>NW_026866929.1:0-600000 GCF_026571515.1 Ruditapes philippinarum | reverse complement strand
GATAGTAAAATAGTAAAACAAAAGCCTGGATAATGTAGAACCCATTGCCTACATTGTGTTAAGAGATACCAACTTACAAGCAAAATCTTAATCAAAGTATGACACCCACATCTGAGTGAGTACAAAAGCTCTCCCTTCTATTTGAATTGTCAAACTAAAAAAATATATATGTGAAATAATGTCAGCAAATAAGGTATTTATTTTGCATAATTGAATTCACTGGTTATTTTAGTGTACAGAAAACATGTATGTTATGTTTGCTTTGATGTTGCTTTCTTGTTCATATCATTTTGTTTTGCTTTCATTGATAAAATACCATAAAGAAAATCTCAAAATACAGAAATAACTTCAGGTTTTCCTGTTTATGGTGTTCCTTGAATTTTATAACTCAAGAGACAGATTTTATTATACCTTAAAATTAAAACAATCTTTTCAGTAGGCCAATAATAATCCATAGGTAGGATTAATAGAATGTTGTTCTTTTAAACATACAGTAACAGTTAACTTTCCTAGTCATAATTCAGATAGTCATTTGATCAATACTTTATTGAAAGAAAATGGGCACAGTATAGTAAAGAAACAAACATTTTTCAACACAAACAATACTGTAAAATTAACCATAGTTTAGCTTATAGCAATTAATGAAAACTGCAAATTTGAGGGCTATCCAGTGTTTAGGAGACACAACCTACAATTATGTTATTTCTAAATCATGATCGAACCCTTTACCTGCTATATTTCTATAATGGATCTGTCCAGCTTTGAATTTGAAACAGTCCATTCAAAGTTCAAGGGATTTCAAAGTTGGGCAAATCCAATTATACATTAAATAAGCAGGTTAAGAGCTCATCATATGATATGAAATATTTTTAGTTTACTGGTGAGCCCTCAAACAGTTTGTAAAGCATGCAGAGTGGATAAAACTATACTTAAAGTGTAGATATGTTGGTTAGATGACACACTGATCAACAAACAGATAGACCGAACACCTACCTCCTGAAGATAAAACGAAATGTCACATTAGTATAATTTGTATCAAACCCACATATGAGCCGTGTCATGACAAAACCAACACAGTGGGTTTGCGACCAGCATGGACCCAGACCAGCCTGCGCATCCGCGCAGTCTGATCAGGATCTATGCTGTTCGCTTACCAACTCTATTACAAGTAGAGAAACTGATAGCGAACAGCGTGGATCCTGATCAGACTGCATGGATGCGCAGGCTGGTCTGGATCCATGCTGGTCGCAAACGCACCATGTTGGTTTTGTCGTGACGCGGCACATATATTTTCTTTCGTGACATTTTTTTCTAGTACAAGGAAATGACTTCAATATGACATAATAAATTATACACATAACATTCGCAAAAATGGGTCTGGCAAAATCTGGAATCGAATCTGGGTCTCTGGAATGCCAGTCTAGTAATATGCTAGCCAGTGTAACCAAAACACTATCATCTCCCTAATGTCTATTTCATGCTTGTAATTGGCTAAATATATTTATGTAATTTATATCTTATTGATGTTGTTTCAGGTGACCTTGTTCCTTTATATTTAAACATAGCAAATATGTTAAATAAGACTAAAGACAGAATTCTTACTCTGTGCATCATTGATATTTCAGAATACATTTTTTGAAAAGAATCATCTTTAACCTGGGAATTCAATGTTATATTTCAATAATTGTTAACCTATGATGACTGTTGCAAAAGATGCTTTTAATGTCTTCAATATGTTTTTTTTTGTTGTTTTTTCTTTCAAAGTAAAGTTGAGCTGTATTGGCTTAATATTTAAAAGCTTGACTGTTATAATGATGATTGACCAACAATTGTTAAGGGGAAAATGTTAAGGATTGACCAATGTATTACAGGTAAATTCTGATGCATATTCACAGAAATTTCCTTGGCAACCCAAGTTATGTATCCTTCATGCAAAAATAATAAGATTGAAAGGAATTAGAGCAAAATGTAAATTTATTTTGTCACTTACTACTAAAAGATAAAGAATGTGAAACCTATGAAAGAAAGTTGGTCAGGTTTTAGTATATCTATTAATGACCTACATCAAGTGGTTGAATTACAAGTGACCAATCTTTATTAGAGAATTCTGGCTTTATATATAATAATAATAGGACTATTTTAAATTTGTAGTCATCATTTAAAATTTCTTTCTAAACAAATGTTATAAAACTCCCTTTATTGTTTTAGTGCTCACCTAGACATGGTTAATATAAGTCTTTATGAAATCATACAGCTCATGTATAATGTTATAAATGTAGAAATAACCCTTCCATTTACAACATATATCAATCACAATTCGTATTGTTATTACTCAGTGTATTTTCAAAATGTCAAATTTTCTGTGGATACAGGAAAAGTTTTGTGGAGGTATGGTTAATGTGGCATATGCAGATAAGTAATTCAAATGTGTGCTATTAAAGGAATTTAAGACTGGGTAACACTATGATATTCTAAAAACAGATTTTTAACAATTTCTATCACTAAAAAGACTAAGGCCATCGCATGATAATTTAAGATATATCATCTTGGAATAAATTCACTACAATTCTGATGGTTTTCCATCAATACATTATATTCTACATTAAAAGATGTCTTTTTAAATAAAATAATGTATTTAAGAGTGATTTTGACACAGCATTGGTAAGAATTATCTCAATACTATGTCCAGAAAAAAATCTTGGACCATCAGGACTTTTAACAATATATATTATATGAACCATGAAAGAATACTTAGAATATTTTGGACAAATTAATAAGAAATCTTAAAATCAGTTGCACTGGCCTTATCCCTTAATCTTGAGATATAATGTCAGTTATATACATGTACTAACTAATAATATGTACTAAAATACCACTCTAGAATTATTTGTCTCAGTGATAATGAAATTAATTTTCAAAGTCTTACTTTACAGTGGTAAATGATTGAGTGGAACCTATTCTAGGGCTTTTTATAACCAAGAAATTACGTTCTTAGCATGTATGCTTTAAAAGTACATTTAAATACACTTAGTAATACCAAAGATTAGGTGAAAATAGGGATGTAGCAAGTGTATTCCTTATATCAAACAAAGTACTTTCATTCAATTTTAATTAAAATATATATAGAATATGTAAAGTTAACTTTGTTGGCCAATCTGAGACCCATAAAGCAATGAAGAAACTTTTTTCCTGTGAGCTTATCAGGCAGGCCAAAGAGAAAACTTTTGTTTATTTCAGGATTCAAGTTAAGTTTAGTTGGCTTTTGCTTCAAATCTTTCTGCATATCATTAATGATTTTGCTTTAAGGCAGTCAAACAGAAAAAATAGAGACATAAAAAAACTTAGTCATTGAATAAATTATTAGGAAAAAATACAGTTTTCTACAACCAACACTTCAAAAAAAAGAGCAGTTCATCTACATTATTCAGAAAGACAATATAATCACTGTTACCATAGTAACAACATACCTTTCTCCTTTTTCCTGCGTTTACAGTCAAAGTCTAATCTTCTACCAGATAACTTTTTCCTATGATGCTGAAATAAAACAAGAAAACATTTTCATTTCCCCAATTATTTTTCAATAACAGCTTATTAACTTTGATACTTACTACATTGTACAGAAATTGTGCATAGAATGTAACTATCATAGTCCATATGAGAGTATTTTACTGTGATTTTGAAAATTTCACTGTATAACCATGATGTAATATTTGTAAATTATATTTTGAGGCCCACATGGAAGATTGTGTAGCCTCATTAAATACAGACTTGACTCGATTTGACTTTACTTGCTTACTTTAAATAACTTAATCCTGGGTGATTATAATTATTTTAAACAAACTTCTTTATACTAGCTAGCAAGACTGATTTCTAATATCACTACATTGACATGAGTTTAGTGAAGTTCCCTAAACTCTTTACTGTTACTTACATTGACTTCTTTTAAATCTTTAGTTTGAAGATGTGTCCAAGGTTCTAGAAAGTTCTGTTTAACATTTTCTTCTAATGAATATTTTACTTCAGCTAATCTTTTAAACGATTCCCCAGCATCTACCAAACTCTGGCCTGAAATCATCAAAACAATTAAATCATATAATTAACCTAATAAGAAAACAGTAAGAATCTGAAACTATATATGTATAATAATTATATTGTCTACAACTACAAGTTTATTATAAACCTTGAAGTGATATCTTTTTATTGGAAAATTTCTAAATATGAACTGACTTAACAACAAACACTGTGCAGACCATGATTAGATGGCACAGATGTGTTGGTTGATCTTGGTCTGCACTGATCACATGTGTAGAATCTGTTGTCACTAGCAGACTAAAGGCTAGGTAAAGGCATTACTTTTATACAAACATTTTGAAAAAAGTTTAAATATCACCACTTAAAACCTTACATCAGTTGTATATACAGAGCTATATGATTTGATATAAATATTCATGTACATATATATCAGTTCCTTGTGAAAGTGAAAGCAACCAGTACCAGTAAACTGCCTTACAGCCTGCCCAGGAACAATGCATTGATCTCTAACTTATCTAATTCTAATTATTAAAATAGTGGATATAATTTCACCACAACATATTTAATAACAAAAGAGCACATGTGAATGTTTGGGTTTAATTCTATTGTAATTCAAATAAAAGGTCAGAATAGGGATCTATCACATTACCGGGCTCTGGTGAATTCAAAGTGGCTGACTAAATTCATGATCTGAAGGGTAAACTTCAAAAGGCACCACCATAAAACAACTTGATAATTTGGCATCATTTATAAATTTGTATCTCAAGTTTGATATCTTATTATATCACTGATACATGTATGACTCATATTGAACAAACAGTTTTTCAAAAGTTCATAACTTAATAAACAAGCCTACAAGTGTTATTATTAAATGAATTATGGGTCTTTGAAAACAGGTTTGACTGTAAAACCAAATTTCAATCAAATTAAAAGTAGAGTTAATATCGAAACATTGTTTTTCAACAACTTCAGGAAGTTTAACTCTAACAGGAAATAAATGTTAAACATCCTCATTCATTTGACAACAAAATTGACCATTATCAACTACAAGTGATTAAGACATATACCCAAAGTGATAAAGCATACAGCTTCTAATTCTTTACCTGAAGGTTTAAGCCTTGGAAGAAATATAAAGGTAAATTTAAAATCAAACAGGTATATTGTACCCCTCAATTAACAGAACCATTCCTGCTTGCCTATATTAACATATGCAACACATAGGCTCAGTACCTATTCATTCTTCTAGGATGGTTCATGGATGAACCAACTTATAATATCTGAACATGAAAAACAAATAAACAGTTGGGGGTTTTTTCCCAGCAAAACAGTTTAATTACCACCAGCTTTCAAAGGATAGTTTTATTTTCAACATTTCTATATAAAGATTTAATAACAAAATTTTCCATACCAGAAATCTACCTTTAAATGTCTATTAACAATAGACAGGGACATGAAACAATCCTTTAAAATAAATACTGAGTTTTCTCAGTCATTCTTCAATGAGTGAATATGTCTGGATTGAGTTTGGAACAGTCTGTCATCATTAGAGTGAAGAATTTCAACAACACATTGATAAATCTAAGCAGACATTTTTTCTTTTTAACGATTCTCTCCCTTGATTTTTTTTACTGATTCTCTCCCTTGATATTTTCACAGATTCTCAACCATAAGTTTTTAATTGAATCATTTTTTTCTGATTATCTCCTGTCTTTTTTATAACTAATTACCTCCCTTGATATTTTTACAGATTCTCTCCCATAACCTTTTTAATTGAATCATTTTTTTACTGATTATCTCCTGTGTTTTTTATTTTTACTAATTGTCAACCTTGATATTTTTGACTGATTGTCTCCCTGGAAATTAATACTGATTCTCTCCCTTGATATATTTTCATTCAATACATAAAACAACAGAGAAAGGAAACAATTCTAGTGTACCATTGGGGGACATATCTACCAAACAAAAGTCTGATTACTGTATCCACTAGAGAATATCCCGGAGAAATAAGTACAGACATCAATAAACCAACGTTAAGTATCTATATGTAACAGCCTCCCTATAACTTATTCAGATAAGTGTGCAATCGTTAAAGCTAACTGATCATGGAAACATTATAAACAGAGAAATTACTAAACATCTTCACTACAACTTATTTCTAGCTAGGACATCTCATTATAAATTCAGGACATAATACAAGGATTTACAATACATTATGAAACATTGGATTGTTTCTTTCCTGATTTTGAATAAAAAAAAACCCACTTTAATTCAAACATTGAACACAATCATATTGAAAACACATTTTAGTGTCATTCTGGGAATATATTAAGAATACAATGTCCTGGTGTACCATGTACTTAAACAACAACAAATTGTAAATTCTTTTAACTTTTCAAAGCCACCAGTACAGAGAAATCAGCCATACTGCACTTCCCCACACTCTGACTTTATTGTTAGTTGAACAACTTCAAATTTTCATCTTGATATATATCCTCTAAAAATGATAATGGACAGTTCCAAAATCTAGAAGCTGGACAGGTCCAGTTATGAAATCCAGCATGTGTTATACATGTACGTTAAACCAAGAAAAAATGCCTCAAAAGGAAAATCAATTGTATCTGTTAAATAACAGAGAAGTGAATAACCAGTGTGATCTAGAGGTCAATATTTTGACATTATGTTACTGTACTTTTCTGTATAACTCTACTGTAGTATCCAAAATGTTTTCCTTATCTGTTTAATATTGCTTCCTGTTAATTAACTTAGCAAAACCAGCTGTGAGCCCAATTAATGTACGGGGTTGTGAGGCAGATATGTTGACCACTAGTTAATGACTCCTGTGATACATACACATGTATAAATTATATGAATACTGTGTCTTTGTAATTATCATGTTACTAAAACACTTCTATCTATTTTCTAATATGTTTACTTGTTCACTTACAGTATATGTGCGTAATTAAACAATTGTAATGGATCTGTATCTACGTTTTTTTTTCAGAAAGATATCAGATTTTAAAGCTTATCACAGGATCATATTTATAACACTTTCCTACTTATGTTTAAGTTTACATCAAGTCACAATTCATGTAAGATTTTAATAATGGTTTCAAATATTACACCGTGACAGTTTAATTAATTGCCTTCTTAAAATCATGTACAGTGTAAGATTTCATTATAAATGCAAACATGTAGTGTGTAATATTCTTAACAGGCATAAACATTTTTTTCGCAACAATTACTTTGTGGACATTTCTTTTAACCTCTTAATCTTTTCAATGATCATATCAAAATATAGAAACAGAAATACTCACTCCTTCAAATCACCATAGCCCCCAATAACACCCCTGGCCGAGATATAGCACTATATTTTATAACTGACAAAACAGAACTGTAAAAAACAAGAGCACAGTGTGCAATGTTCACGCTCATCTGTTGAAGCAACCACTTTTGACAAAAATTCGAAGCTAAAAAGGGGCATAACTACAACAAGATTGCATTTGTAAAAAATGCCATGCCACCGCATAAATACAACACTAAATAGTAATGTAGGAACACATTTTTTTTGTTTCTATACAGATTGCCATAATGCATAGATCACTTATCTATCTGTTATTATAAGATTAGTACCTTCAGACAATAAGATTTTTAATTTTTTACTTTATGACATAGTGACTGAAAATCAATGATCCCCAGGGCTTTAATTTGAACAAGAATTTGTAACAGAGTTACCAACGTCCCCCGCCTCGGGGAAGTTTTATATGAAGCATAAAATTGTGCTATTTCAAAAGATTGAGGTATGGATGTCAGGACTTTCATTCCAAAATTATGATCAATGCTAGATCTACAAATGCAACAATGAATTTATTAAAGAAATACTAGTAAAATGAAACACGGAATGTAAAATTCTATCATGTTAACCTTTGACCTCAAATGGTGACTTTGACCTTGGAGGTAGGGGTGCAGGTGTTGTGCATGACATATCATCTAATTGATATTACTATTTGTGTCAAGTATTTTCAAAATCCCTTGAACTATGTAGAAGTTATAGATCGGACACAAAATATACCCTATAACAGACTATGTCAATCTTTGACCTCTAAGTGTGACCTTGGAGGTAGGGACCCATGTTTTGCGCCTGACATATCATCTTATTATTGTGATTATTTGTAAGTATTTTCAAAATCCCTTGATCTATGAAGAAGTTATAAGACGGGACACAAAATAAACCATATAACAGACTCTGTTAACCTTTGACCTCTAAGTGTGACCTTGACCTTGGAGGTAGTGGTGCAGGTGTTGTACCTGACATATTGTCTTATTATTGTGACTATTTGTGCCTAGTTATTTCAAAATCCTGAAGAAGTACAAAATATACCCTATAACAGAATACGTTATCTTTTGACCTCTAAGTGTGACCTTGAACTTGGGAGGTAGGGATGCAGATGTTGCGCACGACACATTGTCTTATTATAGTGACTATTTGTGGCAAGTATTTACAAAATCCTTTGATCTATAAAAAAAGTTATGGACTGGACACAAAATATACCCTGTAATAGACTCTGTTAATCTTTGACCTCCAAGTGTGACCTTGACCTTGGAGGTAGGTGACCGGTTGTTGCACATGACACATCGTCTCATTATAGTGAACAATTGTGGCAAGTATTTACAAAATCCCTTCAAGGATAAGAAAGTTATGGACCGGACACAACGTATACCATCAAATAGACAATGTTGACCTTGAATGCACAAGTGCGACCTTGACCCTGGAGGTAGGGGTCTGGTTGTTGGGCATGACACATCGACTAATTATAACAAACATTTGTGCCAAGTTATTTCAGATTCCTTTGATAAATGAAAAAGTTATGGACCGGACACAAAATATACCCTGTAATAGACTATGTTAATCTTTGACCTCCAAGTGTGACCTTGACCTTGGAGGTAGGTGACCGGTTGTTGCGCATGACACATCGTCTCATTATTGTGAACAATTGTGGCTAGTATTTACAAAATCCCTTCAAAGATAAGAAAGTTATGGACTGGACACGACATATACCATCAAATAGACAATGTTGACCTTGAATGAGCAAGTGTGACCTTGACCTTGGAGATAGGGGTCTGGTTTTTGCACATGACACATCGTCTTATTATAACAAACATTTGTGCCAAGTTTTTTCAGATTCCTTCAATAAATGACAAAGTTATGGACCGGACACGAAAGTGTGACGGACGGACACAGACGGACGGAGCCTTTTACTATATCCCCCTTTTTTCTTCGAAAAGGCGGGGGACAATAATATTGCTATAGGTTCACTACACAATGTTTACTGCAAAATGTCTCACCTCTAGCCTTTGTCAATTAGAGAAGATGATTTTTTTAAGTTTTTACTATATACATGTAAGGAAAACCTATGACCCCGGGGCAGGGCTAGTTTTGACACTAGAGGCAAAATTTGAACAACTTTGGTAGAGTACCTATAGATGATATCATATACCAAATATCAAAGCTCTAAGCTTTGTACCTTCAGACAATAAGATTTTTTACTATATGCACATAGTGAAAATCAATGACCCCCAGGGGTGGGGCCAATTTTGACCCAAGGCTATAATTTGTTCAATCTTGCTAGAGGTTCACTACACAATGTTTCATGCAAAATATCTAACTCTAGCCTTTGTCAATTTAGAGAAATGATTTTTTAAGTTTTTACTATATACATATGAGGAAAACCTATGACCCCCGGGGCAGGGCTAATTTTGACACAAGAGGCAAAATTTGAACAACTTCAGTAGAGTACCTTTAGATAATAACACGTCATACCAAATATCAAACCTCTAAGCCGTGTACCTTCAGACAATATGATTTTTTTTATTTTTTACTATATATACATATTGAAAATCAATGACCCCCAGGGCGGGGCCAATTTTGATCCCAGGGCTATAATTTGTAAAATCTTGCTAAAGGTTCACTACACAATGTTTCATGCAAAGTATCTAACCTCTGGCCTTTGTGAATTTAGAGAAGATGATTTTTTTAAAGTTTTTACTATATACATATATGAAAAACCTATGACCCCGGGGTGGGGCTAATTTTGACACTAGAGGCAAACTTTGAACAACTTTGGTAGAGTACCTATAGATAATAACACATACCAAATATCAAACCTCTAAGCCTTGTACCTTCAGACAAGAAGGTATTTTAAGTTTTTACTATATGTACATATAGTGAAAATCAATGACCCCCGGGGCGGGGCCGATTTGGACCCCAGGGCTATAATTTGAACAATCTTTGTAGAGGTCTACCAGACAATGCCTTATGCAAAATATCTAAGCTCTAGGCCTTATGGGTCTTTACAAGAAGATTTTTTAAATTTATTCTTATAATTCCTTTTGGTTGCCATGGCAACCAGAATTCTGCATGGAATGAAATTCTTTGAACAACTTTGGAAGGCCTTCACCCAAGGATCAATCCAGCCAAGTTTGGTTGAAATTGGACTAGTGGTTTTTCACAAGAAGATTTTTTAAGTTCACTATATAATCTATATAACACACACACACACAAACAAACACACACACACACAGGTGAATCGCTATATGCCACCGCATCGCAGATGCTGCGGTGGCATAAAAATATAGCTTTCAGAATTATGTCACTTGTCTTCTAACAACTGCGCCGTGTCAAGAGAGACATTAGCAGTACAAGATTCACCTTGATAACTTTTAAAATGTTTGAATTAAATGAGCTCCATTACAGATTTTTGCACCACAACAATGACACAGGTCAGCCATCATAATAGACAAGCTTATAAGCTACAACTTCCACTCAACTTGACACAAATGATTTTACTATACCATCAGTTTAGAATTCCTGTACGAAAATGCCTACCCTGACTACACCCTGATTTGACATGGGATAAGACATTTATTTCCAGCCAGTTTGTTTTTTTAAGCTATTCAGTTGACTATAGAGAAGACAGAAATCTATTTTTAGATTTTTTAGTATACAATATATAGTGTTTTCAGGGTGGATTCAACGAAATATTTAAATGAGCCAGAAAAAATACCACCCAGAAATGGAAATCCAGGGCAGAATTTTCACTCACACAGATTTCTAAAAATAGATTTACTTCTAGTTAAATTGAGAGCAATTTCAGGGTGGGATAAATTTGAAATATTTAAATGAGCCATAATTCACCCTGATTTCTGTTTAAAAAGTCAGGCCAGACTTTTTTCCTCCTGTTATTATCCAGCCCTAAAATTTTGCAAATCCCACCCTGAAATTAAAATAAAAATCCACCTAGATTCCTGATCATTTTAGAACCAGCCCAAGAAAATATTCTTAAATAAATTGCATCATATAATGTCAGCATTATGTATTTTAGAATAATAGGTGATAAAACATAGCTCATAACAAACAGACAAATTAATTTGATGAACATTATGCTGAATTGATCATCTTCACAATTCAGTGGTGGCTATTTGCTTATAAATTTTCATCCATAATATTTGACAAAATAATAATTAATTCAGAATTTTGTTTCACTTATCTGTATTTGATTTTCATACAATTAAATACATTTCAAAAATCATTCTTATTTGATATTTCCACTAGATATCTGCCAGCTGTATTACATAATTCCACTGCTACACAATCTGTAAACATATAAAATAAATAAATAAATAAATATATGAAAGCAGTGTAGGAATATGCTATAGACAACTTTCAATTTATAATACATTAATCTATAAGAAAATGTTACACCTCAATATAGAGAAATATGACCATACAGTGTAGTTTTAAAGGTATATTGCATTAATTGCAATTAAAACATCAAAAGAACAAATGATTGATGAAATTATTTAAAGAAGCTCCAGCATTATAGACATATATGTACTGACTTTATGAAATCATTAATACTATGATATTTGCAGGGATGAATACTTTTTGATAATTAAAACTGAAACTAATTTTGATAGAATTAAATGAAGAAAATAAAATTACCAGTGATATTTTTCCATTGTATTCTTTTTGTTCTGCAACTACACCATTTTATTCTTGCTTCATCCTCTTGTCACATGTTACTGAAATATTTGGCTTCAACCTAAATTTTTGGATGTAGAAAAAAAAAACAAAATATGCAATCATGTTATAATTTTTAATTCATTTTAAGACTTCAGTGTTTTTTTTTCTAGAATGGATTATGATCAAAATGTATAGTTTATTTTAGAAAAATTAAGAATGAATTCTAAATTTCCCTCCAATATTTTTAAAACAGGTTTCCTTGAAATTTTATTTAAAAAATCTTTTTCAGAAATACTGGGGCTACAAAATTCATTATTATTGAAATATTAAAAAATATCAAGAAACTGTTAATTTAATTATAACTTACCATTTATCTGTCACGATTGGCTGCTAATTTCCCTCCATTTTTTTTTTTCAAAATGAGTAACGAAGTTTAACACTATTATGCTCCATGTCATATATATGTTTAAGTTTCACAATAAATTTTCCAAGAAATTTCTGTATCTCTAGGGGAAGTTGAATTCTTAAAACTCTCATTTATCTAATATAATTTATCAAAACTCATTTATATATTAATATCTAAGTGTAAGATGATTTATTTTGAATCAAATTCACAACTTAAGCCTCTAATCTTTCTAAAGCAAAAATGACCATGCTGGAAACAATTTTCAGGGTGTGATATTTGCTCTGGATTTTTAAAACTGCTGTCGGTCAATCTGTGCTTAACTTCTCTATTTTCATCTGCCAGATACCCCAGTTTAACATAAAGTATTTTTTGAAATACTGTTTAAAGTTCCACTTGAAGGTTATTTGTTTATATAAACTGAAAGCTGACCTTAGACATTATGAGATTCTGTGCAGATTGTGAGATAGTGGATAAAAACTAAAAATCTTTGAACATAAACTTATTCAGCTGACTAATTTATGCATTAAATAAAAAAATTGTTTGTCATAGGTTAAATATAGATACAAAATCAATTACTAGTAAACAATTATTTATCAAATTTCATAGATAACAATAAATTCATGCTGATTTAAATAATCCACATATTAATTAAAAAAAAAAAATCAGTAAATTGAAAATAATTTTTGTGTTAAATGGAGTTAGTTTACCATAAAGATACTGTCTAGAATAAATATTATAAAACATTTTTTCTGAATTTTTAAAAATTCAATTTTGTCTCAACAGCAATGTTAAACTGTATTATTAGTGTATTGCAATATTTCATTTCTAATAACTCTAAGTCAGAAAAATCAGGCTGGAAATGAAGAACTTTAAAAGAATGTATTGAAACTGGTTCTTGAACATTTTCTAACTTTGAAATATCTGGGTAATTTTGCTTATATTTTTCAAAGTCAGTTAAAATCTGAGTAAAATATTTTCAAAAGTGCAAAATATTCCTGCCTCCACCCTGACTTTTACCAAAATGAAGACGGTGTCAGGGTAGAAAATACTTGAATTCCCATGTGAGATTTATTGAAAATTCAGGGTCCATGTCTATTTCACCCTGATTTTGCCAATTCTGGTTCAAAACAGGCCTGAATCGGTCCTGTTTTTCATAAAAGCCATGCTGATTTTTCGTACAGGATCAAGGCAGTTTACATATCTGAGAAGTCAAACCATACTACATACAGTAAGCTGACTCATACCTTCAAATCCTTTTAACTACCTAGGAATTGTATTCAAATCAAAATCAGGAAAAGATAGTAAGTGCTATAATTATAATCATTTAAGTAGAGAATTGATGTCTACATTCTTAACATTAAACAGAGAACAAAATAAAATTTTCCTCAACATTTGTGGAAGGAAGCAGGAAAATTATGAAATTTTTTCTCCTATTCTAACAAGGATTTTTTTCCCAGAATATTTTAATTGACAGGCATTTTTCTGACACCAATCATTCTTGTAAACTTAAAATTCCTTCATACAAGGAGTTTAAGAAATGTTATTAAACAATCACTTCACTTTTTTATAATTCTATTTTTAGCAACAAAAAAAAATCATGCATTTAACTAAACCTATTTTGTTTTTATAAGATGACAAATTATCAGTAAAATGTTACTCATGTTTAAACTCGTGTGTTAATTTACAAAAAAACTTCAATGAATCTGAATAAACAGCTTCTTAGAATGTGCTACAAGTCACTTAAGTGCATATAGTTCAAGTGTAACTAATTATGATATAAAACTACAACTACTTCAGACACTTAAATCTAACAAGAAAACACTTCATCTTGCAAGAGTTATTTCATAGAAGCAATATTAGCTGCCTAACAAGTCATTGTGTAATGTAAGCAAGTGAAAAGAATAAAGAAACCAAGTGTTTAACATATAAAGCTGTCATGATAAAACTGTTCTCTTATTAGGGTAGAGAATGCGTTAGCCACCGGATACTTATTAGTCTGTCAAGAAACAGTAGTGTTCCGAGGGTCTGGGGGTTCGAGTCCATGTCAGACTGCACACTTTGCTCACTATGATATTTGGAACCCAACAGGAAGGCCATGACTGTAAGAAGCTCAGAGTCAATTCACATTGTTCTCTGATTCCAAAAGAAATTGGAGGACAATAGGGAGTATGTCACAGTCTAGAACTGTCCACTAATCAGGGCACAGAATGTGCAAGCGGCTTGATTGCTCTGTCAGTAGAGGCGTAATAAGGTATTCTGAGAGTTCTGGGTTTGAGTCCTTGTCAGGCTGAAATTTTTCTTTATTGTTGGGAATTTTCAATAATTTTATCAGTTGAGAAAAAACCTATATTTGGCTTTTTTATATACATAAATGCTTTTCTTTCACATGTAAGAGGAATAATTGCTTATTATACTGCATTGTATAAAGACTTAACTTCTTTTGACTTTTCACAGGGTTGAAATGATACCTACTAAGCATAACATAATCATATTTTTTATGCCTTACCAAACAAAGAATCTTCCCCCATATCTTGTCCATGTTTTTGCATATGTTCCCCAAGTACGCCCTCTGGTTGTGGGTACAAAGTGCTTTTTGCCTGCCCTCGTATCTTTTGAAACGAACCCATGGCTGATAACTTAGCCCTTGAAGCTGAAAATAAATGACATGGTAAACATGTTCATCTTCATCTTTGAAATAAATGTTATCAGGTCTGATATAATAAAGATCTTGTTTGTAACCAGAGCTGCATCAGTACTAAGGGTGTAGTACTTAAGTACCAGTACCAGTACTTGGCAAATTATGCAGTACCATTACCAGTACCAGTACTAGATTTTAGCTTGGTACTGCAGTACCAGTACTTTTTTTGGTGAAGTAATTAAGTATCAGTACCATTACTTTTATATATTCATCAAAGTTCGAATAAATACACAGTGTCATACAAATAATTGCAAATATTATTCAACAAAGAAATAAATCCATAATTTATTTTAAAGTTAACATAACATTTTTACAACTTTAATGATTTAACATACATTTTATAAATAATGTTTATAACATATATTAATGTCATATCTTATTGTTTAGTAACCAGTCAACTGTAATACAATGCAATCATCTTTCATTTAAAACACAACAGTCTTTTGTTGCCTTTCACACCTTCACACCTCTGTTCAATTTATACCAAAGTAAATAACAACTTTTTATGGTGCTAACAATATCACTTGAAATAGGATTATTTAGAATAGAAGCAATTAATTAGTGATTATTTTGCTCTTTTACTAGTAAATACAAAGAAATAAAAGATTTTAATAAGGATATTTTAGGGTAAAGAGTTATTGAGTCTGTTTATCTCAATTTAATTTTTACTTGAAGTCTTTGGTGCTTTTTTATGATGAGTACTATGTTAACATTTGAAGGAATATTGCAGCAAATTATCTATAGATTTGATAACTTTCTTTTTCACAAAACTAAAATAATGTAATTTACAGCTTTATTTTATGAGAAAAATTGATGCTATTTTTAGCAAAACCAAAAGTAATGCCTAGTAATGCAGTAGCAGTACCACTTTTTAAGACAGTAATGCAGTACCAGTACCAGTAGTAGCAAAATTTTATAAGAGTAATTCAGTATCAGTACCAGTACTTGCAAAATTGCTGCAGTACGTACTGCAGTACCAGTACCAGTAATGCAGCTCTGTTTGTAACAGCAACTGCTTTAAAACCACTCCCTTCTACTAAGTATTAAACAAATACAGTTATAACATTCAAGTGAGTACAATAGACTTTGAGCTATTGAACAGAGAACTATATGCAAATAATAGAACCCTCTTTGATTTAGTATATGCTAATATAAGGCCCTCTTTGATTTAGTATATGCAAATATAAGGCCCTACTATTCTCCAACTAGAAATGTGTCCATAGGACACGGGTGCCCCCACCGCGCCACTGTTCTGTCAATCTTTTTACTAAGTCAAGGGAAATAACTCTACAAATACTGGATAAATCCACAAGCGAAACCCCAGGTGCAACTCTAAATATGCTGAGCAACCTGCCCATAAGGTTTAATGACTATGTCCAATCCTTTTTGAAGTAACTTGCGACCACAAGTTGAAAATTGCAAAAATTTTCTAAGTGAAGGCAATAACTCTAAAAATACTAAATAAAATCCAGACAAAAATACCTGGTGCACAACTGCACATGCTGAATCAATAATCCTGTAAAGTTACATGACTCTAGTCAAATACTTTTTGGAGTTACGTGCGACACATGTTGAAAATTGCAAGATTTACTAAGTCAAGGGCAATAACTCCAAAAATACTAAAAATATCCACACAAAAATACCCAGGTGCCACAACTACATATGCTTGATCAACATTCCTGTAAAGTTTCATGACTCTAGGTCAAATACTTTTTGAGTTACGTGCAACACAAGTTGAAAATTGCAAAATTTTACTAAGTCAAGGGCAATAACTCCAAAAATACTAAATATATCCACACGAAAATACCCAGGTGCACAACTACACATGCTTATCAACATTCCTGTAAAGTTTCATGACTCTAGGTCAAATACTTTTTGAGTTACATGCGACACAAGTTGAAAATTGCAAAATTTTACTAAGTCAAGGGCAATAACTCTGAAAATACTAAAAATATCCAAACGAAAATACCCAGGTGCACAACAACACATGCTGATCAACATTCCTGTAAAGTTTCATGACTCTAGGTCAAATACTTTTTGAGTTACATCCGACACAAGTTGAAAATTGCAAAATTTTACTAAGTCAAGGGCAATAACTCCAAAAATACTAAAAATATCCACACGAAAATACCCAGGTGCACAACTACACATGCTGATCAACATTCCTGTTAAGTTTCATGACTCTAGGTCAAATACTTTTTGAGTTACATGCGACACAAGTTGAAAATTGCAAAATTTTACTAAGTCAAGGGCAATAACTCTGAAAATACTAAAAATATCCAAACAAAAATACCCAGGTGCACAACTACACATGCTGATCAACATTCCTGTAAAGTTTCATGACTCTAGGTCAAATATTTTTTGAGTTACGTGCGACACAAAAGTGAACGGACGGACGGAAGGACGGACGGAAGGACGGACGGACAGACGGACGGAAGGAAGGACGGACGGACAAGGGTAAATCTAAATGCCCGCCACTAACGTGGGGGCACAAAAAGACATTGAGCTATTGAACAGAGAATTGACCCTCTTTGATTAAGTATATGCAAATGCATTGCCAGGGTGAGCAGGACAACCCTACTATTCTCTGGAAAAACTGGAGATAAAGGAATAGAGAACAACAGAAATTATATTTTACCAGGATTGGGCTGTAAAAATTCATGAGTTTTGGTGATCAGATCCTCGACCATCTTCCCCATCACATCAATTTTCTACAATAAATAATCATAATAATGACATATATATACCTTGTCACTTCAAGTCAATTATACAAAAATATAAATTACTTTTACAGTTACAATGTTGTTTCTCAACCTTTTGGAAAATGAGTGCATAAAATGGGAATCTTCAGTCATGATTATACAAGTAGGCTATTTCTCAGGGTAGGGAAGAGTTAGTCATATTATGTACTGTTTTTTTAACAAAAACACTACTAAGAACATGATATTATTATATTCATTTACTGGCAGACCTGTTTAAAGGAGAAAAACATTATTTTACTTGTTGAATTTCATAATCAACTTGGAATAACAATGTAATTATTATCAATTTGGAGGCTAATATCAAGATAAAAATTGGAAGTTTATTTAACCCAACAAATACTGTAAAGGGCCTGATGTGACAATGGCTGGTCCGGGAAGCATGTTAAAGGTTAGCACGTCAATAATAACCTGCCTTTATTATTATATCAAGCTTTTGTCCTGGCTGAACATTTGTCATATAAGAGCACCAATGGTTAAAGGAACTGTGTCAAGTTGAATTCTAGTTATTGATCAAAGATTTAACTTACAAAAAGATGAAATGACCAAGAACTCTGATATAAAATGTACATTGTAAATAAAAATGTACATGTACCAATTTTTGAAAAACAAAAAGGGGTCTTCAACAACCTTAACTATCAACTTTCCTGCGGTACCCTGTCTAAGTGATGTGGTTCTGTTGTAACTGTTACTGAATGGAAACCAATAAATATCTACTTAAAGATACATAGACACACATCTGTACTATATTCTAACTTTGGCTCTATACAAAAAGAAACTCCCAATAAACACCAATCAGAGACTTTATGTATATGCCACATGCTACTTTTTATACATTTAATCAACTTGAAATTGTACAACCACACTGGTGAAGTTGAATCTTAAAAGTATGATGGCATTTTCGGTAATCTGTGGGGCCCATATATGCATAAGGGCAGTGATTTTTCTCACTTAATTGGGAAGAGGCCTTAGCCTCTTGATTTTGGGAAAAATTATTGCTAAAATTGCTAATTTGGGAAGCAAAAAAGCAGGTTTAAGTTCTGATTTTTGGGAAAACTGCATGATTTTAAAGAAAATTTCAATTGGGAAGAGGCCCTTTTTCGGAGTCTGTTATATAAGCAGGAAAATCACTGAAGGGAGATTGTGTGTAATGATACCACAAATATTAAATTTTATCTATATTAATCAATATGATACATTATAGGATCAAATATTACTACATTAATACCAACGAAATGCTGCCATCCTAAGCAGGTAACTAAAATATTCATAAAAGGTGCAGAATAACCTTTTACCATTTTTAAGCTGAGGGATGGGTGGGGGTTAAGTTTATCCTACAATGGTGCAAACACTTAAAGATCTAAACTCATATGTAAGTTTAAATTTTTGTTACCTTGAAGAATAAGAAAATGTAAAATCAATATCTATGAAAATAGAAAGCTCTTTTCTTATCATTTCTTTTGTTCATTCATATTTAACATCAGTTGAGTACAGAAAATTAAAACCAATTTGATATGAAATTCAACAGCAAAAAATAATTCTCTGCGTATAATAAATGTCTTGTGAGAATCAAAATAATAGTATTTCCGACTATTTTACACCCTTAGTATGTTCTGTTTTGGTGTGAAAAAAATCAACAAATCAGGCACCAGTATGTGTAATAAATAGCCAGTTTGCATGATGTGAGATTCAGATAATAACCTCTCACCTAAATGTTGGAAAAAAAAGATAACTCTTTTCATTGTTTGAAATATTTTCATAATACCTTATTCTTATTTCATATCAAAATAAACATGTACAACTATTGTCATAAATTTTGTATCAAAACAGAAAATAGATTACATCTGTTTACTTTATCATTCTACTCTGATAAAAACTTGTGGTTTCATGTTTGTCATAACAATTGAAAGTATCTACAATCTGTATTATCAAATTTGATGAAATTTTAAGATACAATTTAATCTACTTTCAAGTCTGTAATGATCCAAAATTAATTCTATATATGAATATGATCTGTTCTCTATGGTAGTTAGTGATTGCCAACAAAACAGCCGAGTAAATATATTGTATATAAGTAGGTTGTCCCAATCTGATTATCATCAGCAACATTTATGATTATAATGACACTCCACCACGCTTGACTTGTACTAACTTTAAGTATCTGATGGTCACCTTTAATTGACCTTTCCATCAGTCAATCAGAGCTTCATATTCAAGCCCTTGAAGATTGAACCAATTTGAGCCGCGTCACGACAAAACCAACATAATGGGTTTGCGACCAGCATGGATCCAGACCAGCCTGCGCATCCGCGCAGTCTGATCAGGATCCATGCTGTTCGCTTACAAACCCTATAACAAGTAGAGAAACTGATAGCAAACAGCATGGATCCTGATCAGACTGCGCGGATGCGCAGGCTGGTCTGGATCCATGCTAGTCGCAAACCCATTATGTTGGTTTTGTCGTGACGCGGCTCATTTCATTTTTAACCCAAGGGAAACCAAACTGCTTAGGCCAAGTACAATGATTTTCATAACCAGATAATAAATACAGTTTTTTTTTTCTAATTTCCAGTTTTAACTTATGATGTACAACTTTTGATAATATAATTATATGCTTTTAAGAATTACAATATTGTTTTAAGTTTACTCCATTATACTGTGCTATATGTTCTCGTCTACTCTGACTTTGAAATCAACATTTATAATGTAGGGTTTAAATATCAACTTTGATGATATTTTTCATATTAATGTTACTCTGTTACCTCACCTTGACAACCACTGGCTGTCAGAAAACAATTTCATTGCAAAAGAGAAGGTAAAACTTAATAGTACGTAAAGTAATTAGTATGATCTGAACGTTAGTACATGGAGCTTTAAAAGTCAATAAAGTTAACATGAAAGAACTTAACATTATTTATAGATATATACAGTCATTATTATAATACACCTCAACATAATTACATTGTAGTTTAGCCTTAAAAAAACTTGATCTATTATTTGAACTTGAATGTTCTAAAATTTCACCTTTTTAAACTATAATGAAAAATATATTTCATAATTACAATATTTCTTTCACGAATTTTTTTTTATCTTATTTAGGTGAATCAACTGTCTCAAAAGTTATCTTTATAAAACTTCCCTTAGTCTTAGGCAGAATATCATCCTATGCCATTCATTCGGTTATCACTCAATAGTATAAGGCTAGACAATTTAGACAAGTATACGTAATTAATTATCCTAAACTCAGGTGTCATGCATGTTTGTAAAAGAAGCTGCAATGAGGTCCATCGATCTCATTTAAACCATACAGTAACTGACGTTACACTACCTTTCCCGAGGTAGGCAAAGAGTTACGGAGAAAAACACGATAATATTTTAATAAGATTGTGAGGTCTATAAGGACTCAAAACTGAATTTGGAAAAAACTAGGGCAGTAATTAGTTAATTCAAAATGTTTAAAAAAATGTAGTTTTTTGTTCCCCTCACAGGATTGGCTGAGAAAACCCAAAATATCCTTAATTCCACAGTACCTCTAATGAAGCCATAACAAATCAAGAAATTGGATTTGCAATCATGTTTATTTCAAGGCAATGGAAAGGTACATTGTACTACAGGAGAAAGAATAAAATTTATTTTATGTGTATACATTGTATAATACGAATGAGTCATGGGAAGGAAATTATACACAGAAAAATCAAAATTTGAAAAAAAAAGGGCCCGCACCCGTGAGGCCCCGACTAAACCAAAGGGGCTTTTTTGTTGCCATCCAGTATAATATTTTTAAAACACAATAATAAGGGGACATGTTTTCACTAATTACTTATAAATGTTTACTGAAATTTATCTGGCTAATTATTATGATGAATACTTTATATTATAGAGTAAACACATTACACAGGTAAAAGCTCATCAATCAGCATTAAAACATCTTTATAGCATCCCCATATTGATTGATGTTTGAATGATAAGTTAAATAAATTCCTCTCAAGCTTCTTATTTCAATGGTGTGGTTTTACATACAAATAAGCCGTGACACGATCAGGATCCATGCTGTTTGCTTACAAACCTTATAGCAAGTAGAGAAACTGATAGCGAACAGCATGGATCCTGATCAGACTGTGCGGATGCGCAGGCTGGTCTGGATCCATGCTGGTAGCAAACGCACTATGTTGGTTTTGACGCGGCTCAAATATAGAAATAGTTCTTATTTCAATGTACATATAATATGTGTGGTTTATAACAAATACATAAAACGTCTATGAGCTTTCCAATATTCATTTTTAATATTAAATAGAGAAAAAAATTTAGGCCTTTATTTCTACTTTCTCACTATTAAAAAACATATTTGAATTATTAGGTCAGATGTATAACATAAATAGTTAAAATCAATATCAAAATTTATATGTATTAAACATTTAACCTACTTACTTTATATAATCATTAATTATGATGTATATGTTTCACATAATTTTTTATATGAAAAAAATTAAATCATTATAATTTTATATTTCTTAAACATTTTACCTATTTATTTAATATACATACAATAATATTATTAATCATGTATTACATAATTTTATGCAAGAAAAACGGTACATGAATCATAATATTTGCATACACTCAAGTAGCTACATAATTCTATTTCTTTTCTTTCCAACTTTAAGTTCAATGAATGAAATTACTGGCAATATCACCGATTATGAGTCATGTAACGGCAAAAGGACAGTCTCTTATCAACTGCTACATAGGTAGGAGTATATATGTAACAATGCCACAACACATCTCTGATTATTAGTTTGATCACTATGAAAACAGCAATATATTGTATTTATTGTTATAAGTGTAAACTCTTGACAAAGTGAGACACATGTTTTATCAACCTTTCTCTGATTCTTTTATTCATATGAGAATTCTGTTATTAAAAAAATGTGTGGTCAACCACTCTACACAGGTGTATAATCTGACCAAGCTTAAAATAAATTGTAATATTAATCACTACATTAAAGTAATATCAGACTAATAGCATTTAACACATACAAGGTGTGTGCCTAGCTGTGGCTACCTAATATCAGGGACCTCATGTCTCTTATTAATCATTGATTCATTCTTTAGATGTGTCTAGCATCATATGTCGCAGATTTGTTACTTACCCGTTCCATTTCACAAAATTCATCATCAAGCTCAGTTCCTTTAGCACCACCAATTTTCTCACTCATGAACTGAAAAAAAAGGAGTAAGACTAAGAAAAAGCAAAAACTTATTTAAATCAACAGCTGTATACATACATTATTTACAGAATGTTCATTATCAAGTACTTTCAAACTTGCAAGTTGAATGAGGGAAATGTTGAAAACGAGTATAATTATGTAAAATTCCAAAGCAGAAATAAGTCCAGAGAGACTGAGCTTTGCCAAACAAAGCTTTATCAAGAGTAACTGTCACTCTCCACTTTTGAATTTTCTAAACTGCCCATTATCTACTTCTGTTCATAAAATAATTTGTAGCAAAGGTCACATAGACCTTGAATTTTTGGTTAAAAAAGTGTGGAAGGCAATACTCATCAAAATGCATGCACATTCTTCATTTTCTTAGGACTTTTAAAACAGACTCAGTGTTTGCGTTTACTGCATAAACATATCCAAAATTGCCTGGGATGAGAGAAAGGGCTGTTACATCCCTTGGATAAAACACCTTTTCCTTGTTAAACTCAATACGTTTTTGTTCTGCTTGAAACCAGATTTTCCATATGCTATGAATATATTTTGTAATGCATTTTAAGAACATGACTGTCACCTAATTTTGATTTGTTCCTGTCTCATAATTTTATAAGCAATATTTGCTGCAACACAGATTAATTTCCCGAATGTAAACCAGTATCAAGTGCGCAGTCTCATTAAATATGACCCACCTATGAATGGTCATCACAAACATTGACAGTCTCTATCATCAAAGGTTTAATTTACATTAGAGAGTAGACTGTTGATGGCCATTGTTCAGTAGGAAAAAAGAGGCTATCCCTAGATTTCATTAAATTATAAACTCATCCAAAAATTAGTAGAAAACATTCTCCAATCTCAGCAGGGAGTCAAAAAATTGCCATTTTAATTTTAACAGGATTTTTATTTTGAGAGTGCGTTTTTTACCCGGGCTTTAAATATTATTTCAGAGCACACAACTGTCAAATTATAGGTACATCAGACATATTTGATCTGTTGATAGAGTTATGCAAACATTGACATTTCTGTTATTGAGGACTGTTCCCATCTGAATTGGGATGCAACAGATATGCAGTGCTACTCTCTTAATACTGAATATCTGTGAATATACTTAGTAGAGTATCAGTGATTTTTTTTACTTTTTTTCGCAACAACCCATACCCCTGAAATTGTGAATTTTTAGCACGATAATCTATCCAATTGTGAAAAAATAAACAAGAATAAATCATCACCTGAAGTCACTTTATTCATACATTTAATAATTATGCTAATAGTTTAAGCTTTCTTTTTTTATTCCCTCAAGTATATCAATCAAAATTCTCAAGATTGTCATTTATCAGTATATTATTTTGTTTGGTACTAAATTACTAATAAGCAATCCTGCCAATTGTGAATTTTTTACACATTTTTGTGAATATTTAATGTTTTTTTGGCATTGTGAAGAGGCCTTATTTCAGGGTCAAAAATCACTGAGTATATATGTAAGGCCTTAGAAAATTGTGTTGTGAGGGTAACATGCTCTCAAGGAATAGGTTGCCTGGTAGGGTAGTTCAGATTTTAAGTAGTATCTAAGTAAGGGAACGTTTATAATTTTTAACATACGAAGTTTTTCCACCTTTAACCGTAAAAACTCTGACTGGTAAAATGATAATTATAGAAATTTATGTAATTACCTAAATCTGTTAGAAAACATTATTAAGCTCGGTATTAAAATTTGAAAAGGTCAATTAGTCACTTTTAGTGATGTTGACTAAAAAGATAAAGTTTAAATAATAACATGATAACTATGATAATTTACCATAATTAATTGTATTCGGATATATCTAAATTATCACATCAACGATAAATCATAATAAATAATATGATTTTGATAAATGTCTTCAATGTTATTTCATGTTTTGACAAGTATTTCGTAACTATTAAAACATAAACTAAGGTGTTATTATCAATTTGATTGACTTATCAACTTTTTGTGCCATATTTTGAGGTTAGTTATACGGTTCGTGCGAAATTTTCGACTACAGTGTTTCTGTTTTACCTGGTTAGCTTTGTTCAGCTGCTTTTTAAATCCTGCAAGTGACATTTTTGCTTATTTTGGTAGTGAAATTATTTATTCAAAACGTTTTGACGTTTGTGTTTCAACAGGAAGTACTCCCACTGCAAACGGTGTCTTAGTTAATTAACCCTTTTCCCCAAAGTACTCTCCCTTGATCCGTACATGTAGGCAAAATGACGCTAAAAGTTAAGTGGTATGCGCACGCTTAAGAACAATATTTTTTGTAATATAGAGAAATGTATCTTGCTGACTTCTCGAGAGAATAAAAACAACAACAACAACAACAACAAAAAACACAAATGATCATTCTGTATATAGGATTTTCAAGACGTTTATTGTATTCATAAGAATTTGACATTTTACTGTAAACTTACTTAAGGTAATTTTCAATGTTGGTATATTTTTACTGGTTCTTCAGGATCGTAGATTCCAGCACGATATTGTTGACGCTATAAAACCACTCAAGCCGGTGCTAGGGGACGTTGGAGATATTGCAGACGGACTCAATCAATCCGAATCTGAAATTTTCATATAAATTTGTTGTTTCACTGCCTTCCAGGGATCGTCCTATGGAACTCCATATGATGGTATTGCAATATTTTAGTGAGATTCATATAGATCTACCATTAAAACAAGTTCTTACCTAAAAACCTGTTTTAAAATTTCATATCATTAGGTCACTAAGTTTTTCAAAAATGGTCAATGTCTAAAAATTAAGGAACGCTTTCAACCCCAAATAAGGTTTAGAACACAAGCATATGTGTCTCGCTAAAATGGTCAAATTATCATACAATAATCTCCCGATGATCATCATGAACAAAATTACTATCCAGCACCCATCATTTACTTTATATAATATAGGTCCATTTAATGTTTCCGGAGGTCACTTTATATATGCTATGAGGTACCATCTTATTAGAACATAAAGATAAAAGTTTAATGAGAGGATGGATATCACATTGTTAAAACAACAAAAGTTATGAAAGATGTTGGTTGACATTCCCCACGGTGACGCGGTAAGTTTTAGAGGTCCGAAAAAATGTAACAGTGGCTCGCTTAATTGGTCCCTAACCTATGTCAGTTAGTAACTTCTACAACAGAGAATCTCTTTAGTATTTCTGTAATATTCTTTAAAACATAACCAGACTTACGCCTTTTTCGGGAAGTGTCCACTTGTGTTTCAGGGGGTGACATGAAAAAAGTTCAATCGGCGAAGGTGCTGCTTTCCATTTCATTAAAATTACATCTGATCAGTAGTCGTTGCTTTGGTCGAACCGCTGACTTGCTGGTGGCAATGGCCGCTGAGTTGAAAACAGATTCAATGACGGACTTTGACGTCAAAATGTACAAAAAATAATAATTTCATAAAATCATTATGTTCTTTATTTTATAAGAGATTGAGAAGTAATTCTGTCTAAATATGTGTTTCCGGAGCATGTACCTACGTATAACAACCATACTGCAAATGACTGACAAATATTCCTGAAAATAATTTGAAAAGGGAATTGGAAACAAAGGGCAATAGATACCGTAATGGAAAAACTGTCGATCTACGCAGAATTCAAACTTATTTTTCATTTGTTCATTCGTATAGACCTACCGCGATGCGCACTGACGCATATACGATCAATAGAAACTACGTAAAACAGAATGCACTTGAAAAAAGACGATTTTTTGAGAAGAGTAAAGACTAAGACGGTTGAGAAATGAAATATATAATTTATTCAAAAGATTTGTTAATATATCTGTATACGTGCTACTGTAAGATTCGCTTCAAGAATACTTCGAAATTTTGATTGGTTTGCTTCTTAATTAATAACCATAACACCTCACACTCAAAATACATGTACATACATATAACACATGCTTTAAATGTACAGTCATGAAAAACTGCTCCGGTTTTTCACGCGAACAATTGTCCACGGTGGAATCGTGTTGACTGAAGTTTACAGAAAATAACAAAAACAACATCAATAAATAAATAAATAAAATGAACGACAATTTTTTATATCCCACTTTGAATATTTTTTCTAGAACAAGCGTAAACACAAAATGCCACTCATTAGGATTAATAAATGAATCAAAATAAATAAAATCAGAAAAAATCACAATCAAAAATATCTTTACAGTTTAAGAGAAAGTGAAAAATATTTACAATATTTAAATAGAAACTATGAATGTTAAATGTAAAACATCCGCTATTGTAGAGGTCTGCCTGTTTGGAACCTGACATCGTATTAACATATAATATATATATATTAAGATGACATAAACTTGGAGGTATATGTATTATTTTTTAAAATATTGCACGAGCTGCTGACTATAATGTATTTTGGTAAAATTTAAACATGACAGAATAACTTTTAGATAGATAATTTAAGAAAGATATAAGCAATATACTATCATTTTAGACGATCACTTATAACGAAATGTCTTTCTTATGCACCGAATGAACTTTCTTTATTAAAGGTCACTTAGTGCTTTAAAATAAAATAAGCTTATGCATTATATACTGAAATTTGTGTTCTTTGAAACAATATTGACCTATTAACCTTTTTTCGATACGTTCTGTCCGATGTTAAACCGTTTGAAATCATTGTCCAAATAAAAATACAAGGTTAATTCCCAGTGTAACCTCCGTTAAAACCGCCAAGTTACCTCGGTCAGCTGTAACCTACGTAACATTACGTTACCGTATTTAATTGTATAATGTAGCGTTACCGCAGATCAAATAGCAATATTCGGGCTACTTTTCTCCGTCTTATTTTAAAGCGAGTTAATAAACACTGCGTGGTGGTCATTAAAAATATCAGAACTGGATAAAACTCCGCTAAATAAAGTATTACAGTTTACAAATATATTAATTATAAAACATACAGAGTAACGGACTTTATTTATTTATTTTTTTCAAAATTCACTAAAAAGTCTATTTTCTGTCTTTTTTTTATTTAAAGAAAGACTGATATCGTTTTAAAAATATTGTTATAGGAAAATGTAACTTTATGTTAATACTGAAACCATCGTCACTTTTATGACGTATGTTTTGATAGCTTCATAAGACAATAATTTGACTTTATTGATAAGACAGGATACATCAGTTTAATCTGTCAAAACAAAACGATAAAAATCTCTGATCTAAAATTTGTTTTCAAATATAGAACAAACGGCACGGGTCATTGTTGTAGGGTTTTTCCCGTTCTCCAGTTAATTTGCACATACAAGATATTTAAGGTAAGTCAGTTTAAATAGTTTTTATCTTTTTTTTTAAATTTATCTATTTTTGTCATTATTATTATTATTTTGCAATTCTAATTTTCTTCTACTTAATTTGATTCCTCTTACTGAAATAGATTTATTCTTTGAAATTTAATTAA
Organism: Ruditapes philippinarum; assembly: GCF_026571515.1. Lineage (NCBI taxonomy): Eukaryota > Metazoa > Mollusca > Bivalvia > Venerida > Veneridae > Ruditapes > Ruditapes philippinarum. Next base: position 571,439 of record NW_026866929.1, on the reverse strand, counting down.
AGATAATTGTCTGTTACAAGTAAAAAAGGAATATCTAAACAATTTAATACTGTCTAATTTAGGCACAAGAAGATGAGAAATATTTTCATATAGGTAGCTATTAAGCTTTTGTTTCTATCAAATTGAAACATTCAAATCGAAACCTAAAACTTAGAAAAACTTACATTTAAACTTTTAAGAAACAGTAATAAAAAATATTGAAATTTGACAAGGTACAAACGTCGAATATAAGTTTATTTTTTTGTGTGGCAAATTACATGTTCATTTGAATGGCAGTCTTATAAAGCTAAGCTAACACATATTTTATATAAGCAAATATTTTATATTTAGGTTTCATTAGACAACTTTTTACATTATAACTAGTTACGCCAATAAGATTCTCTTGTCCGCTCGCCCAATACCCACATCTTACTTAAATTTTAGTTTGGTTTAACTTAAATACTAAACCAAAAATGCGCTATATTTTGAATATGTGTTGGTATCTAAAACTCTTAGAATTTTGCTTTGAACTTATTCATAGCTAGATGGACAACATATTAAGTAAATATATTGTTAACATGACACTAAAAACCGAGAGAGAAGCATTGATAAAATATAATGAGTTAAAGATGTTGTACGATGTTGAATGCATGTTTTATACGAATGTTTCAACCATTTCGATCCTTTAGAATAGCATGCATGCTTCCAGATTCATGCTAATTTTCATGAAAATTGTGAACATGACTTTATGAAAAATAAAATAATGTGAAGTGAAATAATGAAGAAAGTATTTTCACATTGCAATCGACACTTACAATCCGCGTAAATTACAAAATGTACAGAAAATACCTTACTGCATACATGCGCGGATAAATACTGCAAAATCAGTCATTATCTGCACAAAAATGTAAATTTTTACTTCAAGCTTGAATCTTCTCACTGTTCTTCAAATCTTAGTACATGTACATGTTTCTAATGCTAAATTTTTTTGAAATGTTTCGGCTCATTAAGAGGCAAGCAGCTTTAAACACGGATTTATATTACAATTGTAAAATAAATCCTTACTTTAAATAAGAATGCAGGCTTTAAATTCATCAAAGAGTATGTTGTATACCACATATAGTCTCTAGCTATAATACTTAACGAAGTACATGTTCAGTTTTGCTATTTTCTCAAAGGTTTCTAATATTGCGCAAACGCAGTCACTATAAAATTACAAACAAAATGTTTCTGTGACATCTAACACCGTCTCAATTGGTTTTCTATTGTTTTCCTTAAATTGTTGCAAATTACTATTGCCCGAAGATAAGGTCAGCTATGTCTAAATTCCAGTCATTAAGATAAAATAGATAAGCCAGCGTCTTATTACGATAAGGGTCCGTGCCGTCAAAACAATGTCGTAATAACATGCTATCGTAACGATAACAATCTCACTATTCTATCAGGGCATATTGTTCTTTTAACAAGCTTTTCGCGCGATATGACTGTGTATTGAAACGGATAAATGTAATGATAGCCCAATTGGCCAGAAACAATGTTAATCTTGTAACATGTGTAACGTTGAAAACGAATATCACTTTAAATGGTCTGTTCTAAGTAATATTCGTTATATTTAAAGCGCTTTAATTATTTTCTACGGTATACACTGAACTAATTATGTGCTCTCATATCAATGAAATTGCCAGAACGAGGATAGAATAAAATAGCAACATACATTTAGACTATTTAGAAAACAAAAAGAATGTCTAATGTCTAAACAATCAATTTATAATTTTAGTTCGTTACTCATCGATTTGTGTATTTTTTCTCCTTTCTTACAAAAAGTTCTACTATGCTATTGCAAGGTTATAAGTTACCATTCCAGACGTATAATTTCAAAATAAATTCATGGTTAAGGATAACAATTCAATTTTATTATTGTGCATCATTAATTGAGTCATTCTGAATATGTGTTGCCCGCTGTAGTTCAGAAATTCAGGAAAAGAATGTAGGTTTTTCTTTTCTTCCAAAAACTGAACAGCGCTTGAAACACAATGAAAGAGTATCATATATTTATCCCTCAAATACAACAGGGTTAATTGTCATAAACAGTTGATACAATACCTTGACTTTGCAAACACACAAATGTGTTGTTTGAGAAGCAACAGAAAATATACTTAGGTAATAGGTTACCCTGTTCAAATATGCTATATAAATAAAAGTGTTATATTGAAACTATTGTATGTTTACAATTAGAAATTGCATTTAAAGTAAATGATATCAAAGTAGTATGAATGTGATAGGAATATTATTTCAACATTTTTTTCATAACTCGTAATATTCTATGATGTTAGTTGACTGAACCAGAAGACAAGAAGAAATATGAACGAACGAATGAATGAATTAATAAAAAAAATGAATTTGAAAGAATGAATAAATAAATAAATATTACACACAAAATGAAGTGAAGTTTTCGGATTTTTACCAAGATTAAAGAATTTAACCGTGAAGTATTCTCGTCTGCAGTGAGAACAACTTATACAGCAACAAATTTTGAGAGTATTCGCATTGGCTTACCAAACGACAGGGGAAATTCAGGCCTATTATACAAGATCAAGGCATTGAGACGTCAACTCTCGTCGACTTATTGCCATGGTGATGAAAAACAATAAATTGCAACTAATTTGTTGTATTCTAACATCTCTACAACACGTGTTTGTTCTGGTAAGTTATGCACGAGGTAAGCTTTATGTTTCAAACTAAGTTAACTTACCATACGATAATTATGCAAATGTAAAGTACAAAAACGTTTACCAAATATTTTACTAATATATCTAGTAATAATAAAAGATTTCTACAAAGCATTTTTAAAAGTCTAGAACCTTTGACTCAGTATTGTCTGAATACTGTGCACAGTGTGTGCCAAACGAATTCAAAATGTGACCCATCCCTTATAATGTTCTCTAAAAAGGATGTAAGTATTTATATATATTAAATTCTATAGTAATCATTGTATTCATCGTAATGATATGACATTAATTTATAGCATGTAATGATATAAAGCAGTTTATACTCTTTGCTTTTTTAATGTACAAAAATCACAATGAATAAAGAAGTTCATTAACAATATTAGCTTTTATATATTTTTGCTGCAAAATATTTCAAATTCGAAATATACGTCGAAAGATTCGATTCAGCAATTCGAATTCCATTTTTAATTTCTAACCTTAGAAATTTTATGCTTTTTTTTCAAATGGCTATATAGTATTTTAAATTGTACCGTTTTTGAAAAGACCGTTTGTTTATAAACGCTTTAGAGTGAAGGTCCCCCATTAGAAGGCAATGGATGGCCTAAAAGATTGTCATTAGTAATGCATCATGGGATTGTGGATTTGAGACAATGGCAGGAAGAACTAGTTACTGTAGAAAACCAAACTGAGGCTCTTGCTCCAGAGTTAAACACACCTCCTGATGACGTAAAATCGAAAATAACTTATCATGTAACGGTGAAATTCAAAAAAATAAATTTGGGATCTTTCTTATGCATTATAGTGCCATTTATCACATTTTTTTATAGAAATTCTAAAATACGGAATTATATTTTGCTGATTATTGCTGGGTCACTTTAACTGGTGTTAAATTAAAAGAAAAAATTTCAAAATGCATAAAAATGAAAAAAAATAAATATAGAGAAAAAATCATTGGGGAAGCTTACCTTACCAAAGGAACTCAATGAGTTAAAAAGCATATAAAACAACTTGGGATTTTTTTTTACATATATCATGTAATCAGAAGCCCTTTTAAGATTTTTTAAGAATTTTTTTTGAAAAGAATTGCAATGTAGTTTGCACTTCGGGGTAAATTTGAAACATTTTTCTTTTGGGCCCTTTTTTCATTATTAGAGTAATTATTCGGAAAAAGGGATGACGAGTGATCAAAAATTTTTACAAAATTTTTGGGTCAAGACTAATGACTAAATTGGGAATTAAACTGAAAAATTTTTTAAAGTCCCTCACCTAAAAAAACCCTTTTAACCGCTAAAGATGAAACTTTTACCACCAGAAAAAAATGGGCCAGCACGCACACAGTCAGTCTGAAAAATTTTATATACAAAAAAAAGAGGAATATTTTTACTTTATGGGGGGATAAAAAAAACATGAGTGAAAAAGCCGCCCCACTTCGTAATGTATGGGTGTCCGTTACTAAATCCCCTTTAACTTTTTTGAGTTTTAAATCAACACAGTGCAAATCTTTTTTCACAAAACAAGTATGCACATCGTTTTGGGTTTCAGAAAAAGCAATTTTTTTTTCTTTCAGAAAACCAAAAAGTCAAAGCTGAATAAAAGATTTGTAAAGACCCAAAAAATTATGGGCCAAGTCTGTATACCTTTGTTTTATGACTCATTTTTACGGAAAATCAAAGTCTATAAGTTAAATAACCAAAGTTACTGTTAAAAAAAATTCGAAATAAAAAAACTTTTTTTTCTTTTTAAATAAAATTTTGATTTGGGGAAAAAAAATTTTATTTTCCAAAAAATTTCCTCAAAATAAATTACATCTCTATAATTTATTTTTGATAAAAAAAATTCTGAGAAAAACTAAAATCAGATCTTTTTGGGTTTAGAAATACAATCCCAACGATTTCAAATTATTTCCAAATAATTTCTGAAAGCGACACCACTCAATGTTTAATTCAGCACAATAAAAAAATTTTCGAACCCCCATTTTAATATGCTACATTGATATCAAGTTTGTTTCATTTCCAAACACCTTACATTTTATAAACTATGAAAAAAGAATAAAATTTTCGACATAACACGTTCATTTCAGCTGAAGCAACCCGCAAGCACATAAAAGAGGAAATCTTTGGACTTTATGAGTATTGGACCCACTTCCGGTTTGTGCCATGGAACAACAGTGCTGAACATTATGATCTTGGCCACTCAAACTACCTGATATTTGTGGAATACAACACGGCGTTAGTACTTTAAGTCATTGCTCTTCATTTTTGTTTTCTCAACGATTTATATAACGGACAAAAACAATCTATTTCTATTCTCCCACACGATTCATTTACAAGAAAAAGAACTTTAAGACAACAAACACAATACATGTATATACATATCCGTCGATCATAGGATTGACGATGGAAACTATTTGTTATGAGTTTAAACTATATGAAACCAGTTTAAATTATAATGCTAGTTATATTATAATCTTATTTAACTTGTTGAATTTCAAGAAATTTAAGAACATGTTGAAATAAACAGCTTTCGTTGTTAGAAATTCTAAAATTAAGAAGTCAAATGAATGCGATACTGGCAAGAATGCACATCCGTGAAAACAAAGCCTTTTCTCAACACTTAATTAGTGTTTTCACCCGAATACGCTAGATATTCATAGTACAATTTATTAGTATATACTAATTATCTCCAAAATAGAAAATACCATTACTATGTTCTGTACGGCAATATTACAGGTGTTGGTCATACTCCGGTAATAACGTCGTTCTAAAAGGACAGAAAATTTCCTGCTGCAAATATGTAAGTTTTTTATATTTTAGGTAAAAAAATGTATTAAACCAAATGAGCCGCGTCATGACAAAACCAACATAGTGCATTTGCGACCAGCATGGATCCAGACCAGCCTGCGCATCCGCGCAGTCTGATCAGGATCCATGCTGTTGACGCTTACAAACCCTATCACAAGTAGAGAAACTGATAGCGAACAGCATGGATCCTGATCAGACTGCGCGGATGCGCAGGCTGGTCTGGATCCATGCTTGTCGCAAACGCACTATGTTGGTTTTGTCATGACGAGGCTCAAATATATTCAGGCTAATACAGAGGGGAAGTAACATTGTTGCCGTAATGAAACAAATACCGTAACGGCGTTGGCTGCGTTGATACGATGGTATCAAACGGAAAACCAAAATTTCGAAGATTTCGTAGATCGTATTTGCTTAAGCATAAAAACGCAGCTTTCGAACGTATTGGTGTAGCTTTTCGAATTCCAATTATATTGAAATTGACCTAGGCATGAACATTGTTTTACACAGAGATTGTAACCGTTAATTTGAAATAAATGATAAACATTTCCATATTAATAGTCGTTTTGTTTAATTTTAACCCTTTCTAAAATCTGGACAAAGCGTGATCCTTTGGAAGCATTAATCACAACAAAATTACATGAAAATTGCAGACTCGGTTTGATTGAGTCTGTATACCAGGGATTATGAAAAAGTGCAACATTCCTCACGTCCCCCAGCCCCGTCTTAAGCGGTACTCAATTTTCAAGTTACTAATTTTATAGTATCAAAAGGCAAAGAACTAGACCTCGTTCATTTAAAACCAACAAATGTATCACGAATATGTTAGGCTGCCAACATCACGAACATATCAAGAATAACCTACAGCAATCTCTATGAACAGCCTGAAACAAGGTAACTTGTGATAATGTTAAGACTATCAACATTGTTAATGTGTTAAGGTAGATAAATACCTTTCTTTGAAGAAAAATACTGTATATACATGTATGGTTATGCAGCTGTGTTTTTTTCCACACCAGGATCGCTGCATTCATGAACTCGGACATGCGATTGGCTTCATACATGAGATTTCTAACCCATTGCGCGATGATTATATTCGAGTCAACTATCAAAACATTATGGATGGTAAAATAGTCACGTTATTTATTACATCGATAAAAACAACATATCCGAACTATCTAAAATTTGTTTGATCTTTTATTTTTACTGGACGTTCTCCTAGAAACCGTTACTATAAAGTAACATTTCAGCTTAAAACAAAGTACGACCTAAAACCTCAGTCTGTCCGATTAGATTTAGATTAATACAAATAATATACGTATTTAATAATATTATTATTCATTGGCTGTGAGCTCTATTTACAAACAATTATGTAAATATTCATATTATTCTTTATTAATGTTCTTGCACAATGAGGTGAAAAGCTATTTTTTATCTCTTATTTTATGCACGTTTTAAAATTTGTCTCATTTTTCAATTTTCAAATAATTATCATGTGTGCACAACAGGTAATATTCAACATTTTCGAACGACAAACGTAATGCTGTCTGCATGTAGATATAAGTTAAATTAAACTATTGACTCTCATTTCCAGGGATGGAGCCAAACTTTGAGAAAATAACAAAAGAAAAAGGTGTCCGTAATTTCGGATATTACGACATGAGCTCAGTGATGGGATACAACACATGGGTATGTTGATTATAGTTTCTTTTTATTGAATCATGTAGTAAACTCCGGTGCTTGTAATATAACATGAACTTGACATTCAAATTAGCATAGATAAAATGCTTTGAAATACAATGCTAACTCCACTCCTTCTCCAATGTGCTGTGTTAGAAATCAACGAAAAAACCGGCCAAATGGAATGATCAGAAATCTACACCCAAGTTATTGGATCAGACCTGCATCAAATGTTACAAAAATCTTCCAGTACATGAAAAAAAAAAATCCCCAGTGGTGTCCCTTTAACTGCTCCAACTGCTCGAAAGTTTAATAGACCTTTTAACCCGAGAACCGGATGTAGTATTTCGCTCATACGCATTCTGCGTAGAGCAAAAACAACAAAAACAACAAACAACCCGAAAGAAAACAATTTGATGCAATCTTAAAGATTAACCATAAGTTTAAAAGTTTATTTTGATAAATAACCGGTAAATGTGAATTAAGGTTTTCTAGTGGCATTATTAAAACTCAAAAAGTTTTAGATATAAAAGAATTGAGTTATTATGACCATGTTAGTTACAGGTTATACCATTAACAAAGTTACTAGAGTTGTGAAAATCATATAGATCATTTAAATGGAGTGAGAACAGCAGCGAAGATAAATTTTCCCCTTGTCTAACGCCTATATTGCACATAAGAAGTCATATTTCATATCATTTACAGAAACGCACGACCAAAAGGCCATTTAATCATTTTCATCAATCTTTGGAACTAATTTTTTGAAGTGACAAATAGTGTGGTCTGTATTAATATGTGTCACGATAAATAGGATAAAATGTGTGCTATTTCACTACCCATCTGTATGAAATGTTCTTAATCTTCTCAAGATTTTGGTAAATTATTTAAACATATGAGCCGCGTCACGACAAAACCAACATAATGGGTTTGCGACCAGCATGGATCCAGACCAGCCTGCGCATCCGCGCAGTCTTACCAGGATCCATGCTGTTCGCTATCAGTTTCTCTACTTGTAATAGAGTTTGTAAGCGAACAGCATGGATCCTGATCAGACTGCGCGGATGCGCAGACTGGTCTGGATCCCTGCTGGTCGCAAACCCATTACGTTGGTTTTGTCATGACACGGCTCATATTATGAATTTTCTGTTTGGCATTGCAGCCATATCGGATAAAGGATAAAATCAGGTAAAATGAAACCTATAAACATGTTCACGAACATGCATTATCACGTATTTTGACCTTTTTCAGAATGATAATTAACCTCGATTTCATATGTTATAAAAATCTCTTTAGTTTTTATATGAACGTTTCCAACAACAATCAAGTTGACCTATTTTCTTGCTAATTTCCACACTTTTTTTACAGCAATTATCTCAATATCAAGGGAAAACATCTTTTCAATGTCTTTGTATGGAAATTTTGGCCACAAAGCTATAAGGAAACATTTTGCGTTTCTTAAATTAAAAGCTATTTTATATAATTTTATGCGATGCTCTTTTGTCGTACGCACATTGCCCATGCTCCCAAATTTTTTTTATTTCCTGTCGATTTTTCTTATCTTAACGGACCGCGTCGTTAAAAGGTCTAAAAAGGCTTTTTAAGCTTTGATATCACAACATTTGCACTTCATTCTTTATTTCAGGCATTTAGCAAGAATATGAAGGACACAATAACTGTTTTAGACCCAGAGATCCAGTATTTAGTGCAACAGAAAGATGTCACAGTCTTCTATATGTTTTACGAGGCACAACAGTTATATAACATGAAAGGTACATGAAGCAGGACATTCCAAATAAAAAAGTAAAAATCAGAATTTAAAAGATTTCAGAACACGAAAAAATGATGAAAGTCGTTTACATTGGTGGTAGTGGGTAGGCAAGGCATAGTGCGCTCCCAACCCCACCACATCACCGCCTTTAAAATTAGCAGAATTCAACATGATTCACTTTCTGAAAAGAAATAAAGTTATATTGAATTGTGATGTTATAAAAGTACATAAGAATTAGATATTTATATCAATGATGTCCTTGATAATAGATGCTATAAAATAGTAATGATTTTCGTCTCTAACAGTTACGGTATTATTTATTTCGTTTGGTTGACTAGTCTTGTTTTTATTATTGTTCATAGACTCCGATAAGAAATATATAAAATGGAATATATGAAATTTACCGAAATCTCGTAGTATATATTGATAACGTTTTACCATATATTTACTTTATTTTTTTCCAGCGGATAAATGTCCAGACTTTAGTTTCACGTGCGACAATGGAGGTTACCTGTCTTATGTTAACGGAACATGTAGATGTCGCTGTCCAGACGGTTTAGATTACAAAACAAACTGTGCCGAACTTGGTAATATATCACATATACATGCTTTCAAATATGTGCCGAACTTGATAATATATCACATATACATGTTTTCAAATATGTGCCGAACTTGGTAATATATCACATATACATGTTTTTAAATATGTGCCGAACTTGGTAATATATCACATATACATGTTTTTAAATATGTGCCGAACTTGTTAATATATCAAATATATACATTTTTTCAATATGTGCCGAACTTGGTAATATATCACGTATACATGTTTTCAAACATGTGCCGAACTTAGTAATAATTTACATATGCATGTTTTCAAACATGTGCCGAACTTAGTAATAATTCACATACAGTATATCGGGTAAAAGTTTTCAAATGTGTGCCAAACTTGGTAATATATCACATATGCGTGTTTTCAAACATATGTCGAACTTAAAGATATTGTCTGAACCATTACCCTGCTGAAACCGAAGGGAATTATGAACCAGTACAGATCCAGGCCAGTCTGCGTGTTCGTATTTTTAGGTTCTTGACTGTTGGCAGATTAAAATCTATTTACTGAAATTTCTTAAACCTTGAATAGACTTAATCATATTCAAAGCTCTCAAATTCAGGAGGTTATAGGTTAAAGTAATTACACTTCGTATGTTAAATATGATAATGATAATTATTATAAATCAGTACATCTAAATTAGGTATAAAAACATGAGTACGAGTGTCTGACTTGTACCTTAACATACATTTATTATGTTTTCTTGTCGTAAATTTAATCACAAATTGGTAAATGAACACAATACATATTTAATTATATTATAATTTAGTATTTTGTTTCTAGAAAATGGCCTCACCGGAAGTGTTATATACCTCTCAGACTCTAATAGTCGTATTAACATAACGTCACCAGGATACCCGGATGTTTACAGAGGAACGTCTGCTTCATTTTGGTTCATTAAGGTATTCTCAAAATTTCTATAATTTGCCAATGACCGATTCAAAAGTAGTACATAATAACAAATAGATGAAGAATGATTATTTTTTAAGTTTATCAAAATTTTTTAATTGTAATCATTTGTGTGATGAATGAATCAAAATTGATATATTGTTTGAAAAACCATTAGAAAACTAATGTACTAACATCGCCATTACTTGTGCATCAAATGAATATAAATTTATATTGTTTTTGTAAACGAATCTATCAAAATTGATATTGTTTGTGTAACCAGTTCATCATAATTGTCATTATTTGTGCAATTAATGAATCAAAATTGATATAGTTTGTGTAACAAATGAATTTTAATATTTCTTTTAATGTAACAAATGAATGAAAAACGGATATTATATTTATATCGTATGGATGCAATTTGACATTATTTTTTTGTAATTAACGTAATGAAGAGTAAAGTGATACAACAAATATTCACGTACTTAAAATGCTGAAAATTACACAATATTGTTGTATTAGGAAAAAAACCCTCAAAATTGTAAACTGGTATTTTCAGGGTCCAGCTAAAAGCAGGATTGCATTAGATTTTGATCATTTTGATATACCATACAGCACGTCATGTTCAACATATGTCGAGATACGATTTGTAATGCCAGGACAACCGGGTGTAAGGTGTGTTTATAAAATATCAGATTCCTTTTGAAATTAACTCAAAGATAAAAGTATTGTATACAGATCGATCAGGGAAACAAAAACCTTGTTTTTAATCATTATTTCTAAAATTTGACACTATTTTCCTTTTATGCGGGTACTTAAAAGACTATTTCTTTATGTAGAGAAATTTATTGAAAGTTAGAAAATGAATTTATACATTCCTTCAGTTTTGAATCATACATAATTTTATGTATTTAATTATTACATACTTTTAATTGATTTATTGCTGATTCTTTAAGTGATTTTTCATATTTATAATTTTTGTTCTTTCATAAGAAAACAAATATTGTGATATGTTTCTGAAATATGAATCAATAGTTGCTTTCATTTGCCTGACTGTCTACTTATTTTAAACCATGATAATTTGCATATGGAGTGTAAGCCCTTTTCATTTATACCATTTTCCAGAATAGTTCTACATTTAGTCGATATTGATGAATAGATATTTATCAATTTAAAATATATGTGCACTGTTTCATTGCTCTTCTGTTAATCCGTCATTATACTTAATTACCACTACATTTATGATGTAAGAATTGTATCTTTGTCCAGTATAAAAATGATATTCATCCTCAATCACATCTTTCTATGCTGCATAACAATCATGCGATATTTCTTCTAATTATAGATACTGCGGCGATAAATTTAGTAGAACAATAGTCAGTCACGAAGAATTCATATCTATTACCCTGGTCGGCAGTAATGATGGGAGTCACGGTAAATTTGCTGCCAGATTACGCCTTATAAAAGGTTTGTTTCTCTATATTCATTGTGAATGCATATTGTCATGTCAATATCTAGGCATTAGTGTTTTTTGATGAATTTTGTTATCATGTTTTACTCAAAATTTACTGCGAATAGTACGGATGGGTGATTACAAGTCTACATGAATTACGTTTATGAAGTATTTCTTTGATGATATGAAATACAAGTATAACATTATAAGTTTAAAGTAGATGGCATAAGGTTCAAACAACGTTCATGCAATGTTTTTGAAACTATAATTGCTTATATCTCGTTTGAAGTTTGATTAAATATACATTTGCATCATTAAGGGTTCATGACATCATGTATCAATGAGCGTTGTGATACGAATTATGTTTTGAACTTTGTACATATTATTCTTTTTTGAAATTAAAACACATATGTAGTTATAAGCTTTACAAATGTTTTACACAGATGACGATTTATGTTATTCGGACAGCGGTAAAGATGCTAGTTATCAGGGGAAAGTGAATTATGCACGTAATTTTGAAACTTGCATTCCCTGGGATAGGGTGACTAACTGTACATTCAATACATTTAAGTAAGTAAATCGTGTAAATGTTCTCTATATGGAAAAATAAAGGGACATGAGAAGGGCTGTTATACCTTACGATAATACAATTCGCTACTTGTTTTCTTACAATAACAAAACATTTATATTTCAATGCACAAGGTTTGTTTAATAAATTCATGGAATCTGTTGATCACTTCTGTGAGCTTAAGATCTCAGGATATAGAATAAATACCGTCAGTTATTGAAGAATATGATTATTATGAGTTTTTTCGCCGAGTGTTTGTCTATTTACGGCATAAATGATGTATGTGACAGGCCTATCCATGGCTTAATTCTAAGCATATTCAAAATGAGTTATACTCAAAAAATGTGACAACAATATGATATAGACAAACATCATCTATATTTATTAAATGTTAACGGTATTATTCCGATATTCAAAACTATGATATGACGACATATTTATTTATTTAAGAACGAAACATCGGACAAAAACTGAACAATCTTTTTTCTTTACCACTTTCATCAATTTTAATTTTACATTTGGTAATAATTATTTCTACTTTATTTGATTTATTTTGATATGTGTTTTGACCTTTATTCTTTATTTTTCTATCTTATTTAAAGTTTTTTTTTGTTTTTAAGTGTTACATGGATGGATTTGGAGGGAAATTACTGTAGAAATCCTGGTCACGGCACCGAACCTTGGTGTTATATAAACGCGGACACATGTGCAAGGTCTTACTGTGACGTCTGCCATTTACGTAAGATGAACTATGTCACTTTAATGTCATAATTTTAACTAGACGATTTAATATACTTCCAAATAATTTTCTGTAATTTTTCATCTATCTATAAACATAAAACGATGTGACCTGATAGTTTAAAGTTTGCGTTCCTTCTTGTTCAGTACATTATGTTTCGTATTTATCAAAGGGCTGGCTTAACTATTCCTGCTTTCAAATAAACAAGGAGCTTCTTTAGCTAAGAGAGGGGCATTATGATATCAAATTGAAACACTTTATTGGATCTGTGTGTTTTATATTTATTAGACATACTCCTGTTTTATATCCTTATCTTTGACAGGGAATTGTTATGATATCTTTGACGATTGTAAGATACAGCTAGAGAACGACCAGCGGTTCTGTTCCAATGACCCGGAGGCCACGAGAGGATGTAGAGCGTCGTGTGGACTGTGTAATGTCACAGAGGAGGTCCCAGCAGGTTTGTTTCATTAATATTATTCATTGTTTGAATATTTCTGTACACATTTGCATAACTGATTAAAGTTCAGATCTACTTTTTCTTACATTTAAGAGCTGATTTTAATCAAATTGATCAAAAACCTGCTGTTGTTTATTTGATTTTGATTGGATGGAATGAAGACAAAATCCATTGAAACAATAGAATGAAGTATGGCAATCAAGAGTAAAGTGTACTCGTGTTAGTGTTCATATTGGTCTTTTAGTTTCATTGCTTTCGGAAGATACCAGTTTTTCAGTATATATAAAATGATGTTCCATCGGATCATCGAAATTAGAGATACCGACTTATTCGGTAATAATATACACGAGAGACAATGTTTCTCAATTTTCAATTATTTTGTTTTGACTTCTCTCGATTGACTTCAACTTAAATCGGACTATATATCTCCTTCGAGTAGTTTACAAAACCATTGTTTGGATATTGAAAAAGAATAATTTAAAAATAACTTTATGAAAGAAATAATGCATGTTTATATATATTTGCTAAAGAGCGAATGACACATGCACGAAATTATTGCTACACAGTTAAAACTCGACTTAAAATAGCAACATAATTTTATACCGTACATTTTATTTTACATAAACAATATTCAAGAGAAACATTCTATATAAAAAGTATTATAGCCATAATAGTATGACAACAACTTAATTTTACTGTTTTTAAATTTTACAAAAACATTTCATTAGATATAGATGATTGTTATACCCTTTAATATTTGTTTCATACCTGTAGTTTCGAATGTGACATGCCCATCCCCGGACAAGACTGTGACAGACGGAGTGCTTGTATCCAACAAAACCGTCTTCAGAGCTGGGGATAAAGCGATTTATAAGTGCAACAAAGCGGACGGTACCGGAAAGGGTGAAAGAACATGCACTGCACAGGGTTCTTGGACCTACCTGGGCTATGTATGCGATGGTACGTTTTCAATGAATACCCATTTTAAAATTCAATTAACGTAAAATTGAATGCCATTAAAATGTTTATTGAACTGTATTTTACATATTTCTTCGAATATATATTTGAAATTATGAGTTTCTGCATCTTATAAGCATGCTGTCATTTCGTGCATTATTCAATTTGCATCTTAGTTTAAACAACTAATTTTTAGCAAATAATTATGTTATCCATGACATTATGTTTTTAATTTAACTTATAGATAATCCAACTTGTACGGATCAACGTCTAGATTGCGGAAATCTTCTGGAGCGGACACCAACTTTGTGCATACAGTACAGTAAATTTGCTGGTCTAAAGTGCAAAAGGACATGTGGCATTTGCTCAAACATTCCAAAAGGTCAGGTTAAATCTAAAAAAAAAATTGTTTGCATTGAATTGCGACATTACTAAAGTAAGCAAGTTATTGCAATATACATATAGCTCGTATATATCCGTACCAGTATGTATTTCTTCATTAATGACAAAGGACCATGTAATGCTTCAGTTAAATAAAATATAATTTCTTCTTTGGTCTATTTTTTGTGTGACGGCAGTATATATGTATATGACTGACAACAATATGTATTTTGCCGACAAAACAATTTGCTTGAATGACGATACAATATATTACGTACATCCGGAGTGAAATCTCAATATTTTTTGTTTTAAACGACAACATATATTTGGTTTGCATCAAACGACAAATGATTGGCGTCAAAGAATATTTGGATAACGACAGAATATTGTTTTTAGCCCGAGCAAATGCCTTGTAAGTCGTAAGCAGCACGCCTCCAGATTCATACTTACACATTATCAATGACATTTACAACCGACGTAAATTACTAAAAAGAAGACAAAATGTGAAAAATAGCCCTTACTGCGTTAGTAACGCAGTAGAAATTTAGTTATAAATACTGAAACATTAGTCATTAATCGCACTTAACATGTAAACTATTACTTGAATCTTCAATATTTTTACTTTTCCTAAAATCTTAGTTCATTTTTCTTAAGTTTGATTCTATTTAAATAGTTTCGCTCATCTTGAGGCATGCAGCTTTAAGTGTTATTTGAAATGTTTATATGTAGATATGGGTAGTTGACGGTTTTCTGTTTGTTTTAGAGCGATGTAATGTTGAAGCTGTTATTGGTAATGTGACTGAAACTAGTACAGGGCCGTATAACGTCGGGGATGTCGTGAAATACTCATGTAACAAACAATATATTTATTCTTCTGGATCTCTGACAAGAGCATGTATGATCAATGCAACGTTATCTGGAGAAATGCCAGGATGTTCAGGTACTACCGTAATATCATAACAAAGGGTTCCGATTATTTTGCAATATACCGCAATTAAGACACTTTTGGTTAAAACACTTTGACGTATTCATTTTTATTGTTTTTGTTTCATTTTTCATTAATGACTGTTTATAATATAACACATTTTTTAGCAAGGGATACTTTTGAACTGGTCAAATTTGACATTACGTAAGGGTGTCATGACCACAAGCATTATTCCAAAATGTCAAATAGTTTCCCAGGAATGATTTTGTAGGATTCGCAAGACTGTTCGTATTACTTTGTTCATATTTGAGCCGCTTTTCGACAAAACCAACATAATAGGTTTGCGACCAGCATGGATCTAGACTTAGGATCCATGCTGTTCGCTTGCAAACTCTATAACAAGTAGAGAAACTGATAGCGAACAGCATGGATCCTGATCAGACTGCGCGGATGCGCAGGCTGATCTGGATCCATGCTGGTCGCAAACCCATTATATTGGTTTTGTCGTGACGCGGCTCATTTATATGTAAATATATGAAAATAATCACAATTATTGTTTGTGATAATGTCATATCGATGAAGAATGTCGTAACCACTAGACTGCTCGCGGCAACAGGTTCTAACCAGAACAAGGTCAGCTGGTCATAATAACGTCGTCTGCTCGTGGTCAGCAATGCATGCTATTAAGCCAGTAAATGTGGTAAAAGTTTCCCTTGAAATGATGATTTTTTTCCCAAATCGAAAGATGAAAACTCCATTTAAGATATTTAACATGATAATTGTTAATATCTTACGTTAGAGGAGGAAATATGACTTCGTATCGGGCCTGATCCTTTTTCATCATTGTATGTAATATTTTACAGCTATTGAAGATGTCGTCACTAGTCTAAATTCTGTCAATCTTAGGCGAAGGAAACGATGGACGAAGGGCAACGAAGTGTACACTCTCAGGTACCCATTTAAGTGAAATTATCTTACTATATATTTATTGAAATGTAATTGGGCCACGCAAAAGAATGCATTGTCAATATGTTAGAAATATCCTGAACATGTATTGGCCGATTGTCAGACACTACCATTACCAAGATTTTAAAATTCTGCGTTTGGACATTGCGTTATCATTTGCCCTGCTGTTAACACGTGGCTGTCCTTTAAAAAGTTTTATTAAAATTTCACAGTAAACAATATTCACAATATTCATATTGTGAGTAAATGCAGACTATATATAGGCCATGCTACCTTTAATTGAACAAATACTTGAATTATAGATGTATAATATAATTTTGATTTAACGTTAACGTTAACGTTAAGTTTCAAATATCCTTTTGGACTAGAATTAAACAAGCATTGTGTTGACTAATGCGTTTCACGTTTTCTCCCGTTTTAAAGAATATGACTATTTTCTTGCTTAATGGAATGACTTTATTAACACGTGATATTTTCCTCGGTATATGAGGTTTTTGTTTAGTTCCGCACTTTGTTTTCTCGTTTAGGGCACTTGCTTTCTTTTACTTGTGGACCTTACACCGCTTTTCATGGCACGAAAGTGTTACATTGAAAGTTCCATGTTAATCACTGTATAAACACATCTGTGGATGTTTCTAAATTCAAAATTTTATCATTTTATATGTTTAAAAGTTGATTTGTGCTTAAGCCGGTGCTAGGGGGCGTGGACGGTAACTTGTACCATGTACAGGCTCAATCAAACCGAGCGGCTTCAACATTTTCAATTTTGTTGTTGGGGCGCTCTTAAGTGATTTGTTGATTGACCAAACATCTTGAAAATGATATCTAACACATAAATATATCTATATTTCGTCTTTAAAAGCAAGTTAATACATTTCATTAACAGCAATCCATACCATAGAATAAAAAGAAAAGGGGAGATTATTGCTTGGCAGTTTTACAGTTTGTTTTCCGGAAGAGTTACGTTTCATGTTTGGAGACAGGCAGGTGATACAAACAGGTATAATTTAATTTTTCTTTACGTTGACAAAATGTCAAAATATATATTGTTAAAAAAAATGAACAAGTTGTATAATATATTAGTAACGCCAAGAACATAACATTCATTTGTCTATGTAGGTCCCTGTTGTTTTTTTATCCCGATTTTATTAATCTTTTTTGATGGATTTTATATAACAATACAACACAAAGTGTATTCAGAATAATTCGCCAATTTCCGCATCTGTTAAATGACCAGGAAAAAAATCAGTTCCAGTAAAAATTATGTAAGTTTGTCGAAATTAAACGAGCTATTTCTTTGGGCAAAACCTGAAGTTATAACCCATAAATTGATTAAAAGTGAATACTGAACTGAAATTGTAAATAAATAAATCATACACAACTTTGGGTCCTGAAACTGTATTCTATTTATCTTAATTACTTCACAAACAGCAAAAAAATCATTTTGATGTACTTGAACACTGCAAAAGATTTCTTTCTCTTTTTAGTATCTAAATAAATGCATGTTATTGTTTTGTAAATTAACATTTTGTTTGCTTTAACTCAGTTACAAGCTTTTAGGAAGTAATGAAATAGCCGCCACGTTAGAAGATAGGCTTGTGACAGTGAATGTTTCCCTTGACCAGAGAATATCTGTTCGACCAGGGGATTTCATTGGTAAGCAAATGTAAATGGTTGATAAACGACTATAGGGAATATCATTTGTAAGCTAAGACAGTTTGGGATTCTTCCAGGATTGAAGATTTAA
This sequence comes from Ruditapes philippinarum, assembly GCF_026571515.1. NCBI lineage: Eukaryota > Metazoa > Mollusca > Bivalvia > Venerida > Veneridae > Ruditapes > Ruditapes philippinarum. The sequence continues at coordinate 552,788 of NW_026866929.1, read as the reverse complement.
TAATTATTTCAGAAATTCCTCGGTATTTCATTAAGTAAATAAGATTTTGAAATTACTGGTACCAACAAGTAGATTAAGTAAGTTTAGATATAACATGATATGTCGAAGGATTTATTTAATGAAACTCGGCTTTTATATTTTCACTGAGACTACATGACTTCAATAAAATAGTTTTATCGAGGGTGAAAATAATGAAAATAATAAATGTTTAAATTTCAAAACATTTCCACAGTTATCGTATCTTTTCATTAATAGGGTTATACGTGCCGTCTATCAATCCTGGTGGAATTGTGTATGACAGCTGTAAAACAGAGTTTGAACCGGAGGGGGGTAACCAGTTAGTTCCGATAGGCATAGCGCCTTGGAGAGTCGGACAATTCTACAAAATGAAACAAACTTCAACATGTAAACTGTTCTCTGTCAGTGCTAAAATTGGACCGATTCGAACGATTGACATCAATTTATTAAAACAAGAATGGCGCAAATTTCTGCTTTTCCACAAATGAAACTTTGTTCATGACTGGGTACAATACATAATTATAGGGTGCTTTTGCATTACTGGTTGGAAACAAGAGAACGCAATGTATTAGAACTTTAACTAAACTGTGTTGGATTTAGCCTGTACAGTAAATCATTGTTATGTACAGATCTGCATGCTTGCCTTTTACAGTGATATATAGATAGGTAGATCTGAATTATATTTGTTCTTAGACAAATAGAAACACTTTTAAATGTTAAATTTTCAAAGAGGATATGAAAAAAGACAGTTCTTTTAGATGTTCAGCAGACCAAAGCAGGATAGTAAGGTGTAGATACAAATTTATGTTACATAAGTAGTACGTTCATTTTATTATATTTTTAATATTGTTTTGTAATTTTAAATTGCACTGAGAACAACTATAAATGAGTGTACAACAATCTTCATTTTCAAAACTGGACATCATCTAGAACTATTTTGTTCCGATAACAAAGGTACAAAAATTCTTAATAGAATTAGATGTTTTATGTCTGAGATAAATCTCGAGGGAATTTATTTACAATATTTGTAATATTTACATCTAACATTGTATTTCAAGGCTTTAGGTTTTAGAGTCTTTAATCTTTATACAATTTATATGATATTTTATTTTCTTAATATGTTTATAATTTTAGTATTGCTTTTTTCATGTATTGTTTTAATGAAGTATTTCTTAAGATTGTTCGATATTAAGTGTGCTTTTATGTATCTTAAAGGAAAAAATATCATGGTTAGTTTATGATAAACATGTGATTATAATGATATGATATAAAAAGTTATCAAAATACATTGTAACATTTGTGTAACAGCATCAACCTCGTGCAGGCTCAGTTACCCAGTGTCAAAGAATGAGCAGCAAAAGTGGAACATGTATAATAGTAACCATGTGTGTTATTTTCACTGAAGATACATCATATTTAAAATATTTGTACGAATAAAATGTTATTATAAATACGACTAAAGAATTGTTGTTTTATTTTGATGAAACAGATTTAAAATGTTTTGTCAGTAAAAGTTAAATTAGAGGCATAGTTTTACTTTACGGAAATGGTTTCCTGATCTTTTGAAAGAGATTTACATTGCTTGCTTAATTAATGTATTTCAATTTTAAAGTGATTTTCATTTTCCTTTTTTGGTCCTCGAACAAGGATTTTAACCGATGAAGCATAAACACGACAAACAAACAAACAAACAAACAAAGAAACAAACAAACAAACATAACAGCAGCTTCACTCTATTTATTTATTCAAAATCTCAAAATTAACTTAGTCATTTTTAGTAACATTGAACTGCAAGGAATTTGAGAAACACTTCTTGGTAATTATAAGTCAAAAGCCTATATAATAATTTAGGTATTCTTAGTAGATAAACTTAAAAAAAGAAGATTGTTATATGTCCAATGAGTAAAGTTACGACAGCTGTGATATTTAAAATACGCCCCTTTTAGCAATGTATAGGTCACAGACTTAACACGGTAATGTTGAAGCTTACATTGTTAGTATTAATAATGAAAAAGTGTAAATTGCTGCCGGTTCACAGTCAATATCTGAACAGGGGTATTGAACTTAGTATCAACATACATCAAGTGCTTTAATAAGGAATGATCGACAAAACTAAAGGGAAAGAAATACATTACAAACATAACGTCTTTTGTAATGGATAGGTTGTATCCCTTGGTGATCGGACACACTATATGGCATTCATGATTGAATTTTTGCTTTTCTTTTATTCAAATGTAGAGATAATAACCATGTATGTCAGAAAATCAAGTTTACATTAAATCGAAATAATTATGGAGTTTTCAGAGATAAATATCGAATTGAAGCCTGCTAAATATCTTGAGTTCATACTATTAAAATGTATAATTATGGTGAACATTCTTAAACATACAAATCAGGATAAAGTTCTCTTATTTTGTTTGTTTATTTTTTAGTTTATTAGTTTATTTTTTTTTATTTCTTTAAGTTACTGGAATTGTTGTGTATGACCTCCATTGACATAGGATTATATCAATTATTGTTCAACATAACCATATAAAATCACCAATCTACATTAAGTATAGCCTTCTCTTTAACAATTCCTTTAAACTTCAAGTACATCTTTTGATGACATCAGTTAGGAAACAGTCAGACATATAATTGCATGGTCTCTGTACCGATTATAGTGCACTTGAGCACTAATTAATAATTTTCGAAAAGAACCAATGACTTAATTGATGACACAATAACTATTAAGTATTATGATAAAGCAATTATACTGTCTGTTGATAACATATGGGTATTAAATGATAAATATGATAATTTAAGGTCCAGTGAATTTATGTTCGTCTTGCTGTTTTATTTAAGTTTCTTCATTAAAGGCACCATAAACGCATTCACATTTTGATTTATAGAACTATTGATATTAGTTGACTGATCTTGAACTGTGATTAATACAATTAGTTTTACAGTATAATTAAAGTTTACAAGCTCAAAACGTACTTATTTCTGTTTTATTAAGTTAACTATTGTTATATTATTTCTAAAATAAAAATGTGAAAAAAGAACGAATTTTGCTTTTTTCTCTTGGGTTTATAGTATGTACTCTGTGTGTGCGCGCGTGTTTAAATGTGCGTGCGTGTGTGTATGTTAGCAGGTGCTACCAGTCATATCCTGTCACACCATTCCTCATTCCTGGATAGATTTGTGACGTCATCTGCAGACATTTTAACGTCACCAGACAGTTTGAGCCTCCATTGTCAAAGATCAAAATGCTCTAAAAACAATTTTAAGCCGAATTTCATACTTCCCGTTCTTTTATGGTTGATAATCATATGTTTGTTTAGATCTAATTCATGTAATATTGGCCATAGACATCCCTTCCATAATCTTGACTTGGGTATGGTTTATTGCAATAGCCGTTTCCCTCAACATTATAAAAGACCCCCGCGCGTACTCCTAGCATGTGATAATTGGCAAACCGCACTACATACAAACCTAGCAGATTGACCTAAATGTTGTCTTTGATCATGTACTTTTATAGGCATATTATAGAAAGTGCAGATGTTTAGATAATGGTGTCAGGGCATTTTACATGCTTATCACCTGAAGGAAGAACTGTCGAATATAAAATTATTTGTCAATGCAAACAATGTAATCTTTATGACCTTCATACAAATACTATATCAATATATCTTTACTTATTGCTAAAAAGCAAAAGATAGCTCAGGTTCTTGGCCAATTAGTAACTTTTTGGAAACTATAACAGGACAGCAAAAATGAATAAAAGTAAAAGATTTTCTCAATTATAAATGGCCTTAAAGTCGAGGATACGAAATAATTAATGGAAGAATGACTTGTTATCAAATAGCCGTGCCGCTTTTGCGACTTCAGTCCGTGTAATGTTGACGTGACGTCATTTGCGTTATACATAGAAATTAATAAATCATCAAAATATCATTGCAATATAAGAACTTTTCATATATCTGTGACAATAATAAATAATAAACAATTTTTCTATTAAATATTGATGAAGCCATTTAAGGCCTAATGAAGGCCCATGATTGGAAAATGAAATTATTCTATTCTATTCAAGCAGCGAAAATACGCCATTATTTCCTGCGATACAATATGAGCTATAAACAATGTAATAGCTTCATTTCTAAATTAATTGAATCCGTTGCATTATAATATGGTACCCAAGGGCACCAACCCCAAATTACACCACCCTTGACTTGGTTTGTTTTGTATAAGCGTTCCGGATGTGATAAGCTCTTGTGCCCTTACCAACTTTGGTTCGATGCTCTGTTGGACCCTTTGTCGGTGGTCCTATGCTGCAGGAAGTTGTTGAGGGATGCGTTTATTGATTGTCAACCGTCTTTGTTGATATCTGTTGTCAACTTCATAGTTAATTAAATGTTAAAAACTGGTGAATATATCCAATAATTTGCTAAAATAAAGGTGACAGACACGTCACGATTTGTTGTCTGACGTAATTGACGTGATGACGTCAGTGTACTTGACGTCAAGTGACGTTATTGTCACGGTGATCATTCAATCGTCAGAACCACAGCATAACAGTAAAGAGAACTTTGTCAAATATTTGAAATAAAATGGAATTCGTAGAATTCATCTAAACACGAAAGGTAAGTTAAGCTGATTAATTTGTATAATGGATTTAACTGCTTTTAATTTAAATTTAATTTGAACATCAAAAATACTGCTATTGACCTTACTGCCGTTTGACCAGAACTCGGACCGGGACCCTCGAAATACCGTTCCGCGACTTATGCGGCCGATTTTACATCTTCTTTCCTAATTTATGAACAAATCTGATCCGTGACATACAGCAAACGTGAAATTGTTAGTAATAAAGAATGGCAATACGTTATCAAGTAGATTATGTTTTCATGTAATAAAAAAGAGAGTTTTATCAAACAAAGTAACTAAGCAGGTATGTTTTTACTTCTACAGGAATGGAACTGTTAAGATTAAACAAGAAAGATCGTGAAATGGCTTCCAGCCTTGCTCGCCAACAAAAGTTTGCCGCCGGCCAGTCACAACTTGATTATCACATCAACTGTGTATTACTGCAAGCTTCGTTTAGAAGAAGGCCATCGGTTTCATTTGCACCAGTACAAAAATCTGGTGCTGGAGACTCCGTAAGCAATAAGGTAAAATCATCAACTATTCTAGGCGCGTCAACAGCTTCATCAAAAATGGTATGTTCTAAATTCACGCTTGCGAACAGGAGTTCGAAAGGGTCAGCAATAATGAAAGCAACAGGTTCAACGTGGATGTGTAAATCGTCAAAATATGATGAAAAGGGCTTTCCAAATCACGTGCATGATGTCATTGATACAAGTATTATGAGGTTGGTACCAGATCATGATTTTGAAATTCCTACAGAACCAGAATTTGAAATGCTAATCAAAAGTGCCCATCCAAAACCCGAACCAGATAATACTTTGCCTGGTGATGATGTAAAAGCATGCTTTGAAAATGAAATATATGAAGAAAACGTTAATATTGTTACAGATGTCGACGAAGTTTATGACATTGGTTTATTCTTTGAGGTCTGCAACGAAATAAAGAAGAAAGATGTTGACGAAGTTTATGACATTGGTTTGTTCTTTGATATCTGCAACGAAATAAAGAAGAATGATATCGACGAAGTTTATGACATTGGTTTGTTCTTTGAGAACTGCAACCAAATAAAGAAGAAAGATGTCGACGAAGTTTATGACATTGGTTTTTTCTTTGAGGTCTGCAACGAAATAAAGAAGAATGATATCGACGAAGTTTATGACATTGGTTTGTTCTTTGAGAACTGCAACGAAATAAAGAAGAATGATATCGACGAAGTTTATGACATTGGTTTGTTCCTTGAGAACTGCAACGAAATAAAGAAGAATGATGTCGACGAAGTTTATGACATTGGTTTGTTCCTTGAGAACTGCAACCAAATAAGGAAGAAAGATGTCGACGAAGTTTATGACATTGGTTTGTTCTTTGAGGTCTGCAACGAAATAAAGAAGAATGATATCGACGAAGTTTATGACATTGGTTTGTTCTTTGAGAACTGCAACGAAATAAAGAAGAATGATATCGACGAAGTTTATGACATTGGTTTGTTCCTTGAGAACTGCAACCAAATAAGGAAGAAAGATGTCGACGAAGTTTATGACATTGGTTTGTTCTTTGAGGTCTGCAACGAAATAAAGAAGAATGATATCGACGAAGTTTATGACATTGATTTGTTCTTTGAGAACTGCAACGAAATAAAGAAGAAAGATGTTGACGAAGTTTATGACATTGGTTTGTTCTTTGAGAACTGCAACGAAATAAAAAAGAAAGATGTTGACGAAGTTTATGACATTGGTTTGTTCCTTGAAAACTGCAACGAAATAAAGAAGAAAGATGTCGACGAAGTTTATGATATTGGTTTGTTCTTTGAAGTCTGCAACCAAATAAAGAAGAAAGATATCGATGAAGTTTATGACATTGGTTTGTTCTTTGAAGTCTGCAACCAAATAAAGAATGAAAATATCGATGAAGTTTATGACATTGGTTTGTTCTTTGAAGTCAGCGAGCAGTTAAAGAAGGAAGACATCGACGACGTGTTTAACATTGGCTCCTTTTTTGAAGCCTGTGATATAATTAAAACAAGAGAGTTTGAAAATGATATTGTCTCAGTTTTGGACGCAAGGAACGGCGACGTCCACGGAAATATTCAAGTGGACAGCACCATGCCCTTACCTCGTCTCGATGACAACATGGATTTTGCTGAGGATATGTTCGGAATTCTAGGAGTGTTTTGTAGGAGTGGATTACATTTCCTGTAAGTATTTGTAATAGAAAATGTTTCAATTTTTCAGAAAACATTTAATCACTGTATGTGCAGAATGATCAAAGAATTGCACGCCAAAATTATTGCTTCTGTACATTGTAAAAATTGCCAAAGCATAGATCTTCTAACGAATGAATAATTATTTCAAACAATCCATGTGAAATACAAACGAACACGTTGAAAGTAACCATATTTTTGTCGGAAAAGTAGAAAAAGGCGTTATTAAAGTAGCAAATACATGTAGTAGACAAACGAATCGGTTTTAGTATATATTCAATGTAAATTTCATTGTATATATTATGATTTCCTTTTTGCATATAACTTTGCATGTTTTATGGGCCTTTCCGTTTATTTTCAGGAGCAGCGGAGTTCAAGAAGTCATTGTTTAACTCCAGCACACTATTGTGTTATAAACATTTTTATTGTTATTTGTTATGAAAATCACATTAAAAAGGAATACGATTATTTTTGTTTAACAAAATACATGTAATCTTTGTTTTTTTTCATTGCCCGTAGCTCTTGCACGGCTTAATTTTCAATGAAAGCTTGACAAAACCAGTCATCATTTTATGGATAATAGTGAAAACCATGATTAGAAAGCACATATGTACCGGCTTATCTTGATCTGCACTGGTTGCATTTGTATATTCAATTGTCGCTATCAGGTTAAGGATCCGAGAAACAGTGCCCGTTATTTGCAGCTACAATTTCAATCACTTAGCACAATAAGTTAACCAAAACTTACTGTACCACATGGACGTGAGTAGGCATACGCAGCAAGCAGTGCCTCTCATACCATTTCATGTACTAAAGTTTATTAAATTAAACTGGTCCACATTTTGGGGTTCAAAGCCTTAAGTATCATATCCGACAATAAACTAAGAAAGAATTATATGTGGGTGTGATTTGTGGTAGGTGTGATATACATGATCCGATGAATGGAGCAGATAATAATTTGAGCCGCGCCATGATAAAACCAACATAATGCGTTTGCGACCAGCATGGATCCAGACCAGCCTGCGCATCCGCGGAGTCTGATCAGGATCAATGCTGTTCGCTATATATTTCTCTACTTGTTACAGTGTTTGTAAGTGAACATCATGGGTCCTGATCAGACTGCACGGATGCGCAGGCTGGTCTGGATTCATGCTGGTCGCAAATGCACTATGTTGCTTTTGTCATGTCGCGGCTCATTTGTTGTGAAACAAAATATTATTTTTCAACTTATAAATATCCTTACTAAATAACTTGGTCAACATGTTTGCTTATCATTATTTGAAATACTTCTGGAAAATGTGCCCATTGTATACTTTAAAGATCTAAGACTGTAAATCACTGTTTTTACAAGGCAATAGTAAGTAAAAAACCTGGAATATAATTTGCACTTAAAAGATTGAATGTTGTAAGATATCTTTATCATATATAAAAATAAAACACGAGTTAGACTACACTTAAACTTATTGCCTTTCTATGTTGGCTGATTTGGTACGCTTTTGTGCGTCGCGATGGCTCTAGCGACAACATGACAAAGCGCCAAACGGCGCGTTGTCGCGCTGTCGTCTTGTTGTTCTGTCTCTAGCGCGGCACGCCAAACGGCGCGTTGTCATGCGGCGTGTTGTCGCGATGGCATATTGTCGCTCGGTTCAAATTGAAGGATTGGCTTATAAGCCAAGCGACAGGGCGACATCGCGACAACGCGCCGCACGACAACGCGCCATTTGGCGTATCGCGCTAGAGACAGGACGACAGCGCGACAACACGCCGTTTGGTGCTTTGGTGTGGTGTCGCTAGCTACAGGACGACAAGACATAAGTCCGACAACGCGCCGTTTGGCGCTTTGTCGTGTTGTCGCTAGCGTCAACTAGACGCACAAAAGCGTACCAAATCAGGCACCATACCTTTCTTCATTTTACAATGAACATGCTGAACACGTTTTAAGATGCATTACTAAGATATACTGGCTTCTATTAAATTCCATTGCCCCTATTGTTTCTGATAATGTGAACAAGCAAAAACATTGTGCCTATGCCATGGACCTATCCTCTCCACATGTGCACAATATTTAAAATATTTCTTTTTCAAATTAGCACACACCACATTTTTAACTATGTTTTTTTGTAGACCTGTGTGAGAAAAAAGTATTGTCGCACATAAAATAGAGAATTTTGTACGAGTTTTGAACGGGCTTAAATTTAATTATCACACAACCGTGCCGATTTTGCGACTCCGTAAAAATGGTTTTGCACGGCCGTGCATATATTTTGACGTGACGTCATTAGCGATATACAAACATAATGTAAAGACGCGCTAATTGTTAGCGTTATACTATAGGCGCGTCAATGAAAAGTGACTATGTTTTCACTCTAAACGGTCTTTATTTTTGGTATGTGATAAATAGAATATTAAATTAAATTAGTGTAAGTTCATTACTGAATTTATTGATCTCGTTGAATAAAAAAATATTATGCTCGCATAATATAATTTTATTTAATTCAGTATTAAACTTACACTCACTCACTCAATATCCTGTATTTATGACCCCCATGAAAATTGACCCATTGACCTATGGATAATTTGCCACTATGGATCAGTTTTCAATAATGTCCCTATCAACATTGCAACATTAGTTTTTTGTATCAATGAGGTATTGTGTCTGATTTACGACTTATTATGGAACGCCATAACTGCTTTTTATACACTTTCTTTAGTGGTGATGTCATATTGATGAATTAGCATGTCGTTTTGACAGATGATGCTGTGGTTTTGATTAATGGTTCTGTTATTTTGGTAAGTGGTATCGTTTTAATAGATGGTGGTCTTTGATAAACTGGCGCTTTAAAACTGATTTCTTTTTAACGCATTGATTTTGACGGTAATGTTTTTCATCTTGCCTCTTTTAATTTAGAAATTAATAAAATAAAGCCATTAACAAATCGTGCATTCATGTCCATATACTTCTAGCTCCAGCTAGTCTCTTTAATAGAATATACAATATAAATACAGTACAACCTTTTGAAAGACAAATGAGCCGCGTCACGACAAAACCAACATAATGTGTTTGCGACCACCATGGATCCAGACCAGCCTGCGCATCCGCGCTTTCTGATCAGGATCCATGCTGTTCGCTTACAAACCCTATAGAAGTAGAGAAACTGATAGCTGGTCGCAAACGCATTATGTTGGTTTTGTCATGGCGCGGCTAAAATATTTTGGTTTTTCTGAGATGTGTGGCTCTTGAGAGGTTGAATTAACTGTAAAATTTAACTTCTGGAAACTTGAAACAGTTGTTTTAAAGAGGCTGATGCTCTTTATAATACATGTACTGCACGTTTATAACGTCGCTTTTCTTTGGATAATCGTGACGTTTATAAAGTCTCTTATAATACTGCACGTTTGTAACGTCGCTTTTCATTGGATAACCGTGACGTTTATATAGATTTATATACACGGCTGCTGTCGATATCTTACTTTTTCTCCACAAAATGATGCTTGCTGTATTATAAATTCGTTATAAAGATTGTTGACAGGTTATATGGCCGTATATAAACGGCTGTTTGCAATATAACCCTCGCCTAACGGCTCGGGTTATATTTACAAATAGCCGTTTATATAGGGCCATATAACCTGTCAACGATCTTTATAACTAATAATATAAACGACTGCTGTCGATTTATGAAGAATTCTCGATTTATTTCTCAAAAAATGATGTATAATATATTCGTTAAAAATATTTCTGACAGGTTATAGGGCCGGGCCGTATATAAACGGTTGTTTGCAATACAAAAATGTAAAAAGTAGAATTTAAAGCAAAACTTGCTAACCAATTTAGATGCGTTATATAGGATTGATAACATATAGCTGCTCAGAAAGATAATAATTTTACATTCGTTATGTATGTTAAAGCAGCATGCATCGTTCATGCTATTTTTCATGAAAAATTTAAAATTGTATTTAAAAGTAAGATATTGTTAATTAAACAAAAATAACAAACAGATTGCAAACAGCACTTAAATCGAAATAAATTACCAAAAAGAGTCAAAATAAACAAAAATAGCCCTTACTGCGTTAGTAACATAGTAGAAATATGATGATAAATACTGCAAAATCAGTCCTTAATCGCAAGTGACATGTGAATTATTACCTAAATATTAAATATTTCTACTTTTCTTAGAATTGTAGTATATTTTCTCAAGTTTAATTTTCTTGAAATATTTTGGCTCATCTTGAGGCATGCAGCTTTAAGATATGAATGAAAATATTAATATTTTATAAATGAATATTACGTGCTTTTAAATTAAAAATTCAAGCGTAACTACGGGTATAAAAGTATGTTTAGACTTATTGCCATATAATGCAATGTACGAGTATATAACAAAAAATAAACACTTTTACATTAGTTAGGTACTGTTTGTGTTCTTAAATCCACGAAAATGCAGTGTATCTAGGAAAGCTTATCAACGGAATTATTCCAGCAGATTATAATATACAAAAATATAATGTTAATGTAACATGGCTGATTTACTCGTGTTGTTGTTAAGTCATAATATGCTTGTACAGAACTTATAGGTTGCCTTAACCTTCTTTTATTCCACATCATATTTTTTCACCTTCAAACTATATAAGCGAGGTCACTAGAGTAAAGAACTGTTGGTTAAGTGACTAGATTTTCATCATTATATCTCTAAAAATTATAATGGTCATTTAAAAAAAGAAAGAAAGCTAGTTGTGTCCTTTTAAGAAAACCAGCATGGTAATTGTAATATTTGTTTTAAAAATATCATTTTCTGCTTATAGCAACCGTTTATTTTATGTATATGTTCTTCAACGATCCTCTATGTACAAACAAAATCACTGGGGTTGAGGTCACTAAAATATTTTCCAGCCAGTTTCATTGGTGTTGCACATCTCATGGCGTTGGGGTATTGGATATGGTAAGTGGCATTGTCCACAGCCTCTCTCAACCATCTCAAATGACAGTCACATTTCCACGGGTTCAATCCTCCCAGATACACAGTTGTACCTGCCGGGACGTTGTTTAGCACTTCTGGTTGCAGACGTTCAAGACGATTGTTAATAATGCGTAAGAATCTCAAAGATTTTAAAGATATAAATGCTTCCGGCTCAATATTTTGTATAACGTTACCAGTGATATCCATTTCTTGGAGTGAATGTAATCCGGTGAAAGTATTGTTGGTTATTTGGACAAGTTTATTATTGGTTAGATCGATTGTAACTAAGCTAGCCATAGCTTGAAACGTAAAATCTTCTATCGCAGCAATCTGAAATCAAATTTACAAATTCTTGAAAAAAAAATCATTGACCAACACTATCGTTAAATACTTAATAAGCAGTCACACATTTTCTGAAAAGAAAATTAACGTTTTGTTGACGCTATTTTAGGGACTATAGACAGAAAGATTAAACATGCAATTATTTTAACAAAAATGTAAAATGTTATGGTATTCTTGTGTTAAAATTCGTGTGCAAATGGGCTTCTTTATAAAACTGTAACGGTCAGAGGGTGTTATCAATTTATATTTAAATAGACAAAGAAACAAATTATTTTTACGTTCTACTTGTAAAACGTGTATCAGTGTTTAACAAAATGCATAAAATACACAGTAGATTTTTGTGCTTCAAAAATGATTTGAAAGTAAAAAAACAAACATTATAGACCACCTGAAACAGCAAAATTGAAACTGCTGCAGGTTTGGTTTCATGAAAGACAGTGGTTAATGTAATCTTCGGTCCACTCGGGGGCTCGGAATTCAACAATTAAAAATGAACATGGTTTTCAGTTAATAATTTTGATGTTACATTGTTGTATATAAATCACCTGATTGTCGTCGATTATCAGTTCACGCAATGACATGAATGGACTGAACGCTTCTTTCTCCAGATTCTTGATATTGTTGTCTCGGATATTCAACTTGGTAACCCCGGTTAGACCAGAAAACGAATAATTTGACACTGTGTTGATTTCGTTATGGCTTAAATCGACTTCTTTAGCCTTCAATAGACCATCAAATGCGTAATCTTGAATTGTTTTGATCTGGAAAAATAAATAAAAGATAAATAATGCTACCGGAAAAAAATATTCCATTTTTTAAATTATTTTTGATTTGAAATTTAGTTGTTGAATAAAGAGAAAATAATTTATCACATACCCATGCCGATTTTGCCACTTGGCATTGCACGACCGTGACGTCATTTACGTTATGCAACAGTCTTTATTTTGGGTATGTGATAAATAGAATATTATATTCGCTAAGTCCATGAAGTTGGCACAGAGATCGACATTAAACATTCAGCTCGACATTCGACTTATCACTGTTGAGCTGGTATGGGAAACTGGCAAGACATTCAGCAGAACATTCAGCTCGACATTCGATTTATCACTGATGAGCTGGAATGTGAAGCTAGCTAGACATTCAGCAGAACATTCAGCTCAACATTCGTTTCTTATATTCTTTTTGAATGTCGAGCTGGGATGTGAAGCTGGCTAGACATTCAGCACAACATTCAGCTCGACATTTGTTTTTTGTCAATTTTTGAATGTCGAGCTGGAATGTGAAGCTGGCTAGACATTCAGCACAACATTCAGCTCGACATTCGTTTTTAGTCTATTTTTGAATGTCGAGCTGGGATGTGAAGCTGGCTAGACATTCAGCACAACATTCAGCTCGACATTCATTTTTTTTCTATTTTTGAATGTTGAGCTGGGATGTGAAGCTGGCTAGACATTCAGCACAACATTCAGCTCGACATTCGTTTTTAGTCTATTTTTGAATGTCGAGCTGGGATGTGAAGCTGGCTAGACATTCAGCACAACATTCACCTCGACATTCGTTTTTTTTCTATTTTTGAATGTTGAACTGGGATGTGAAGCTGGCTAGACATTCAGCACAACATTCAGCTCGACATTCGTTTTTAGTCTATTTTTGAATGTCGAGCTGGGATGTGAAGCTGGCTAGACATTCAGCACAACATTCAGCTTGACATTCATTTTTTTTCGATTTTTGAATGTTGATCTGGGATGTGAAGCTGGCTAGACATTCAGCACAACATTCAGCTCGACATTCGATTTCAGTCTATTTTTGAATGTCGAGCTGGGATGTGAAGCTAGCTAGACATTCAGCACAACATTCAGCTCGACATTCATTCTTTTTCTATTTTTGAATGTTGAGCTGGGATGTGAAGCTGGCTAGACATTCAGCTTAACATTCAGCTCGACATTCGTTTTTTTTTCGATTTTGAATGTTGAGCTGGGATGTGAAGCTGGCTAGACATTCAGCACAACATTCAGCTCGACATTTGTTTTTGTCAAATTTTGAATGTCGAGCTGGAATGTGAAGCTGGCTAGACATTCAGCACAACATTCAGCTCGACATTCGTTTTTTGTCTATATTTGAATGTCGAGCTGGGATGTGAAGCTGGCTAGACATTCAGCACAACATTCAGCTCAACATTCATTTTTTTCTATTTTTGAATGTTGATCTGGGATGTAAAGCTGGCTAGACATTCAGCACAACATTCAGCTCGACATTCGTTTTTAGTCTATTTTTGAATGTCGAGCTGGGATGTGAAGCTGGCTAGACATTCAGCACAACATTCAGCTCGACATTTATTCTTTTGCTATTTTTGAATGTTGAGCTGGGATGTGAAGCTGGCTAGACATTCAGCACATCATTCAGCTCGACATTCGTTTTTAGTCTATTTTTGAATGTCGAGCTGGGATGTGAAGCTGGCTAGACATTCAGCACAACATTCAGCTCGACATTCGTTTTTTTTTCTATTTTTGAATGTTGAGCTGGGATGTGAAGCTGGCTAGACATTCAGCACAACATTCAGCTCGACATTCGTTTTTAGTCTATTTTTGAATGTCGAGCTGGGATGTGAAGCTGGCTAGACATTCAGCACAACATTCAGCTCGACATTCGTTTTTTTTTCTATTTTTGAATGTTGATCTGGGATGTGAAGCTGGCTAGACATTCAGCACAACATTCAGCTCGACATTCGATTTTAGTCTATTTTTGAATGTCGAGCTGGGATGTGAAGCTGGCTAGACATTCAGCACAACATTCAGCTCGACATTCATTCTTTTTCTATTTTTGAAGGTTGAGCTGGGATGTGAAGCTGGCTAGACATTCAGCTTAACATTCAGCTCGACATTCGTTTTTTTTTATTTTGAATGTTGAGCTGGGATGTGAAGCTGGCTAGACATTCAGCACAACATTCAGCTCGACATTCGTTTTTAGTCTATTTTTGAATGTTGAGCTGGGATGTGAAGCTGGCTAGACATTCAGCACAACATTCAAAATAGAAAAAAACGAATGTCGAGCTGAATGTTGTGCTGAATGTCTAGCCAGCTTCACATCCCAGCTCAACATTCAAAATAGAAAAAAATAGAATGTCGAGCTGAATGTTGTGCTGAATGTCTAGCCAGCTTCACATCCCAGCTCAACATTCAAAAATAAAAGAAATACGAATGTCGAGCTGAATGTTTTGCTGAATGTCTAGCCAGCTTCACATCCCAGCTCGACATTCAATAATAGACTAAAAACGAATGTCGAGCTGAATGTTGTGCTGAATGTCTAGCCAGCTTCACATCCCAGCTCAACATTCAAATATAGAAAAAAAACGAATGTCGAGCTGAATGTTGTGCTGAATGTCTAGCCAGCTTCACATCCCAGCTCAACATTCAAAATAGAAAAAAACGAATGTCGAGCTGAATGTTGTGCTAAATGTCTAGCCAGCTTCACATCCCAGCTCGACATTCAAAAATAGAAAGAAAAAAAAGAATTTCGAGCTGAATGTTGTGCTGAATGTCTAGCCAGCTTCACATCCCAGCTCGACATTCAAAAATAGACTTAAAACGAATGTCGAGCTGAAAGTTGTGCTGAATGTCTAGCCAGCTTCACATTCAAGCTCGACATTCAAAAATTGACAAAAAACAAATGTCGAGCTGAATGTTGTGCTGAATGTCTAGCCAGCTTCACATCCCAGCTCAACATTCAAAATCGAAAAAAACGAATGTCGAGCTGAATATTGTGCTGAATGTTTAGCCAGCTTCACATCCCAGCTCAACATTCAAAATAGAAAAAAACGAATGTCGAGCTTAATGTTGTGCTGAATGTCTAGCCAGCTTCACATCCCAGCTCAACATTCAAAAATAGAAAAAAAACGAATGTCGAGCTGAATGTTGTGCTGAATGTCTAGCCAGCTTCACATCCCAACTCGACATTCAAAAATAGACTAAAAACGAGTGTCGAGCTGAATGTTGTGCTGAATGTCTAGCCAGCTTCACATCCCAGCTGGACATTCAAAAATAGAAAAAGAATGAATGTCGAGCTGAATGTTGTGCTGAATGTCTAGCCAGCTTCACATCCCAGCTGGACATTCAGAAATAGACTAAAAACGAATGTCGAGCTGAATGTTGTGCTGAATGTCTAACCAGCTTCACATTCCAGCTCGACATTCAAAAATTGACAAAAAACAAATGTCGAGCTGAATGTTGTGCTGAATGTCTAGCCAGCTTCACATACCAGCTCAACATTCAAAATCGAAAAAAAACGAATGTCGAGCTAAATGTTGTTCTGAATGTCTAGCCAGCTTCACATCCCAGCTCAACATTCAAATTAGAAAAAAAAAAACGAATGTCGAGCTGAATGTTGTGCTATATGTCTAGCCAGCTTCACATCCCAGATCAACATTCAAAAATAGAAAAAAACGAATGTCGAGCTGAATGTTGTGCTGAATGTCTAGCCAGCTTCACATCCCAGCTCGACATTCAAAAATAGACTAAAAACGAATGTCGAGCTGAATGTTGTGCTGAATGTCTAGCCAGCTTCACATCCCAGCTCAACATTCAAAAATAGAAAAAGAATGAATGTCGAGCTGAATGTTGTGCTGAATGTCTAGCCAGCTTCACATCCCAGCTCGACATTCAAAAATAGACTAAAAACGAATGTCGAGCTGAATGTTGTGCTGAATGTCTAGCCAGCTTCACATTCCAGCTCGACATTCAAAAATTGACAAAAAACAAATGTCGAGCTGAATGTTGTGCTGAATGTCTAGCCAGCTTCACATCCCAGCTCAACATTCAAAATAGAAAAAAAAACGAATGTCGAGCTGAATGTTGTGCTGAATGTCTAGCCAGCTTCACATCCCAGCTCAACATTCAAAATAGAAAAAAACGAATGTCGAGCTTAAAGTGTGCTGAATTTCTAGCCAGCTTCACTCTCAGCTCAACATACAAAATATAAAAAAACGAATGTCGAGCTAAATGTTGTGCTGAATGTCTAGCCAGCTTCACATCCCAGCTCAACATTCAAATAAGAAAAAAAAAACGAATGTCGAGCTGAATGTTGTGCTGAATGTCTAGCCAGCTTCACATCCCTGCTCAACATTCAAAAATAGAAAAAGAATGAATTTCGAGCTGAATGTTGTGCTGAATGTCTAGCCAGCTCCACATCCCAGCTCGACTTTCAAAAATAGACTAAAAACGAATGTCGAGCTGAATGTTGTGCTTAATGTCTAGCCAGTTTCACATCCCTTCTCAACATTCAAAAATAGAAAAAGAATGAATGTCGAGCTGAATGTTGTGCTGAATGTCTAGCCAGCTTCACATCACAGCTCGACATTCAAAAATAGACTAAAAACGAATGTCGAGCTGAATGTTGTGCTGAATGTCTAGCCAGCTTCACATTCCAGCTCGACATTCAAAAATTGACAAAAAACAAATGTCGAGCTGAATGTTGTGCTGAATGTCTAGCCAGCTTCACATCCCAGCTCAACATTCAAAAATAGAAAAAGAATGAATGTCGAGTTGAATGTTGTGCTGAATGTCTAGCAAGCTTCGCATCCAAGCTCGACATTCAAAAAGAATGTAAGAAACGAATGTCGAGCTGAATGTTCTGCTGAATGTCTAGCTAGCTTCACATCCCAGCTCATCAGTGATAAATCGAATGTCGAGCTGAATGTTCTGCTGAATGTCTTGCCAGTTTCCCATACCAGCTCAACAGTGATAAATCGAATGTCGAGCTGAATGTTTAATGTCGATCTCTGTGCCAACTTCATGGACTTATATTCGCTTAGGTTTATAATTGACTTTACTGAACTTGTTGAATAAATTAATATTCTGCTCGCCAGAGGTTCGCATAATGTAATTTTATTCAACTCGTTCAATAAATTCAGTATTAAAATTTCACTCATTCAATGTCCTCTGTATATCTAATATCTAAATTTCTAAAAGTGAAGTTAGGTTACATGCAAAAGTAATAACAGTTTAGTACCTACATTATTTTGTTGTAAACCTATCGTTGTTAGATTTGGCGTGAACTTAAATGCCCATGCTTGAAGTGTAGTGATAGAATTGTTGTAGTAATCAACATCAGTCAACGAGTCCGGTAAGTTGGAAACAACATGAGTTAATTTATTTGAGTTAAGAGTTACACTCTGGAGGACACGGTTTTCTCGAAACATGTGTGGCGAAAAGCTGTCATCAACTAGATTGTTGTCATGTAAATCAAGAGAAATCAAAGCAGGCAAATCGTCAAAGGCTCCTGATTCTATATGTACCAACTGGCAATTCCATAGTGTAATCATTTTTAATTTTTGGTAATTTTGAAAACTTCCCGATCTTAGTGTTTTTAATGAGGTGTTAACCAGGCTCAATTCAATTATATAACTTGGCAGGAGCTGTGGTACAGAAGACAATGGACTATCAACAATATTGATTTGAAATAGGTTTTGTAGCTGCAGAGTGGTGAGATTATAAAATTCTTCGTCATTTAAAGCTTCTCGAAAAGTGAACATCTGGAGATCTGTTACATTGATCAGTTGGTCAACATGGACAGAGGTAAGGTCACACAAACGTAAATCAAGGATCCGTGTATTTGATGGTATTCCAGACGGTACTGATGTGAGTCCATGACAATCCACTTCTTGCAAATTGAAGATTGTGACGCACTCGCAAGAGGCTGGGCACGCATTGTCGTTGGCGTTGAATAGAAAGAACGCATTCGTAGTACACAAAATTAGTGTAAACCAGAAAAATAAGTATGTTACAAACATTGTTCTGAAATATAGAACAGAAATCATGTATGAAATACAACATGTGTGCAATGCTTGTCTGGTGATTATTCTTTTTAATTGAATGTAATAATTGTAATTGTATCATAGTTTGGGGACTTTTCTGGTGAAAGTTTCAGAGTTAAATCGTATGAGTTACCCGCACTCCAGAGCATGCCTATTGATTGGCTCATTTTACTGGGGTTTACTTAATTAATTAATTAATATATTTAAATGCTCGTTCTTTGTTTACTTTTTTGTGGGATTTCATGTTGTGATAACAGGGAACGTGTTTTTATGTTTGAATATGATACATAAGAGAAAGAATATCAAAACACTTGCAATGGGATATTTACTCGGGGGCTATGCCCCCTCGTACAAAACAGATGCCCCCGTGTTTCGATGTTCTTTCTATTACTCAAAATACCGCTATTTACTCAAAAACTGTATACAGATATCAGAACAGGTAAATTAAAAACAATTATAAAGATAAGGTATTGCTGATATGTGAAATCACTGCTTATTACTATCAGATTGATATTATGAATGTTCTTATATGTTATATTATTTAACAGATTATTGTATTGATAAAGTTCTATAGATACATTAAGTCAAGACTAGCATAAGTTAATGAATCGCCAAAGTATAACGAGGTGTTTCAAGAGAAAATAAAGCTTACTTTGTTAAATGGTCCAATCTGAAGAAAAATCACAAAAAGTGTGCCAAATTGAAGCAAATTACATGAATGTCAATGTCTTAAAATACAACCACATACCACTGTCTCCAGGTAATGCCGTCATTTACCACATGTACATGTAATTTATAAAATCAGGGTTCACTGTCCTTTGGCTTGGCTCTTATCTGTATAACATTTTACTACATGTAGTATTTACAGTTCCCTTTTAAACAGATAGGACGGTCAAGTGTATTACTACGCGATATATGCACCGCATCAAAAGGAATACTTACACATCATATGGCGTCAGATATGACGTCAATAAACCAAATGGTGTCAGTACAATTCTTCTACGCTCAGTGAAAAAAAAAAAAAAAAAAAAAAAACAAGAATAAAGATCAACAAGGTGAAGGTAACATTCACAGGACGCAGCCCCCTGACACACCCAAGTAGGGCACCCAGAAGGCACCAAACAAAAACCCGGAGTCGACACAAGTCAGCAATCAGCATATTTTTTTTTGATTCTAGATCTATATCAGTTTTGTCTTTTATTGAAATGTTAGATTGGAAATACCGTAAATATTATTGTTTCTTGATTAATAGTTGTTAAAGATAAAAATTTTATACATCTGTAACATAATTAGTGGGATGATGCAATTGCCCGCTTAAATATTCAATGCTAAAGGTACCAAGGTTAGCGCACAAAAAAGAACCGGCCTAACTGGTTCGGTAAGCTATATTACATCACATTTTATGTAGTAACTTTATATATAAAAAGAACAAATCGCTGGTACCAAAAACGACCATGCCACGCGGAAAACTCACGGACACACCAAATTTGATGCACTTTATATACAGAAAGAACAAATCGCTGGTACAAAAACAAACAAAAAAAAACAAAAAAAAAACAAAAAAACGACCATGCCTAGCGGAAATCCCCCGGACATAAATGTTTGGGTTAGGCGACTTATATTGTGCCAAACTGATACAAAAAATGAATTTTCAAAGGATTCAGACAAATGGTGTATTTACGGTTGACTCGAGAAAATTGTGTCTTTTACGAAAATTGATACACTTTATAAACAGAACGAATAAATCGCCGGTACAAAAAAACAACAAAAAAACGGCCATGCCACCCGAAATTTCGCCGACTTATTGCTTGCGTTAGGGCATTAGGCCTTATATATTGCATAGAAGAGCGTCCAAACCGATACAAAAAAGAATCTGCAAAGTTTTCAGTCAAATGATCACGGTTGACTCGAGATATATATATATATATATATATATATATATATATATATATATATATATATATATTTATATTTATATATATATATATATATAGAAAGAACAAATCTCCGGTAAAAAAACAACCATGCCACGCGAAAATCTCGCTGACATATTGCTTTTGTTAGGGCATTGGGACTTATATTGTGCAAAGAAGACCACCCAACCTGATACAAAAACGAATCTGCAAAGGAATTTGAGAAATGGTGTTTTCAGGGTTTGATCGAGAAAATGGTGTCTTTAACGAAAATTGATAAATAATTTTCTGTAATAACAGAGAGTGAACAATTTGAGATTATTCATACAAGCTATTAGCCTAGAGCTACAATTGGAGTATATATCTCGAAAATTGTTTCCAGTCCCGTCAAAAAACCTCAACGAGGTCCCTTCAAGTAGAAAAATTCCTCATCTAAAACCATGTTCTTGTTGCTGAAAATTACCCATTTGCTGTTATGTTTGACAATTGTAGAGTTTAGTGTGATTTACACCTTGTAAATAAAATGTGGATGCATGTCTTCATGAAATGTATAAAATAAAGAAAATCGGAATCCCTTAAGAACGCCAAAAAAAGATACTGCACAATTTTCTGAGCGGATCAAATTGAAGAATGGCAAGAAAGCGTCAGTTTCTGTTCTTATACGTTTTGTCCATATATCACTATGACTTGCAAAATTCATTGGCATAGTGTTTCCTTGTAATGCACGAACTCTTGAGTGTAACAAAACCTCTTTGTATGTCGTAAACGTGAAAAAAGACGAATATTCATTTGGACAAATGAGCCGCGTCATGACAAAACCAACATAGTGCGTTTGCGACCAGCATGGATCCAGACCAGCCTGCCCATCCGAACTCTGCGGATGCGCAGGCTGGACTGGATTCATGCTGGTCGCAAACTCATTATGTTGGTTTTGTCGTGACGCGGCTCAAATAAGTCTTTATATGATCTGTGATGTCATAACGTAACTTGATTATTATACTCTTTTATAATATTGTAAAAAAATCACATTGTATCCAGTTTCGTGACGAGCTCTTCACCAGGGGAAACTGAGGACGTTATTCTGTAACTGTATCACGACTGTCAATCTTATTTCTAAGAGATACACTTATGAGTTTTGTATTTTATCATTTAAATATTTATTCTTTGCAAATCATTTATGTGAATGTAGTATTTATATAATAGGTACTTCCTTTTGTTTGTGCTTAATGTATTGGCCTCAGACAACAATTTTGGTTGCTATTGATCATTTTGGTTTAACCCACATGTGTTAAAATAGTATTGTTCTTTTGTAATGTCTGTTGTCATGTAATTGTGACCATTGACCAATTAAAAGGATTTTGTTGTTGTTGTTGATGATAAAAATGAAGTATTGGCCCTTCTCATATAATATTTTGATTATATTTTATTTTTTAGATCGGATTTTTTTTTTATTTCTGTAGGACAAAGGGAGCTTATTTGTTTCAACTGTTAGATCCTTATAACAAGACAATCCACGTATTTATGCATTTTACAATAGTAAATAACTTGTGATATTGTAAATACATGTCTCTATTTTGTTCTTGATTTTGCTTCCTTCTTTTTTCAACCAATAAATTCACAAAAGTAAAAAAGTACTGCATTTGCTTTGATTACTTGTTTTTAAAATAATTTTTATACTTTAAAATAATTAAAGAAATAAGGCAATGATGTTAACTTATTGAACGATGCATACAGACAGATGTTAACTGTAAATATAGATATCTATCGGTTTTTGAGGCAACAATCTTCCCGCCTCCGTAGTTAGAACATTTTGTCTATAATTGACTGACATCATACCTTAGGTAAAAAATTGTTAAAGAAAACAACAACAAATCGAAAGCAATGTAGAATCTTCAGTTCGGATAAATATCACAAAAGGTAATGTAGATGTTTTGTTTATTTTAATGTAAAGAATTGTTATACGTATTTTGCTGGGTGTTTTATATTAAAAATACTATGGCAATAATCAGAATTTGTAATTTTAATCATGATCGTATTATTGTGTTTTATAAGTAGATTTAGTGTAATTACATATGCACTGTTACTAATTATATCATAACTTGTAACATCTCAAGAATGTAATTAGAATTTTTAAGATGAATCAGTTGCGTTAAATCTTCGTATATTTTGTTTAAACGCATGCGAATAGTACAGTATGCAGGAGATGCATCTTTACATATAGAAATAGTTGACGGCTGAAACAGTCATTTAGGTAAAAATATATGTTTTTTTTTATATTATTGAAGAAAAAATAAGAGTATAAAAAGTTAAAATGTGATTATTGGTATTTACTAAGGAAAGAAAAAAATCAGGTTATGCTAAAGAATAAATCGTTTTTTTATCATGAAATATTAGCTTTTTACATTGAAAGTTTTTGTTTTGCATCATTTCGTCTCACAGATTGTACATTTCTTAGTATAGTACTTGATGTTTCTTAACGAGTACACAGCTGTTTAATCTATATTGGACGAGGCCGTGGCCGAGTCTAATAGTTTTGCAGCTGTGTCCAATAAAATCAACATGGTAATGAACTTTTTATTGCACACCATCATTCTTAAAGAGAAAGCACACACACGCACACACACGCACAATCAACAGTGTTTGTCTTTAAAAAAAAGAAAAAAAAAGAAGATGATATAAAGATACCGTGATTTCGAGTGCAATATGGATGTGATCTTGATTTTTGGATTCAAAGAATGAGAAAGAGTCTAGATGGAGTTTAGCGATTGATACGGATTTCTTTTAATAAATTCTAAAAGGGGTAAATCCTATAATGATTTATATTGGAACATCAGAACAGAACAGAACAGAAATTTTATTTCGTAACGTATACAATACAGTATCTTGTTACATTACATATATCAAATATTATAAATAGATAGACACATGATATAATTCAAAGATTTACAGTATATTGGAGAATGAACATATATTGCTGCGAAAAAAAATGGATTTGTATAAAATAAATGTATATCAGAATAATCTCATTTTTAATATCAGAATAATCTCATTTTAATATAAAAATTACTAGCGAAATCTAAACGTTTACAATATCTATGACAATAACATTACATTTATGTATAACCTAAGCTTATCAACATTTCTTTTCTTTTACTATTTGCAAAATAAATAAATTTACATAAATTTAATAATATAGACTTTTCACATGACTGAAGTAATTCTATGAATTTAGACATGCTGGTTTTTTTTTTATAATAGTATCTTTTAATGAATTTAGTGCGTATTTCCTGGTACAAATTACAAACAAGTATAAAATGAAATTCGTCTTCAATATCTTGTGTATTACAAAGTTGACATATGCGCTCATGTCTTTCAAGTCTGTTTCTACCATATCTACCAGATTCTATTCTTAAATTATGCGCAGATATTCTGAGACGGGTTAATTGTTGTCTTGATTTCATACACTTAATTTTATCTAAGTAGCATTCCATAGAAAAATTATCCTTGATATATCTATACAATGTATTTAAAACGTTATTATTAACAATATCTGAAAACCATTTTTGTTTAAAAAACATCAATGACTCTTTGTTTAAAAATATTAACAAATTCTTTTGGATTATAAAGTTCAGGACAATTCCACACCTCAGAGAAACCAAATTCATCTAAAATTCCTTTTACTTTATATGCCCAGTTTTTTACTCCTTTTTTTACACTGATTTAATGTATTTATATACACACATTTAACAATGATATTGCTTGAATGTATCACTTTAAACCAATATTTTATTATGTGAACATATCTATTAACATAAAGTGGGTATCTTCCTAGCTCACCATAAATTGCTGCATTACAGGAGCTTATTTTCACACCAAGAATTAACTTGCAAAATTTCAAGTGTAATCTCTCTATATCTTTAGATTTTGTAAATCCCCGGACTGGACAAGCATAATTTATGATAGAGCCGACAAAAGCATCAAATAATTGTGAGGAAACAGAAGGGGAAATTTCATACTTGTTAATATTACATATTAAAACATTCATTGCTTTCAAAGCTTTACCTATAAGATATTGATTGTGAAGTACAAAGGACCCAGTGTAATTAAATACTACACCTAAATAATTAAAATCGTCAACAATTTCCAAAGCTTCATTATTATCAAACCAACGTTCATGAGGAAGTACTGGTCCTCTATTCCGAAAAACAACTATTTTAGTTTTGGAGGTATTTACCTCTAGGCCCCATAGATTACAGTGTTCAAATAAAGAGTTTAATCTTTGCTGTAAATCCTCTTGCGAGTTACCAATTATTACCGTATCGTCAGCGAATAACAATATTACTATACATATTTCAAATATATTCAATCCACAATCGACAGAGTTTTGTAAAAATAATTCTAGGTCTTCTAAAAATAGTGCAAACATGGCGGGCGAATTATTTTGGCCTTGTCGTAGCCCAACCGATAAATTGAAAAACTCTGAAAATGTATTGCAATGTTTAACACACGACTTAACAATTGAATACATTGATTTAAAAGTTCTAAGTAACTTCCCATCTAATCCCATATTAAACAATTTATACCATAATGCATTGCGGTTCACAGAGTCAAACGCCTTTTTTAAGTCGATAAAAGCACAAGGTAATCGCATTTTTTGAGTTAACATATGGTTTATTAAATTGTGTAACACGAAAATTGCATCTACTGTACTACACCCCTTTCTGAAACCAAATTGAGCGTCTGACAAAATGTTATTCTCATCAAACCATTTTTCCACTCTATTTGTCAAGATACTTATAAATAATTTCCCAAAGTTACTTAGTAATGTGATGCCACGATAATTATTAACATTAGTATGATCACCTTTTTTATGAAGAGGTATAATAAAGCCTTCAGACCATATTTCTGGAAAATAGCCTGCATCAAAAACTCTGTTAAAAAGATCAGTGATATGGCCTACTAATACATCACATGGTACAAATGCTGGAAGTTCATTGGAGTGGAATAAAAATATATGTGATATTTTTTGCGTTATACGTTAATGTATTCGAAAAATATATCAAAGTTCCAAAAATGTGATATCATTTTTATTATCAAACGTTGATCTTTACTGAATTCTGAAAATATTTGTAAATTTTTTGAAAGCAAAAGCAAATGAAATTGCAGCCCTTGAAGATATAAGTTCATTTGTTAGTAAAATATTTAAAACACAGAAATTTATTGAAATTTGCGAATTGTTTTTGAATATGTCTTATTTGAATAAAAGAATGAATTAACTCTGTATGGGTATATATGGCAAGCTGTGCTCCCTTTTACAGGCCAAGTAAAGTTGGTCTTTCCTTAAAAGATGACACTATATTTTCATATTGCTACCAACTATAGTGTGCAAAAATTTTAAACATAACATATCTATTTTTGTGTAAATCCAAAACATGGTTATTTTATATTTACAAAGAGACTAGGTAGTAGTTATCAATATTTTCTAATATAAATTTGAGCATAGTATATCTTAAGTCTTGCATGGAATATTTGTAAAAAAAAAAGACAAAACAACTTTGGTAAATGTGGTAAATAGATAAAAGTTTCAATTCTGAATCTAATCCATGTTCTGCTGAAATGATACTATATGCAACTGCATGTTGTGAATGTCAATAATTAACTATTGCAAAATGTACAGAAATTTAATGCCATGCTTTACAACTATCAAAAGTGCAAATAATAATTACATAATGATTTGTTTACGTTATCCACTTTAAGAGTTTGTATAAATGCAGTAAGTGTTTAAACTAAAACTCATTTTAAATGAGTTGTAATTATTTGAAGGAACCCAGGTGTTGTCTTAGATTTCGAAATTAAAATGTCTTTTCGCTATTATTAATCCATTGATAAACATGTATATTAACGTACAGGTAAATTCCAGTAACAAATATAAAATTCACATTACAACCAAAAATAACAACATGTAAATGTATGTCAAAATAAACGATACTTGTTAAAAACAATATTGCTGATAGCATTATATTTCGTAATATTTACTAAGTGGTCCATTTGAACAACAACAAATTATTCTAAATTATACTTTCTTTCATTAACAGCAGAAATTGTGGAGGACTGAACTTTTACTAAATTAGTTTTGGAATGCTTGTGAGGTAAAAATAATAAATCGAGCAACGGAAAATCTCTGATCTACAAACTTGCAATTGTATGATATGTAATTGTAGCATTTAGATTTTGCCACCTTTGATAACACCAACTGAGATTCGTTCACCTATTATGTTATTGATAAATGGTGTTTGCGTCATATTTTCTGTTAGGTGCAAAAGATGTTCACAGTAATTGAAACAGTTTATCGGGTAGTGCAAATAAGTTTTCTAGATTGACTTGCTTGATTAATCGATTAGCAACGATATGATACGAAAACTAATAGCTGAGGATACAACACTTTTTATTCAATTTATTCCGCCGGTTTTGATGGATATATAACATGGATCAATCATTTTAGATTTACTCTAATACACTCTAACTACCGTATTACAGACAATTTCCTCGCTGATTTTCTCCCTTGTAAATTCAGTTCAGACTTTGATCACGTTCAATTAATAAATCATTTCAATGACTTTATTTCAAAATAAGTTGAAAGTTCACCTCAAGCTTGTGAAATAAGTAATAAATAATTTGAACACGTTTGTTTGCAATGGTATTAACTCATTACTAAGTAGAGCAAATTTTTAACTCTAAATGTTCTGTAAATGGAGTACTAGTAATTTAAGTATTTCAAGATTTAGTTAGTAAAAACAGAAATACATTGTATGCAAAAATAACTTTTATATGAGATGGGCCCTCAGTGGCTAATTGATTAGGGTTACTGGCATCCCAACGGCATAGAATCGAATTTCTTCACGAACTCTGGATTTTATTTTATGTAAATAAGCTTTACAGCTGGCATACAGAAGTCCGGTGGTTCTACTGAGATTCACCCTATGACCTTGACAGTGTCGATATACAAACTAAAATGTTGTTCTGATAAGTCAATTGGCTGTAAAAACGGACTTTCTTGATGACTGTGCTGTATCTCTGTAAGCAATAAATCTACTAAAAACATAAACCTCTGAAAATATATTAGAAAATAGAACAGTGAAATATTTGACCAAATATCATAAAGCAGGACCTTTTTTAATGCAAAACTTAAGATGTATCATGCAAACATCACATGAAATAAATAATGAAATAGTACGTTTGAACAACTCAATTAAACGTTTCTAAAGTTTATAAACTCTAATTATTTATTTTGCCACATGCGTTTGTCCTTTAATTATTTGCCTTATATAATTAAAATCCTACTCTAAAACCTCTTTGTTTATTTTTATTACTTTAGAATGAAGATATAACCCACAACAATTGCAATGAAACCAACACAAGCTGTAAACGTAGCCACCGAATATACATATCTACTATAAGTATTTGCATTAAATTCTAGGGGTTTGCTGCTAACAGCACTTTTATTTATTTGATTATGTATCCCTTACATGCCATGAATAAATAGCGTAATGGAATAATTCTACCAAGGGATTTTTTAGGGTGAGCAAATAACCGATAAACATTGAGTTATTAATCAACTGATACTTATCTTGTATACAACATATGATTACACTTACATACACAAAAGGGTGATTTTTGCCGGTTAATCGAACAAACAAACACCCAGCTGAAAATACAATTCCGCAAAGATCTGGCGCTACATGTAATCAACTAAGATATTTGAATCGACATACTTCTGTATATATTGACATAGATTATCAAATAATAAGGAATATTCAGTCAAATCAGTTACATGCCTTAAGAACTGCAACGAATATTTCTAAACACAAATATTAATTAGAATAAATACTGGGCATGGCTGTGGGAATTTATTACAATTATGTGCATTTGAACAGTTATTTACACTTTTGCTTGGCTTGATATCTTTATGTATCATATTACATTTCATTAATAACAACATGGGTTAAGCTAGCAGAGGTTTAACTACCCCTGAGAGGACTCTGTTTAGATTATCCAGAACAACAAATATTAAAGAACGTTAAACTTGAAGTAATGATGACTGTCAGTATACTGTTTAAGACAGTAAGTAAATAGGTAAAAGTGTTCGAATATGACTTTTTTCATTAACTAAGTAGTTTGTCTACATTATTTGGAATAACACTATTCCTTAAAATTCCATTTAACATATCAGTTGTGGTATATTTCACTTTTAAAATGGTCAATTAAATCAAGAAAATAAATATATATTGTGATTTATTTCAAAATTAAGTTTTAAAACAAATGTACAATAATGAAATTCATCACCAATTCGGCTGCAAAGTATACTTTTTTCTCTAGTGTCGTTCAGTTCTACCACATCTTCCGGCTATTATCAGGAGTCTGTTATAAAGGGTTTGAAATTAGATGACATATCTAAGCACGTTATGAGGTATAAGTATAAGTACGGTTCGAATTTGAACGTTTCTTCGATTCTTCGATTGATTGGTAGTGTTTACATTTAGAAGAACATCTAACAAAGGAGTGCCACTCGTTACAATATAAGTCAGACAATTTATGTTTAATTAAAGCAATTAACCATTTTGAAAAAAAAGCTTCTTTAACTCAGCACTTACTAGACTACTTTATTCACGTCGAAAACGTCTAACATGCCTCAAAATCGTTATTAAAACATCATAAATCACAAGTCTTTGACCTTTCTACAGAGGGAAAATAGTATTAATTTTTACATTAAACTTCCTCTCACAACATCAAACATCTGCTGCCATTCGTCTTTTGTAGTGGGTTAGAGAAAACATGCTCACATGATTATATTTAGCTTTAGGTGATAATTAGTATAAAGATGTTTACAAAAGGTTTTAATAATAATACTTGTTATGTTTCAAAATTGATTTTTTCAGCGGAATCGATTACTTGTTTACTAAATCATTTTATTTCTTTTTATAGTCTCTTACCACATATATGTACATAGATAAATCACAAAGTGATGCATAGCTATTCTTATAACAATATTTAAATGAGAAAGCCACTTTTATTGTATATTGATCAGGTTAATACAGCGTGTGTGTTCCAAATGCTGTAGTCGGCAGATGTCCCTGTTAGAAATACAAAAAAGTTTTGTTTTATATTCACATTTAAGTGGCGTAAAAACTAATTTAGTTTTGAATTATCTTAATTCAATATACTTGTGTCCTTATGATTTTGTTAGGTACATTCTTTACCTTCGGTTTGCCAACATGTTATGTGGCTGTTCAAAAATGAGGCTCCGAAGTACATGGTCGAGTAATCTTGTATATTTAATCACCTGATGAGAAGTAAAGCTAGTTAAGATCTTTAACAACAGGAGCAAAAAACGATAACTACACTCAAACAACACCATATGAATGTTAACTCATTTATCAAATCATTGAAGGAACAAGCATGATTTATCGGATACTAATACATGGGTTAATAGACATAAATTACGGATACTAATACATGAGTAACTAGAGAAATAAATTACGGATATTAATACATGAGTAAATAGAGAAATAAATTACGGATACTAAGACATGGTTTAATAGAGAAATAAATGACGGATACTAAGACATCGGTTAATAGAGAAATAAATTACGGATACTAAGACATCGGTTAATAGAGAAATAAATTACGTATACTAAGACATCGGTTAATAGAGAAATAAATTACGGATACTAAGACATCGGTTAATAGAGAAATAAATTACGGATACTAAGACATCGGTTAATAGAGAAATAAATTACGGATACTAATACATAAGTAAATAGAGAAATGAATTACGGATACTAAGACATCGGTTAATAGAGAAATAAATTACGGATACTAAGACATCGGTTAATAGAGAAATAAATTACGGAATTACGGATACTAAGACATGGGTTAATAGAGAAATAAATTACGGATACTAAGACATCGGTTAATAGAGAAAAAAATTACGGATACTAAGACATCGGTTAATAGAGAAATAAATTACGGATACTAAGACATCGGTTAATAGAGAAATAAATTACGGATACTAAGACATCGGTTAATAGAGAAATAAATTACGGATACTAAGACATCGGTTAATAAAAAAAGGATTATCTACATTCTCGGTTTATACAAATTTATTACAAATCTACATTCTAATCATTTAAAAGCATGAATTTTCAAATATAACTTTGGCATCACAAATGAATCAGTAGAGCATTTTAATAACCAAGACATAATTATATATGAATGTTTCTAACAATCAACGATTCAATTTTCCCTTTAATGATCATATTGGCTAATGAAAAATATCGAACAATTATAGAAAGGGATACATTTAGGGTTCCACCATACATGAATTTCGCTGTATTGGAAAAGGTTAAAGTTAAACTGAAATACGAGGGATGATCAAAAATTAACCGGACTTTGTAAATTATCCTTTACCTGTTAAATGAATTTACATAAAAATACACGGAAAATAAATCGGAATTTATCTCCTAAATGATACAAAAAATACCAACAAGAAATATTAACAAAGAAAAAAGTTATGCTGTTATTGAAGTGTACATGTCAAGCAATGCGGCGCACGGTATAACTTTAAAATTGACGTTAACGACGTCACAAGCGTATTGTCCTTAACGGAGCAGCTTTTTACGCATTCACGGACTAGGCCAATACGTGGTACAGTCATATTGTTGATGCGGCGGATCCACTGCCTATATATATTTCTGTACAAGTGGGTATCATATTGTATTGTAATAGAATAAATGGTGATAAAGAGCTCCTGTAATTACGCAAACTTCCGTTATTTCCTTCTGTAACTTGATTGTTGAAAAAATCGCACATGCAAATAACTATATTATGTACTACAAATAATGTAAAATAATGTTGCTGAATGATAATGTATCATACATACAAAAGAAATAACAGAATAATACAACTATGATCAAAATTGTCATTATTTTAAAATAAATAAAACGCATAGCCGATTTGAACAGTGACTGTTAAATTGTTGATACAATTTCTCCATAAGACTACTGCGTAAAATAAGAAAAATAATTGATACAATTGTAAACCAAGAATACAATATATGTAATTAATGCATTAACTATTATCATTTTAAAATCCTCAGAGTTGACTGCACCGTCCCGTAGCTACTGTCGAACATCATTGACAATGTCCGCAGTCAATCGACTGTCATTTTTCAACGTCTTTGCGATTGACGTCACCAACGTCCTTGAAAATTTCCTTTTTCTGTCTCACCCTTACTTGTTTTCTATTTCTCTATTATCCTTTCTTAATCCTTTATGCTTATCAAAAAATATGCTGTGGCTTTCTGGAACTTTTCCCTTGATAGCCATAATCTTTTTCTACTTTTTAAACAGTTTCTCGTCTTACTTTTGACAAATTTTTCCTAATGATCGATTTTCGAGACATTCCGACGACATAGTTTTAACGCGAGTATTTCGTTAACATGTGACGTTTGAATTGTGATTGTAAATATAAGTATGGTTTAAATGAAGTCATTTTTACTGACAACGTCAAAGATATGGTTCATGACGTTTTGGTGTATTTTGAAATCTAAATGTGCCATATTGTAAAATACACGCAGCATAAAGCGCCTGATGTCAAGGCGAATTTACGCACTGCGCCGGGTGTGCGTTACCATGGTTTTTGAATTCGCTGTTACGGACAAGCCATTTGCGTTATCAGATAAGATATAGCATCAGTTTACAGGTATTGTTTTCCGATTAAGTATGATATATAACAATAAGTGATAGGATGAAAATTCTTCAATTGTCAGTCACAGTCCGGTTTATTTTTTTATCATCCCTCGTAAATACATGTCTCTATTTTGTTCTTGATTTTGCTTCCTTCTTTTTTCTAACCAATCAAATTGCACAAAAGTGACAAAACGTACTGCAGTTGCTTGTGATGTACTTGCTTTTAAAATAATGTTTATATACTTGTATATATAATGTAAAGATAATAAGGCAAATGATGTTAACTGTATTGAACGATGCATACAGACAGATGTTAACTGTAAATATAGATATCTATCGGTTTTTGAGGCAACAATCTTCCCGCCTCCGTAGTTAGAACATTTTGCCTGTAATTGACTGACATCATACCTAAGGTAAAAAAATTGTTAAAGAAAACAACAACAAAACAAAAGCAATGTAGAATCGTCAGTTCGGATAAAAATCACAAAAGGTAATGTACATGTTTTGTTTATTTTAATGTAAGAAGTTTTATAACGTATTTTGCTGTTATTTATTTACTATACGTAATAGATATACCATTGCTGCGTTGACGATTTCTGGGTTTGCGTAAATTATACCATAATCACGTGACCTTTCTTATGCCTTAACCTCACGAGACGAAGTCGAGTGAGGTTGCATAAGAAAGGTCACGTGATTATGGTATAATTTACGCAAACCCAGAAATCGTCAACGCACCAATGGTGTATCTGTTTTAACCTATAGCTCCGCCCAGAAACACTTACTCCTTCGATCTTCAACACTGAAAATTATACCATAGTCTGGGTATGGTATAATTTACGGTTATTGGAAATTATACTTGGAAGAATTTTACATAAGAAGCGCTGAAGAGCTATAGGTTAATTTGGCAATAATCATATTTTGTATTTTTTTATCATGATAATATTATTGTGTTTTGATAAGTCATGCTGATATATACATGTAAGTAGCGAAATTAAAGGTGTGCTATTGCTAATTACATCATAAATTATAACATATCAAGAATGTAATTAGATTTTTTATGATGAATCAGTTGCGTTATATCTTCGTATATTTTGTTTTAACGCATGCAAAAAGTACTGTATGCAGGAGATGGATCCTTACATATAGAAATAGTTGACGACTGACACAGTCATTTAGGTAAAAATATATGTTTTTTTTTATATTATTGAAGAAAAAATAAGAGTATAAAATATTCAAATGTGATTATTGGTATTAACTAAGGAAAGAAAAAAATCAGGTTATGTTAAAAAAAATAAATCGTTTTTATTATCATGAAATATTAGCTTTATACATTGAAAGTTTTTGTTTTGCTTCATTTAGTCTCACAGATTCAATGAGATTGATGTACATTGCTTAGTATAGTACTGGATGTTTCTTAACGAGTACACAGCTGTTTAATCTATATTGGACGAGGTCGTGGCCGAGTCTAATAGTTTTGCAGCTGTGTCCAATAAAATCAACATGGTAATGAACTTTTTATTGCACACCATCATTCTTAAAGAGAAAGCACAAACACGCACAATCAACAGTGTTTTTTTTAAAAAAATAGATTATATAAACATACCGTTATTTCGAGTGCAATATGGATGTGATTTTGATTTTTGAATTCAAAGAATGAGAACGCGGCTAGATGGAGTTTAGGAGTTGATACCAATTTCTTTTAATAAATTCTTAAAGGGGTAAATCTCATAATGATTTATATTGGAACATCACATGGTATAATGCTGGAAGTTCATTGGTGTGGAATGAAAATATATGTGATATTTTTGCGTTATAAGTTAATTTATTCGAAATATATATATATATAAAAAAAAAACAATCCAAAAATGTGATATCGTTTTGATTGTTGGATCATTATTACATTCCAAATATTTTTTTAGAAAGTTCTTAAAATATTTAGTAGTATGTGTAACATTTTTGTCACTTTCATTAGCATCATGTTAGTGATAATGTACTTAATTGATACTAAAGTAAATGATAAACGGCAAAAAGGTCTTAAGGTATACAACAGATTGGAAAACTGAGTTAAAAAGTTAAATGAGCCGTGTCATGACAAAACCAACATAATGCGTTTGCGACCAGCATGGATCCAGACCAGCCTGCGCATCCGCGCAGTCTGATCAGGATCCATGCTGTTCGCTTACCAACTCTTTTATAAGTAGAGAAACTGATAGCGAACAGCATGGATCCTGATCAGACTGCGCGGATGCGCAGGATGGTCTGGATCCATGCTGGTCGCAAACGCATTGGTTTTGTCGTGACTATCAAATACTATCTTTCTCTCTCGTTTAACCCTTACCATGCTCAATATCTTAAATAGACTTATCGAGTTTTCAATTAAGACAAAATCATTCATCATTTCAGAATTTTTTAAAAAAAATATGTAC
This sequence comes from Ruditapes philippinarum, assembly GCF_026571515.1. Taxonomy (NCBI): domain Eukaryota; kingdom Metazoa; phylum Mollusca; class Bivalvia; order Venerida; family Veneridae; genus Ruditapes; species Ruditapes philippinarum. The sequence continues at coordinate 517,759 of NW_026866929.1, read as the reverse complement.
TGACTGAATAGCGAACAATGCAGACCACGATGATCTTGGCCTGCACTGTTCGCACGAGCTGATTCCGTAGTCGCCAGGACCGGGTTGTTCAAAACATTGGTTAAAATTAACCAATGGATAGCTTATCCACTGGCTAAATCCTTTACCAGCGGCCAGCTATCCAGTGGATAAAATTTCATTGTTTAATAGTTGGATAGTACACTGGCTACCTAACCAGTGGATAGCGTATTTATCCACTGGTTAAGTACCACAATGCTAAGGGGTTGGTTAGTGATTCTGGAAACAAAATGGCTGATTTTTGATGAATAATAAATTTATTAGAATCAAAAAGCTCCCAAAAAATAGTTTTGCATGTTTTGTGCTTTCTTGTTTTTGGAATTGAACAAAAAGTATATCAGAAGCCTAAAAGTATAGATATTTTTTTCCATTAGACACACTGTGACACATAAGAAAAATTCAAAAACAACTTTTTTCAAATTTTGAATTGAAATTACTTCCACTGGTTAAGAGCATTATCCGGTGGTCATAGGACTGGTTAAAGTTAACCGCTGGATTACGCATTTTATCCATTGGATAAGTTTTGAGCAACAGAATTTATCCAACAGACAAAATTTAACCAGCGGATAATGAATTTAACCACTGGTTAACACTAACCAATGTTTTGAACAACCGGATCCAGTTGGCCAACAGATGAGATGATAGTATTTCATTAAAACAGATGTTTGTAAATGAATTAAATATACGAGGCAAAGACATAGTTCTTTATTTACTAGTCAGAAAGAAGTCCGCAAATCATGTTATAGAGATAATTTTTATGAGTACACGTAAATCGTTACTGAATTCTGAAAAATTTATAAATCCTTTGAAAGCAAAAGCAAGTGAAATTGCAGCACTTTAAGATATACTTGTTAATAAAAAATTTAAAACACAGAAATATCTTAAAATCTATGAATATCTCTTATTTGAATAAAGCATGAATAAACTATGTATGGGTATATGTGGCAAGCTGTGTTCACTATTACAGGTTAAGTAAAAGTTGTCTTTCCTTTAAATAAATGAGTTTTTTTTAATGACACTATATTCTCATAGTGTGACCACCTTTAGTGTGTAGAATTATTTTTAAACATAATATATCTTCTTCGTGTGGAGTCAAAACATGTTGATTTTACATTTACAAAGAGGCTTTGTTGCAATTATCCATATTTTCTAATATCACATTTGAGCATAATATATCTTTATTCTAGCATGGAATAAAAGAAAAAAGACAACAACAAGAGCGACTGCGCTAAATAGATGATAAAAGTATCAATTTTGAATATAATCTTTGTTTTGCTGCAATGATAGTAAATGCAGCTACATGTTGAGAATATTAATTATTAATTTTGCAAAATGTACAGAAATTTAATGCTGCGTTTTACAATTATCAAAAGTGCAAATAATTATTACAGAATGATTAGTTTCCATTCATCTACTTTTTAGTGTTTGTATAAATGCAGTAAGTGTTCAAACTATAACTCATTTTGAATGTGTTCTTATTACTTTAAGGAACCCAGGTGTTGTCTTAGATTTCGAAATTAAAATTTCTTTTCGCTATTATTAATCCATTTAAATGGGACAAATCAGACAACATTGATAAACATAGAAGAGGACAATCAAAAGTTTTTATAGCTTTCTGTTCAATCCCAAAATGTACTTTGTAAATAATGTTCACGTTGAATAAATATGTTTAAACCAAACATGTATATTATATGAACGTACAGGTAAATTCTCATTTATATGAACTTGTAGGATTTGTAATAGTGGCGCTTTGATTTTGTCACCGCTGCTTTTGTTCACCTATTTTCAAGGGATATAATGTTCATTGATAAAAGGTGCTTGCGTCATGTTTTCTATTAGGTGCAAAATGATGTTCACAGTAATTGAGACAGTTTATCGGGTAGTGCAAATACTTTTTCTAGACTGACTCGCTTGATTAATCGATTATCAATGATATGAAACTACAACAATTTTTATTCAATTTATTCCGCCGGTTTTAATGGATATATAACATCGATCAATCTTTTTAGATTTACTCTAATACACTCTAACTACCGTATTACAGACAATTTCCTCGCTGATGTTTCCCTTGTAAATGCATTTGTATGTTTCATTTAAGGCTTTGATCACATTTAATAAATATGACATTTTAATAACTTTATTTGAAAATAAATTGAAAGTTCACCTAAAGCTTCTGAAATAAGTAAGAAATAATTAGAAACCGTTTATTTGCAATGGTATTAACTTATTACAAAGTAGAGCAAACTTTTAACTCTAAATGTTCAGTTAATGGAGTAATTTTAAGTATTTAAAGATTTATAAAGTAATAAAATAAATATGAAAATATGAAGAAAGAATTTAACTTTAATATGAGCTGGGCCCTCAGAGGCTAAATGATTAGGGTTACTGGCGTCTCAACTGCGTAGATTTGAATTAGATTTCTTTTAAGTAAATTAAGCTTAACAACTTGCATTCGGAAGTCCGGTGGTTTTACTGAGATTCACCCTATGACATTGACAGTGTCGATGTGACTTAAATACCAACATAAGTCAATTGGCAGTAGAAAACGGGCGGCGTTCTTGATGACTGTGCTTTTGTCTGTTTGTGAGCAATAAATCTGCTAAAAACGTACACCTCTCTGGAAATACATTAAAAAGGGAACAATAAAATGTAGAGTTTTGCCTGAGTACGAGTTCGCATTTAAGCATTGTATTGTTATGGATAGACATGTAAACAATTTGACAGTGTGACGAGATTTTACCTTTCCTTTACGTGAATTCTGCTCTGTCATTTCCGTGATTAGTGTGGTTGTTTATCAACTATATATATGACAGTAGACAGTATAAATATTCAATGTTTCGAGTTAAAGAACCATTGAAATATCGTTCAGAACTGTGAACATGATCCGGGTCGCGAAATAACCTGACAATTGAGCGTAGATACTCAACTGACCAAAGAATAACAATAATAACGATCAGATATGTAGAAATATACCTGAACTATTATTCCATTACAATAGATGCAGAAAGTATACACTAAAAGTGTCACTAGAACACAGATGTGTGTTATTTACATTTTCTAGCTGACGGATTCAGCGGAAATAAGTTCCATATCCGGCCAAATTCCGAGAAAGTACTGTAATGCAACGAAACTACCATAATCATGTTTTGGAAAAAAAGAGTGACTATCATATAAAAATCTGTCGATATTTTATGTCTTTATTATTCTATAAAAGAATAATAACATTTTAGCGTATCCTTGACGGATCTGTTTTGTCTAACGGCGTATGAGCCATGACTGTGCTATGTTTAGCGGAACGCTGTGATTGGTTAACTAATTCCGTTGTCGAATCTTATTGGATAAGAGTACTTTTGAATGTTTTAGCGGCGGGCAAATTTCATTTCGGAATTACCACGCCAAAGTCTATAAATACAGACGCTCAATTCAGTTGAGCAGCTTTCCAACCGTGAAACACGGACTAACAAGGTTATTATTTGAACAGTAGCTCAACCCTAACTAAAAATCCGCCAAACAACGGAAATCCGTCAAAACTTGAACATTCCGCTAAATAAATATTCCGCTAGAAGACTTTAACTGTAATTTACGCGAAATACGTTCATATAACCCCTTCTTTTACAACTTTACATTGACGAACTCATTAGATCTACAATAACTATACCAAGGGCAATAATTTACATGTTTTTACAGTATTTAATTATCCTGTTTTATGCATTTATTTAACAGAAGATCTTAATAAATAAGATTAACTGTACTTGAGCGTTTTGGTATTTTCAAGTGTTTATATTCTTTTTCATTGATTAAGTTTTATGGTAAATTACCGTACCATTTAACTTCAGTAGCCTTAAAAGTGATCCTGACAGAATCATTTCAACAGTGACAACGGTAACATTTTTGGTGTCAGAAGTGCCGATTTTAGTTCTGACTAATATCAAGAACTTTACAGTGAAACAGATTATAAACTATTGAACATTAAACATTTGGAAGTGTAAACCTATAAAACAGTGATATTGAACTTATTTGTTTACTGTTATTAATGGTGCATCTTTAAGTTAGGGTTGATAAGAAGCCAAAGCAAAATTAATAAAGCTTTATGAATTTTTTTTATGGTACCTATATATATGGTCTAAGGTTAAGGCCCTGGAAAGCTCCCTGCGCGGCAGGTTTGGCCACTGATATATTTTTTTGAGTATTTGAATTTAAAAACAAAATAAAATGGATAACTCAGATTCTGAGGTTGAGTTTAATCTTGCTCAAGGTGACCATGAGAATGTTAATGATTCTCCTAGGCGTGAAATAAGAGGTCAACAAGATGATGAACAGTACGACAGACATACTAGATATGACAGACGATTTCATTGTTGTAATAGGTCTCAAAGGCCTTCAATTGTAATTAAACCTGACCCATTCACTGGTGAGGAAGATTGGGAGCAGTATATATCACATTTTGAGGACTGTGCTGAATTAGGACAATGGAATGAGAAAGAAATGCTTCTAACTCTAGCTGCTAGTCTGAAAGGTCAAGCGCGTATTTTCTATACAAGTCTTCCTGCAGTCCAGAAACGCAGTTATCGTGGACTTATTATATCGCTTGAACAAAGGTTTGGTAGTGCGCGACAACAGACAAGATGGCTGTCGAAATTCCAGTCACGTACAAAATTATATGGTGAATCTATCGCAGCCTTTGGTGATGACCTTAGGCTACTGGCAAGAAAAGCTTACAGCAATTTAGAACCTGAAGCTCAAGAAATGCTGGCACTTCAACAATTCTATAAAGCTCTTTCAGTTGAGATGAGATGCAGAGTTATGGACCGTGATTGTAAAACAATCACAGCTGCTGTAGAGGTTGTAGAAAGATATGAAGAATTATTGGGTGATAACGCAAGTCATAACAGACGCCGAGATGTTGTTCGTCAAGTCAATGAGTCACTACCAGACTCATCATATAAATCCTCAAGCAGATGGGACAGATCCTATGTAAATAGCAGTGATGAACTTCATAAAACCTTGAAGTCTATTCAATATAGACTTGATAAGATTGAAAGGAGACAAGGGAGACGACTGAATGTACCAAGGGCATTAATTTACTTGTTTTACAGTATTTAATTATCCTGTTTTATGCATTTATTTAACAGAAGATCTTAATAAATAAGATTAACTGTACTTGAGCGTTTTGGTATTTTCAAGTGTTTATATTCTTTTCCACTGATTAAGTTTTATGGTAAATTACCGTACCATTTAACTTCAGTAGCCTTAAAAGTGATCCTGACAAAATCATTTCAACAGTGACAACGGTAACATTTTGGTGTCAGAAGTGCCGATTTTAGTTCTGACTAATATCAAGAACCTTACAGTGAAACAGATTATAAACTATTGAACATTAAACATTTGGAAGTGTAAACCTATAAAACAGTGATATTGAACTTATTTGTTTACTATTATTAATGGTGCATCTTTAAGTTAGGGTTGATAAGAAGCCAAAGCAAAATTAATAAATCTTTATGAATTTCTTTATGGTACCTATATATATGGTATAAGGTTAAGGCCCTGGAAAGCTCCCTGCGCGGCAGGTTTGGCCACTGATATATTTTTTTGAGTAATTGAATTTAAAAACAAAATAAAATGGATAACTCAGATTCTGAGGTTGAGTTTAATCATGCTCAAGGTGACCATGAGAATGTGAATGATTCTCCTAGGCGTGAAATAAGAGGTCAACAAGATGATGAACAGTATGACAGACATAATAGATATGACAGACAATTTCATTGTTGTAACAGGTCTCGAAGGCCTTCAATAGTAATTAAACCTGACCCATTTACTGGTGAGGAAGATTGGGAGCAGTATATATCACATTTTGAGGACTGTGCTGAATTAGGACAATGGAATGAGAAAGAAATGCTTCTAACTCTAGCTGCTAGTCTGAAAGGTCAAGCGCGTATTTTCTATACAAGTCTTCCTGCAGTCCAGAAAGGCAGTTATCGTGGACTTATTATATCGCTTGAACAAAGGTTTGGTAGTGCGCGACAACAGACAAGATGGCTGTCAAAATTCCAGTCACGTACAAAATTATATGGTGAATCTATCGCAGCCTTTGGTGATGACCTCAGGCTACTGGCAAGAAAAGCTTACAGCAATTTAGAACCTGAAGCTCAAGAAATGCTGGCACTTCAACAATTCTATAAAGCTCTTTCAGTTGAGATGAGATGCAGAGTTATGGACCGTGGTTGTTAAACAATCACAGCTGCTGTAGAGGTTGTAGAAAGATATGAAGAATTATTGGGTGATAACACAAGTCATAACAGACGCCGAGATGTTGTTCGCCAAGTCAATGAGTCACTACCAGACTCATCATATAAATCCTCAAGCAGATGGGACAGATCCTATGTAAATAGCAGTGATGAACTTCATAAAACCTTGAAGTCTATTCAATATAGACTTGATAAGATTGAAAGGAGACAAGGGAGACGACTGAATGTACCAAGGACATGTTTCAATTGTCAGTCACCAGATCATTTCATTAGGGATTGCCCTAACCAACATAAATTGAAGATGAATGATACCAACTTAAAAGGCAAATCAAATCAAATGTCGGGAAACGGCGAAGAGTCCTCCCTGTAGGTCGAGAGAGGACACCAACTGAAATAAAAAGACCTCAAAGTGAAAGTAAAGTTAATGATACTGTGACTCAAACTGTTAAGTCTAAATTGAAAAACAAAGATGATGAAGGTAAAACAAATGAAAATAACAATTTTGGTCCTAGAATTGGTCAAGTTGGCGACAAAGGAACAAAATTTGATAACGGCTTGTATATAACAGGGAATGTAAATGGTAAATCTATCAATTTCTTACTTGACAGTGGTAGCACAGCAACTCTTATTTCTAAAGAAACATTTGATAAGCTTAATATTAAGTTTTTACCTGAAAAGAATATGCAAATTCAGGGTGTAAATGGTTCAAATATTAAGGTATATGGTAAAAGCAATTTCAACATTACACTTGGTCAAGTTCAAATTGAACATCCAATTATAGTATGTGACATTACTGCTGAAGGTATCATTGGACAAGATTTTATTTTGAAGCATGTTCGAAACTGGGATATGGATGCTTTGAAATTACGATTGCGTACTGGAGAAAGCATACAGTGTTTTACAAGTGGTGAAGCTGAAACGGTATGTCGTGTTATTGTTATGGAAAGCGTTGAGGTAGAGTCTAGATCAATCGCATATGTTAAAGTCAGAATACCAAGCAGCGATAAACTTTCCAAGTCTGGTTTTATTGAAAATGACGTAGGTGTTCAAGCAAATAAAGGTATAAAAATAATCGAAGGAGTGGTTGATCCTTGCAAAGCAGAAATTGGTATTGGTGTAATAAATGACAGTGATGATAGTGTAACACTTCATAAAGGGTTGAATATAGGTAGCTGTAAGTCTTCATATGAAGAAAAATATGAAAATGATGAAAACCAAGACAGTGTTCATAGATGTGCCAAAATATCTGCCGAAGGTCATACAGATAATGTGGATGGTAAGCTACAAGATCATTTACATGACTTACTAAATCGAAGTTCTGTCTATTTAGATGATACCTATAAGCAGCGACTAGAGATGCTTCTGTTCAAGTATAAAGATATATTTGTGTCATCCACAGATGATTTGGGTTGTACAAATCGAGTCAAACACAAAATTAATACAGGCAATGCGGTACCAATAAGACAACAACCTAGGCGACAACCATTCAATAAACGTCAAGGCGAAAAAGATGAAATTGAGCGAATGTTAGCAAAAGGTATTATCGAACCATCTAACAGCCCCTGGTCGTCACCGATAGTCCTTGTTACCAAGAAAGATGGTTCTACCAGATTCTGTGTTGACTATAGAAAGCTTAATGAGGTAACCATAAAAGATGCATATCCCCTTCCAAGGGTAGATGAATGTCTAGATGCATTGGCCGGTGCCAAGTGGTTCAACTGCATGGACCTTTGTTCGGGGTTTTGGCAGATTGAAATGGATCCAGACGACAAGCTTAAAACAGCTTTCTCAACATCTGATGCATTGTATCATTTTCGTGTTATGCCGTTTGGTCTTGTGAATGCACCTTCAACATTCCAGCGTGTCATGTCTGATATTCTTAGAGGTATCCAGTGGGTCGAATCACTTCTTTATATGGACGACATCATCACTCCAGGTCAGTCTGTAGATGAATGTTTAAAACGGTTAGAAAATGTCTTTTCCAGACTTCAAGATGCTAATCTGAAATTAAAGTCTTCTAAATGCATATTTTTCCAAAAATCAGTAACATTTCTGGGACACACAGTTTCTGAAGATGGTATCCATACAGATGAAAGTAAAATTGAGGTTGTCAAGAATTGGCCAACACCAGTTAACGCAAAACAAGTCCGAAGTTTCTTTGGTCTAGCATCCTATTATCGCAAATTTGTTCAAGGTTTCGCAAGTGTTGCACGTCCACTTCATCAGCTCTGTGAAAAGAAAGCTAAATTTGTTTGGACAACAGAGTGTCAAAATGCATTTGATACCCTTAAACAAGCATTAATAACAGCACCTGTCTTAGCTTTTCCTAAAATGGATTGTAAATTCATTCTCGATACAGACGCGAGTGATAAATCGGTTGGCGCAATCTTGTCACAAGAACAAGACGGTAAAGAACGTGTAATTGCTTACATGAGTAAAGCCATGAATATACACGAGCAACAATACTGTATAACAAGAAAAGAGTTACTTGCTGTGATTGTAGCATTGAAAAATTTTCATTCATACTTGTATGGTCAAGAAGTCCTACTTAGAACCGATAATTCTGCTGTAAGTTGGATGCGTAGTCTAAAAGCTCCAACAGGTCAAACCGCGCGTTGGTTACAGGAGCTAGGCACTTATAATCTAGTGGTGGTACACAGACCAGGTAAATGTCATAGTAATGCAGATGCATTATCGCGAATCCCTTGCAGAAATTGTGCCAGACAGCAGCAAATAAATGAAGAACATGTAACAGAAACAGCTGAAAATAAAAATGATGAAGATATAGAGAAACCAAGTGAGAAAGTATCAAGAGTTACAACTCGGCAAGAAGTTGCAAAAGCCATTGACGATGACATACTACCCCATCAAATTAACCTTGATGGTTGGAGCGCCTTAGAAATAAAGACCGAACAAATGTCAGATCCTGATATTGGTCCATTATTTTCCGCTAAATTGGAAAATGAATCGAGACCAAGTTGGTCTACGGTGTCTAGCGGCACATCATTCCTGAAGACTCTTTGGCGTCAGTGGGACCGATTGAATGTTCGCGGTCAAATGCTGTATCGAAAATATGTAGACGAATCTGGTTTAGTCGGTTGGCAGCTTGTTGTACCTAAATCGAGGCAGAAAGATGTGATTAATTTCAGTCATGATATTCCGACATCTGGACATCTTGGGTTTGAAAAGACATTATATAAGGTCAGACAAGGTTTCTACTGGCCTGGTGTTGCAGATAGTATTAAGCTGTATTGTAAGGCCTGTGATACATGCACAGCACGAAAATTGTCAAAAGAAAATAATAAAGCACCATTGGGACAGTATATTGTAGGCATGCCTATGGAAAGGGTTGCCACGGATATTTTGGGTCCACTTCCGGTTTCTAAAAATGGAAACAAATATATATTAGTAATGGCAGACTGGTTCACAAAATGGACCGAAAGTGTTCCAATACCAAACCAGGATGCTAGAACTGTTGCTGAAGCATTTGTAAATAATTTTGTTGTAAGGTTTGGTGTACCACTACAATTGTACACAGATCAAGGCAGAAATTTTGAGTCGCAATTGATAATGGAGCTTTGCGATTTCCTTGGTATAGAAAAGACGCGTACGACAAGTCTAAGACCACAAGCCAATGGCCTTATAGAAAGAAGTAACCGTACGATACTATCCATGTTAACCGCATACTGTTCGAAAGATCAGTCAAGTTGGGATGATTACCTACCATTGGTGATGATGGCCTACCGAAGTTCTGAGCACAGCTCAACTAAAGTATCACCAAATAAAATGTTATTTGGTCGTGAAGTGACACTACCTTTAAATGCAGTAGTGGGAATCCCTGAACAAAACACAGATCAATATGATAGTGACAGTTATACAGATATGCTGAAACATAAAATAAGTCAAATTCACCAATTTGCACGACAAAATATTGGTCGTGTCGCAAATTACCAAAAGAGACATTATGATACAAATGCCAAACAAAGACGATATCATAAAGGTCAATTAGTATGGCTACATGATCCAACAAGAAAGAAGGGAATATGTTCAAAATTGATCAATAAATGGAAAGGTCCCTACATAATTACAAGTGTTCTTGATGATTTGATATGTTGTGTTAAACGTTCCAGCAAACAAAAAGCAAAAGCCTATCACATTGACAGATTGTGGCCATATTCGGGTAAGAATATCCCCATGTGGATAAGGAAGGAAGTAGTCAGTTCCCAAAACAGTGATTAACAGAGTGAAATTAATTAAATGTATACAAAAAAAAAATGTATACAAAAATCATTGTTGAAGTGAAAATACTACATGTTTTGTATTTTGTGATTAGTAATGTTATGCGATTTATAAAATTCATTCTAAAGCTATTTAATACAATTACATTGTGAAGTGCGTGTCAAATGTTATGTGTGTGACAAGTGTCAAGACGGTTATATTGAGTTTTATGTAATAAAGTGAAGTCAGATGGTTATATGGAGTTATATGTAATTAAGTGAAGTCAGAACTGATGGTTATATTGTGATAAAAGTGATTAAGTGAAGTCAGATGGTTATATTGAGATAAAAATGATTAAGTGAAGTCAGATGGTTATATTGAGTTATATGTGAATAAGTGAAGCAACAAAATATGATGAATGTTAATGTGAATGACTTTAGAAAACAACTTAAATGAGTGGCCATAGACAAAATAAAGTGTTATTTAATCCAGTTATAATGTGTGAAAAGTGAAAAACATGAATTACACTGTCATGTGTTGCGTGATGTGTACTACATGTACATTGTGTCATTTTAAATGTTTTCGTTGTTAATCTTAATGTTTTATTTATTTCATAGTGCACAAAATATCTTTTAAAGAAAGAAAATACATGTGACAGTTGTGCGACTTTAATAGAAAACTCTTAAAATAACCTAGAGCATAAACTATAAGAGATATTTTTATTGACAGATTTATGAAAAATAATGCATTGGTGTTCTAAAATATTGTTTGTTGATATTGTTTATAAATAATTTAATTTAAATTTCGTAGCCCTTGGTATGACATTAGTAAAAACATTTTCATTAGTAACATTATCCAGGAGGATATTCTTTTAAATAAGGAGGGGGAAGTGTTATGGATAGACATGTAAACAATTTGACAGTGTGACGAGATTTTACCTTTCCTTTACGTGAATTCTGCTCTGTCATTTCCGTGATTAGTGTGGTTGTTTATCAACTATATATATGACAGTAGACAGTATAAATATTCAATGTTTCGAGTTAAAGAACCATTGAAATATCGTTCAGAACTGTGAACATGATCCGGGTCGCGAAATAACCTGACAATTGAGCGTAGATACTCAACTGACCAAAGAATAACAATAATAACGATCAGATATGTAGAAATATACCTGAACTATTATTCCATTACAATAGATGCAGAAAGTATACACTAAAAGTGTCACTAGAACACAGATGTGTGTTATTTACATTTTCTAGCTGACGGATTCAGCGGAAATAAGTTCCATATCCGGCCAAATTCCGAGAAAGTACTGTAATGCAACGAAACTACCATAATCATGTTTTGGAAAAAAAGAGTGACTATCATATAAAAATCTGTCGATATTTTATGTCTTTATTATTCTATAAAAGAATAATAACATTTTAGCGTATCCTTGACGGATCTGTTTTGTCTAACGGCGTATGAGCCATGACTGTGCTATGTTTAGCGGAACGCTGTGATTGGTTAACTAATTCCGTTGTCGAATCTTATTGGATAAGAGTACTTTTGAATGTTTTAGCGGCGGGCAAATTTCATTTCGGAATTACCACGCCAAAGTCTATAAATACAGACGCTCAATTCAGTTGAGCAGCTTTTCCAACCGTGAAACACGGACTAACAAGGTTATTATTTGAACAGTAGCTCAACCCTAACTAAAAATCCGCCAAACAACGGAAATCCGTCAAAACTTGAACATTCCGCTAAATAAATATTCCGCTAGAAGACTTTTACTGTAATTTACGCGAAAGACGTTCATATAACCCCTTCTTTAACAACTTTACATTGACGAACTGATTAGATCTACAATAACTATACCAAGGGCATTAATTTACTTGTTTTACAGTATTTAATTATCCTGTTTTATGCATTTATTTAACAGAAGATCTTAATAAATAAGATTAACTGTACTTGAGCGTTTTGGTATTTTCAAGTGTTTATATTCTTTTCCACTGATTAAGTTTTATGGTAAATTACCGTACCATTTAACTTCAGTAGCCTTAAAAGTGATCCTGACAAGTGACAAGTGAAAAGTAAATAACATTATGATGTGTAGTATGTGTTGTTTTTTTTTGAGTTTTAAATTACCAACCTTAATTTATGCTTGTCATTTAACGGAGCATAAATATAAAAAAAATAATCAACTACCACAAACGGTATTACAAGATAAATAAATAAATAAATAAATTATAGTGTTCTACATGTAACTACACAAAACTGCAATCTTAGTAACAATAGCAACAATTTTTATCAAACAATAAATGTTAATAGAAAATGATAAGACCAGCTTATACAGTATACAGATAAATGTAATAAAATGTAAATTAACTATGTACATTAAACAAAACAAAAATAAAAAGAAAAAGGGGTTATATGTGCAAACGGTAATCGCTGCTCACTGTAATCATGAAATTGTGAAATTTTGACGTACTTGTATTGCTGCAATACTTTTACTGATCATTACATATATTTCTAAATGATAAATTATTTTACAGACAAAATGGAGAAGTGTTGGTTGTGTCCAAAAGAGTTCAATAGTCGAACTGACTTGTACAACCATGTGATATCAAAGGAACACAGAAGGCAGTCTGTGTATTGCCCATGGTGCCCAACTGAAAAGACATTCACAAGAGTGACTGATCTGAATAAACATTGCAACAGCAGACATTTTGTAGAAGTTAATTGTTTGCCAAAAATGTTTCTAAGTCTGAATAACTGTTTTTATTTTGCGGTATACCCTCAAGACTATGCCAGACTAATAAAGCCACAACTGTTTGAGTCCTCCATTGCTATGGATGCAAGGAGGATAATGATGCAATGGGTGGAAAAACAGCATTTCAACCCGGCTCTGAGGGACAACATAAGAAAAGGTTGGAAAGCTGGGTTGCAAAGTAGAATAAATGAACTTGAAAATGGCAAAGAGGAGAAAGAAAACAAAAAGAGAAAGAGGGAAGCTGAAGAGGTTAAACCAAGCACAGAAGTTAAAGAAATATACAGCAACACAATTACCAATGACACAAAAAGACCAAAACATGCATTCCAAACAAAATGAAACTAGTCCTTTGACAAAATCAAAAAGAAACTCCTCAAGAGTCAATAATACTGCCTAGTTTAATTACACACAAGTTTGATAATAATTCAACAGAAAATCAGTTAAACACAAATAATAACAATCAATGTGAACAGAGTCCCTTGACCTTTCGAGAACACAAAATGCGAAAACACAAATGTCTCAAAACAATGGAGAAAACAGAAGACTAGAGGTGAAGGAAAGTAAAAATGAAGACATTAAAGAAATCGAAGAAAATCAACTTGAAAACAATTCACATCAAGGTGCCTTTGACTTAACATTAAAATCTGACAAAACAGAACATAAGATTATTGAAAACGGAAGTGATACCGAATTAGAAGATGAAGCAACTAATGAACAGAAACGTCTAAAACTTACAAAAACCCCATTTGGTTGGAGGAGATTAATTGTACCAACAGTAAATAACCAAGGCACATATACTGAAACTGAAATAGACAAGATGCATGAGACATTGCCTTCTCCAGAGTTCAATGAAAGAAAATCTGCATACCAAGACAGGGCTATAAATCTTTTAAAAAACGGGCGTTATGCCACTCTGCCCGCCAGGAAGGAGGAATTGGGATTCATCCGGTACATTTGAAACGGAAATCAATGGCAAACAATTTAGCTGGCCTCCCAAGGGTTTTACATTAATGAGCCCAGATAGGAAGCTGTTGGCATGGGAACAGGCAGCTTTGTTCCTGGAAAATGAAACAGCAGGCATTTTACCCAACAAACGTATCAAGGTCTTATTTATTAGACAAATATAACTTTTTAGCTCTACCTGGCACAGCCAAATATCAAAAAGAAGAATCTGAAACTGCTGTGACAAGAGCAAGATTTTATACATATCAGATGGTACGTGAAATTGGATCAGGACGAGTTCCGTCGAAGGCTGAGGAGGACCAGATTCAAACCCTTGAATCAGTAAAAAAGGCTCAATCAAAACCATTTTTTGATCTTGAAAAAATAGAAATACCACTGAGACTTGTCATCAATTGACAAAAATAGTTATATCAGATATATATCATGGAAGAAAAAAAAAAAAGTGAAAAATAACATTAAATTTCTTAAATAGTGATGAAAAGAAAAAAAAACACAGGTGAATTTAAACTATTGTGTAACATATTAAATATTTCAATTGTGTGTATAATTCAGCATTCATTAAAAGGTGTTCTTCTAAGGCTAATAAGTTTACTATTATGAAAATTTCTTAGTGTGAGTGTCCTTGGTCTACATGTGTTTTTAAGCAGATTTTTTTATATGAATCAAGGATTATAAAGAGATAGAGTAATAAGTAAAGTTATAAAAAGTGTGGTTGAACGAATAATAGTGAAGTATATTAAATATCTAATCAATGTGATGTATTCAATGTGATGTTTTATCATGCTTGTGTACTGTAGTGTTGTTCTACGGAAAGACAAGTGAGGTGTTGGAATTATCACTCTTATATCATATATATTTTGCATGGTACTATAGTATGACTTTTGTGAGGTCAGTAAGTTAAGTGTAAAATAAAAAAAAATAAAAAAAATCATTCTAAATGAACTTATGCGAAGCAAAGTGATGAAGGAAAACAATATTGAATTAGAGGTCTAGTGCATTATGTGATGTGTTGATTTATAAGTAATTACATACAATGATTGACAATAAGATTTAAGTATAAAAAAAGTGAATACATGTACAACTTTGAACGATAAATACATGTGATGTTATTGTTACCTATCAAACAAGAATTTTGAAGTAACATGTCATGTTTCGTGTAAAACATAAAATGTTTGATATTTTGATTGACAAATTCATTATAATATAATGCTGTTCTAAAGTTTGTTGTTTGTTGATATAATAATTTGCTGTTTACAAGATTTTATTTTGAAACATGTTCGAAACTGGGATATGGATGCTTTAAAATTACGATTGCGTACTGGAGAAAACATACAGTGTTTTACAAGTGGTGAAGCTGAAACGGTATGTCGTGTTATTGTTATGGAAAGCGTTGAGGTAGAGTCTCGATCAATCGCATATGTTAAAGTCAGAATACCAAGCAGCGATAAACTTTCCAAGTCTGGTTTTATTGAAAATGACGTAGGTGTTCAAGCAAATAAAGGTATAAAAATAATCGAAGGAGTGGTTGATCCTTGCAAAGCAGAAATTGGTATTGGTGTAATATAAATGACAGTGATGATAGTGTAACACTTCATAAAGGTTTGAATATAGGTAGCTGTAAGTCTTCATATGAAGAAAAATATGAAAATGATGAAAACCAAGACAGTGTTCATAGATGTGCCAAAATATCTGCCGAAGGTCATACAGATAATGTGGATGGTAAGTTACAAGACCATTTACAGGACTTACTAAATCGAAGTTCTGTCTATTTAGATGATACCGATAAGCAGCGACTAGAGATGCTTCTGTTCAAGTATAAAGATATATTTGTGTCATCCACAGATGATCTGGGTTGTACAAATCGAGTCAAACACAAAATTAATACAGGCAATGCGGTACCAATAAGACAAACAACCTAGGCGACAACCATTCAATAAACGTCAAGGTGAAAAAGATGAAATTGAGCGAATGTTAGCAAAAGGTATTATTGAACCATCTAACAGCCCCTGGTCGTCACCGATAGTCCTTGTTACCAAGAAAGATGGTTCTACCAGATTCTGTGTTGACTATAGGAAGCTTAATGAGGTAACCATAAAAGATGCATATCCCCTTCCAAGGTTAGATGAATGTCTAGATGCATTGGCCGGTGCCAAGTGGTTCAACTGCATGGACCTTTGTTCGGGGTTTGGCAGATTGAAATGGATCCAGACGACAAGCTTAAAACAGCTTTCTCAACATCTGATGCATTGTATCATTTTCGTGTTATGCCGTTTGGTCTTGTGAATGCACCTTCAACATTCCAGCGTGTCATGTCTGATATTCTTAGAGGTATCCAGTGGGTCGAATCACTTCTTTATATGGACGACATCATCACTCCAGGTCAGTCTGTGGATGAATGTTTGAAAAGGTTAGAAAATGTCTTTTCCAGACTTCAAGATGCTAATCTGAAATTAAAGTCTTCTAAATGCATATTTTTTCCAAAAATCAGTAACATTTCTGGGACACACAGTTTTCTGAAGATGGTATCCATACAGATGAAAGTAAAATCGAGGTTGTCAAGAATTAGCCAATACCAGTTAATGCAAAACAAGTCCGAAGTTTCTTGGGTCTAGCATCCTATTATCGCAAATTTGTTCAAGGTTTTGCAAGTGTTGCACGTCCACTTCATCAGCTCTGTGAAAAGAAAGCAAAATTTATTTGGACAACAGAGTGTCAAAATGCATTTGATACCCTTAAACAAGCATTAATAACAGCACCTGTCTTAGCGTATCCTAAAATGGATTGTAAATTCATTCTCGATACAGACGCGAGTGATAAATCGGTTGGCGCAATCTTGTCACAAGAACAAGATGGTAAAGAACGTGTAATTGCTTACATGAGTAAAGCCATGAATATACACGAGCAACAATACTGTATAACAAGAAAGAGTTACTTGCTGTGATTGTAGCACTGAAAAATTTTCATTCATACTTGTATGGTCAAGAAGTCCTACTTAGAACCGATAATTCTGCTGTAAGTTGGATGCGTAGTCTAAAAGCTCCAACAGGTCAAACCGCGCGTTGGTTACAGGAGCTAGGCACTTATAATCTAGTGGTGGTACACAGACCAGGTAAATGTCATAGTAATGCAGATGCATTATCGCGAATCCCTTGCAGAAATTGTGCCAGACAGCAGCAAATAAATGAAGAACATGTAACAGAAACAGCTGAAAATAAAAATGATGAAGATATAGAGAAACCAAGTGAGAAAGTATCAAGAGTTACAACTCGGCAAGAAGTTGCAAATGCCGTTGACGATGATATTCTACCCCATCAAATTAACCTTGATGGTTGGAGCGCCTTAGAAATAAAGACCGAACAAATGTCCGATTCTGATATTGGTCCATTATTTTCCGCTAAATTGGAAAATGAATCGAGACCAAGTTGGTCCACAGTGTCTAGCGGCACATCATTCCTGAAGACTCTTTGGCGTCAGTGGGACCGATTGAATGTTCGCGGTCAAATGCTGTATCGAAAATATGTAGACGAATCTGGTTTAGTCGGTTGGCAGCTTGTTGTACCTAAATCGAGGCAGAAAGATGTGATTAATTTCAGTCATGATATTCCGACATCTGGACATCTTGGGTTTGAAAAGACATTATATAAGGTCAGACAAGGTTTCTACTGGCCTGGTGTTGCAGATAGTATTAAGCTCTATTGTAAGGCCTGTGATACATGCACAGCACGAAAATTGTCAAAAGAAAATAATAAAGCACCATTAGGACAGTATATTGTAGGCATGCCTATGGAAAGGGTTGCCATGGATATTTTGGGTCCACTTCCGGTTTCTAAAAATGGAAACAAATATATATTAGTAATTGCAGACTGGTTCACAAAATGGACCGAAAGTGTCCCAATACCAAACCAGGATGCTAGAACTGTTGCTGAAGCATTTGTAAATAATTTTGTTGTAAGGTTTGGTGTACCACTACAATTGTACACAGATCAAGGCAGAAATTTTGAGTCGCAATTGATAATGGAGCTTTGCGATTTCCTTGGTATAGAAAAGACGCGTACGACAAGTCTAAGACCACAAGCCAATGGCCTTATAGAAAGAAGTAACCGTACGATACTATCCATGTTAACCGCATACTGTTCGAAAGATCAGTCAAGTTGGGATGATTACCTACCATTGGTGATGATGGCCTACCGAAGTTCTGAGCACAGCTCAACTAAAGTATCACCAAATAAAATGTTATTTGGTCGTGAAGTGACACTACCTTTAAATGCAGTAGTGGGAATCCCTGAACAAAACACAGATCAATATGATAGTGACAGTTATACAGATATGCTGAAACATAAAATAAGTCAAATTCACCAATTTGCACGACAAAATATTGGTCGTGTCGCAAATTACCAAAAGAGACATTATGATACAAATGCCAAACAAAGACGATATCATAAAGGTCAATTAGTATGGCTACATGATCCAACAAGAAAGAAGGGAATGTGTTTAAAATTGATCAATAAATGGAAAGGTCCCTACATAATTACAAGTGTTCTTGATGATTTGATATGTTGTGTTAAACGTTCCAGCAAACAAAAAGCAAAAGCCTATCACATTGACAGGTTGTGGCCATATTCGGGTAAGAATATCCCCATGTGGATAAAGAAGGAAGTAGTCAGTTCCCAAAACAGTGATTAACAGAGTGAAATTAAAAAAATGTATACAAAAATCATTGTTGAAGTTAAAATACTACATGTTTTGTATTTTGTGATTAGTAATGTTATGAGATTTATAAAATTCATTCTAAAGCTATTTAATACAATTACATTGTGAAGTCAGACGGTTATATTGAGTTTTATGTAATAAAGTGAAGTCAGACGGTTATATTGAGTTATATGTAATAAAGTGAAGTCAGATGGTTATATGGAGTTATATGTAATAAAGTGAAGTCAGATAATTATATTGAGATAAAAGTGATTAAGTGAAGTCAGATGGTTATATTGTGATAAAAGTGATTAAGTCAAGTCAGATAGTTATATTGAGATAAAAGTGATTAAGTGAAATCTGATGGTTATATTGAGTTATATATGTGAATAAGTGAAGCAACAAAATATGATGAATGATAATGTGAATGACTTTAGAAAACAACTTAAATGAGAGGCCATAGACAAAATAAAGTGTTATTTAATGATTTATCCAGTTATAATGTGTGAAAAGTGAAAAACATGAATTACACTGTCATGTGTTGCGTGATGTGTACTACATGTACATTGTGTCATTTTAAATGTTTTCGTTGTTAATCTTAATGTTTTATTTATTTCATAGTGCACAAAATATCTTTTAAAGAAAGAAAATACATGCGACAGTTGTGCGACTTTAATAGAAAACTCTTAAAATAACCTAGAGCATAAACTATGAGAGATATTTTTATTGACAGATTTATGAAAAATAATGCATTGGTGTTCTAAAATATTGTTTGTTGATATTGTTTATAAATAATTTAATTTAAATTTCATAGCCCTTGGTATGACATTAGTAAAAACATTTTCATTAGTAACATTATCCAGGAGGATATTCTTTTAAATAAGGAGGGGGAAGTGTTATGGATAGACATGTAAACAATTTGACAGTGTGACGAGATTTTACCTTTCCTTTACGTGAATTCTGCTCTGTCATTTCCGTGATTAGTGTGGTTGTTTATCAACTATATATATGACAGTAGACAGTATAAATATTCAATGTTTCGAGTTAAAGAACCATTGAAATATCGTTCAGAACTGTGAACATGATCCGGGTCGCGAAATAACCTGACAATTGAGCGTAGATACTCAACTGACCAAAGAATAACAATAATAACGATCAGATATGTAGAAATATACCTGAACTATTATTCCATTACAATAGATGCAGAAAGTATACACTAAAAGTGTCACTAGAACACAGATGTGTGTTATTTACATTTTCTAGCTGACGGATTCAGCGGAAATAAGTTCCATATCCGGCCAAATTCCGAGAAAGTACTGTAATGCAACGAAACTACCATAATCATGTTTTGGAAAAAAGAGTGACTATCATATAAAAATCTGTCGATATTTTATGTCTTT
Source organism: Ruditapes philippinarum (assembly GCF_026571515.1). Classification (NCBI taxonomy): domain Eukaryota; kingdom Metazoa; phylum Mollusca; class Bivalvia; order Venerida; family Veneridae; genus Ruditapes; species Ruditapes philippinarum. The sequence continues at coordinate 497,435 of NW_026866929.1, read as the reverse complement.
ATTATTCTATAAAAGAATAATAACATTTTAGCGTATCCTTGACGGATCTGTTTTGTCTAACGGCGTATGAGCCATGACTGTGCTATGTTTAGCGGAACGCTGTGATTGGTTAACTAATTCCGTTGTCGAATCTTATTGAATAAGAGTACTTTTGAATGTTTTAGCGGCGGGCAAATTTCATTTCGGAATTACCACGCCAAAGTCTATAAATACAGACGCTCAATTCAGTTGAGCAGCTTTCCAACCGTGAAACACGGACTAACAAGGTTATTATTTGAACAGTAGCTCAACCCTAACTAAAAATCCGCCAAACAACGGAAATCCGTCAAAACTTGAACATTCCGCTAAATAAATATTCCGCTAGAAGACTTTTACTGTAATTTACGCGAAATACGTTCATATAACCCCTTCTTTTACAACTTTACATTGACGAACTCATTAGATCTACAATAACTATACCAAGGGCAATAATTTACATGTTTTTACAGTATTTAATTATCCTGTTTTATGCATTTATTTAACAGAAGATCTTAATAAATAAGATTAACTGTACTTGAGCGTTTTGGTATTTTCAAGTGTTTATATTCTTTTTCATTGATTAAGTTTTATGGTAAATTACCGTACCATTTAACTTCAGTAGCCTTAAAAGTGATCCTGACAGAATCATTTCAACAGTGACAACGGTAACAGTATGTTTGACCAAATATCATAAAGTAGGACATTTTTTAATGCAAAACTTTAGATTTATCATACAAACATCACATGAAATAAATAATGAAATAGTACGTTTGAACAACTCAATTAAACGTTATAAACTCTAATTACTTATTTTGCCACATGCGTTTGTCCTTTATTTGCCTTATGTACTTAAAATCCTTCTCTAAAACCTCTTTGTTAATTTTTATTACTTTAGACTGAAGACATAACCCACAAAAAATTGCAATGAAACCAACAAAAGCTGTAAACGTAGCCACCGAATATACATATTTACTTTAAGTATTTGCATTAAATTCTAGGGGCTTGCCGCTAACAGCACTCAAGTTATTTGATTATGTATTCCTTAAAAGAGATACCTTGTTATGAAGTTATGAATAAATAGCATAATGGAACTGCTCTCTGAAGAGTTGCTAGAAGTAAAGAGGTTTTTTTTTGCAATGAACCGATAAACATTGAGTTATTAATCAACTGATACTTATCTTGTATACAACATATGATTGCCGGTTAATCGAACAAACAAACACCCAGCTGAAAATACAATTCCGCAAAGATTTGGCGCAAAATGTAATCAACTAAGATATTTGAATCGACATACTTCTGTTTATATTGATTAATAAGGAATATTCAGTCAAATCAGTTACATGCCTTTAGAACTATAACGAATATTTTCTAAACACAAATATTAACTAGAATAAATACTGGGCATGGCTGTGGGGATTTATTACAATAATGTGCATTTAAACAGATATTTACACTTTTGCTTGGTTTGATATCTTTTTGTATCATATTACATTTCTCTAAGTGTTACATTGTATATGAAATATCAACATGGGTTTAGCTGGCACAAAATTAACTACCCCTGAGAGAACGCTGTTTAGATGTTCCAGAACAACAAATATTTAAAAAAAAATGTTAAACTTGAAGTAATGATGACTGTCAATAATTGTATAAGACAGTTTGTAAATAGGTAAATATATTCTTATATGACTGCTTTCATTAACTAAGTAGTTTGTCTACCTTATTTGGAATAACAGTATTCCTAAAAATTCCAGTTAACATATCAATTGTGGTTTATTTCATTAGGTCAATTAAATGATTTGTTTTTAAAACTAGAAATGTGTCCATAGGACACGGGTGCCCCCACCGCGCCACTGTTCTGTCAATCTAATGACTCTAGGTCAAATACTTTTTGAGTTACATGCGACACAAGTTGAAAATTGCAAAATTTTACTAAATCAAGGGCAATAACTCTAAAAATACTAAATAAATCCAGATGAAAATACCCAGGTGCACAACTACACATGCTGATAAATATTCCTGTAAAGTTTCATGACTTTAGGTCAAATACTTTTTGAGTTACATGCGACACAAGTTGAAAATTGCAAAATTTTACTAAGTCAAGGGCAATAACTCTAAAAAATCCTAAAAATATCCAGATGAAAATAACCAGGTGCACAACTACACATGCTGATCAACATTCCTGTCAAGTTTCATGACTCTAGGTCAAATACATTTTGAGTTACATGCGACACAAGTTGAAAATTGCAAAATTTTACTAAGTCAAGGGCAATAACTCTAAAAATACTAAAAATATCCAGACGAAAATATCCAGGTGCACAACTACACATGCTGGTCAACATTCCTGTAAAGTTTCATGACTCTAGGTCAAATACTTTTTGAGTTACATGCGACACAAGTTGAAAATTGCAAAATTTTACTAAGTCAAGGGCAATAACTCTGAAAATACTAAAATATCCAGATGAAAATAACCAGGTGCACAACTACACATGCTGATCAACATTCCTGTAAAGTTTCATGACTCTAGGTCAAATACTTTTTGAGTTACTTACGTGCGACAACATTTTGGGTTTAGGGGCTATTTTCTTTGTTATTTTCTTTGTTATCTTAAGGGCTACTAGCCCATAAACCCTTTGATCACGAAATGAACCTATTGTTCTCTTTTGTTTTCTTTACTGTTACATAGCCCCTAAACCCAAAATGTTTGCTCGGAAGGACGGACGGAAGGACGGACGGACGGACTAGGGTAAATCTAAATGCCCGGCACTTAAGTGGGGGCACAATTAAGTTTTAAAAAAGATTTAAGACCGATGTAAGTCAGTACTCCGGCGAATTCGTACAATGTACATGTATCCATAAGTACACTTTTTATTTCGAACAATAAATATACTCGGTGAAGATTGGGGAAGTGGGTTTTTTAATTATTATTTCCTTAACAAACATACAATAATGAAATTCATCACCAATTCAGTTGCAAAGTATACTTTTTTCTCTGGTGTCGTTCAGTTCTATTCCATCTTCCGGCTTTTATCAGAAGTCTGTTATAAAGGGTTTGAAATTTGATGACATATCTAAGCACGTTATGAGGTATAAGTATAAGTACGGTTCGAATTTGAACGTTTCTTCGATTCTTCGATTGATTGGTAGTGTTTACATTTAGAAGAACATCTAACAAAAGAGTACCACTCGTTAAAATATAGTCAGACAATTTATGTTCAATTAAAGCAATTAACCATTTTGAAAAAAAAGCTACTTTAATGACAAATTATTGTTATATATTCAGCACTTACTAGACTTACTTTATTCACGTCGAAAACGTCTAACATGCTACAAAATCGTTATTAAAATATCATAAATCACAAGTCTTTGACCTTTCTACAGAGGGAAAATAGTATTAATTTTACATAAAACTTTCCTCACAACATCAAACATCTGCTGCCATTCGTCTTTTGTAGTGGGTTAGAGAAAACATGCTCATATGATTATATTTAGCTTTAGGTGTTAATTAGTCTAAAGATGTTAACAAAAGGTTTTAATAATAAGATGCTTATCTCTGCTTACTTGTTATGTTTCAAAATTGATTTTTGCAGCGGAATCGATTACTTGTTTACTAAATCATTTTATTTCTTTTTATAGTTCCTACCACATGTGTTTACATAGATAAATCACAAAGTGATGCATAGCTATTCTTATAACAATATTTAAATGAGCAAGCCACTTTTATTGTATATTGATCAGGTTAAATTAATACAGCGTGTGTGTTCCAAATGCTGCAGCCGGCAGATGTCCCTGTTAGAAATACAAAAAAGTTTTTATTTTATATTTACATTTAAGTGGCGTAAAAACTCATTTAGTTTTGAATTATCTTAATTCAATATTAGTGTCCTTATGATTTTGTTAGGTACATTCTTTACCTTCGGTTTGCCAACATGTTATGTGGCTGTTCAAAAATGAGGCGCCGAAGTACATGAGTTGTCTTATATTTAATCACTTGATGAGAAGTATAGCTACTTATGATCTTTAACAACAGGAGCAAAAAACGATAACTACACTCAAACAACACCATCTGTATGTTAACTCATTTATCAAATCATTGAAAGAACAAGCATGATTTATCGGATACTAATACATGGGTCAATAGAAATAAATTACGGATACTAATACATGAGTTAATAGAGAAATTAATTAAGGATACTAATACATGGGTTAATAAAAAAAGGATTATCTACATTCTGGGTTTATATAAATGAATTACAAATCTACATTCTAATCATTTAAAAACATGAATTTTCAAATATAACTTTGGCATCACAAATGAAACAGTAGAGCATTTTAATAACCAAAGCATAATTATATATGAATGTTTCTAACAATCAACGATTCAATTTTCCCCAAAATGATCATATTGGCTAATGAAAAATATCCAACAATTATAAAAAGTGATACATTTAGGGTTCCACAATACATGAATTTCGCTGTATTGGAAAATGTTAAAGTTGAACTGAAATAAAGCAATTTATCCGAGATTAAAGCGGGAAAAATAACTGTTTTAATCAAATGAGTGTGTCACACGTGATCACTTTCGTACGGAATTATAACTGCAATGTGCGGGTCTTCTTTGAAGTGATCGTTATGACAGAAAAATGGAAGCAGTATAACTGACTTGAATAAATCATGTTTTTATCATAATTTGTTTCTCAATTCTCAAATTAAAGACATGATAAAGCCAAAGAAGTGTGTTTTTGACTTACTTCCAGCGCTGTATTATCAAATATTACACCTTTATGTTACAGAAAATTCCATCCCTATATACCTTATATTATATTAAGGAAAGAAATATACAAAGAAAAAATAAAATAAGAGGAACTTGCTTAAAATGTAGTTAAACCTGGATGAAATTTCAAACGAAAAGTATAATAACATTATTAGAAATACATTTAAAACATCCTCCCTGAGTTGGCCATCCACATAATTAAACTTGGTTTATCTATTTCAATAATAATCTGCAACATTTGTAAACACAATGGTAAGCTAAAAATTATCTCAGTTGTTATTATACATGACGATAGAACCTTTTAATTTAAATTTGTAAAAAATAACTAAAAACAGTTATGCTGTCTTTGAACTGAACTGAAGGATTGAACTGAATGCACAATAACGCACAATGTGTTTATAATCTAGCAGGATATATACTGGATATTTCCGTAATGCATCTTTATATTTATAAAAGTGATACAACTCTGTGGTAATTTACACTATTGTTAGTGATATTGATATTGTTGTGTAGAGAGGAAACGTTTCAGACCGAATATTATTTTGATCTAATGTACTGCAAAATATAACAAAACGCATTTCTATCTCTTAATTTTCTATTTCCCGTTGAATTCAATAACATTAACAAAAGAGATGTAATTGCAACATATGTAACATATATAAATTAATTTGATTTTTATTTATATTGAACAAAACATCGGTCCTGTAGACTTCCTATGAACCTTTGGATTACGGGTTTGAGAAATAAAATGGATTTGAATCACAACTATGTATCTAGGGTTACATTTGGTTTCTGGTTTCCATGAAAATAGAGCTAAAATAGACATATAAGAGCTGAAAGAACTTCATGAAATATCATCATTTGAATAAGAAAGGTGTGTTTAACGTTCTGATATGTACATTTTTATTGATAAACATATTTTGTATTTGAACTTTATATTGTTACTTATCATATTTCATTTAAGAATGAATGGTTGGTTTTGCAAACGTAACATATAATATGATAATTTCTGTCAATCATACACAAATCAAATACTGAACGATGGTTATCAAAAGAATAATCTAGCAAAATGATGTGCTTTCAACAGGTGTGTACATGTGGGTTATTACTTATCCTAGGATATTATGTAGTACATCTGAAGAAGATCTGTAAATATTTTTTTCATTTCAATCGTGTCTAGGACTCTGGTGAAATCGTAACATCTTTATTTTGTATCATATTTATAGATTGTTATCAAACTGTTTATTCTAGTTGAAAGTTAATCTGTGTTTATATCATTACCTTGATTACTGGTTTATATCATTGATAAACTTTCCGATTTGTATATTTTCAGGAAAAAAAACTCCCTACCACAAAATCATAGCATCTAGAAATCCAGAGTAGAAAGATCATTATTTCAGGGTATAATCTACTTGAAAATGGAAAATAAAGTACAAAATATCAAAGGATTATTGTGAGCAAGCGTGTGAAAGTACATTCTTTAATAATAACAACCGCAAGTTTTAATTCGACGAACAAGAAAACAATTGTAGACAAAACACAAAAGAAATGTTCTCAGTTGAATTATGTATTCCTTATACTTTGCAAAAAGTAGTATTTCAAATGGATTGAATGTTATAGTATCATTTCGGACAGCTTTAACGTTAAATAAATGATAACAACATGCATTGTGCCTTTCCGTAGATCCTGTGTGGTGAATGTTTAGATACTATTAACATTATTCTGATAGAGATACTATATATTTATTGTGACAGTGTCGAATAAGTTTAATGCATTCACTTATCATCAATGAAATTGTGTATCTGTAACTTGAATGGTATGATAAAGATTTTACCATGGAAAACAATGGATCTATTTCAAACGTCACTGATGAGGAGGATGATTACACAACATATGTTGAATATAAAGCTGGAGAATTTATCTGGCAAATCATGCCACCAATTCTGATAATATTAGGCACAGTTGGGAATTGTTTATCTATCATTGTCCTAACTCGACGGTCCATTCGATCTTCTACTACAGCTTTATATTTAATTGTATTAGCATTGTCCGACCTTTTCGTATTGTACACCGGACTTTTACGACAATGGTTGATACACTTGTTTGAAATTGACGTAAGAAAAATCGGAGAGTTTGGTTGTAAATTAAACATATGGTTAGTGTATAGCTCTTTGGATTTTTCAGCATGGATATTGATCGCTGTAACACTAGAAAGAGTTATTTCAGCCTGGCTGCCACACAAAGCTCGAACGCTCTGTACCAAAAAGTATGCTATATCACTACTTATAGCTATTGCAGTTTTTATTCTTCTCCTCAATGCCCACCTTCTATATGGAATGGTATTCATTTACCGTTTGAACGAGAATGGTGTTACAATTGTAGAAAAATGTGTTGAAATCAACGCAGACTATCGCACGTTTTTCAACGTATCATGGCCTTGGATAGATTTTTGTGCCTTTTGTTTCATTCCATTCACAGTCATTGTCATCGGAAATGCTTTGATATTATTTAAAGTTATAAAAAGTCAGAGAAAAGTACAATCACGTGTTGTGCCTTCAGTTCAAAGTGGAAACAGACCAGTGATACCATCAAAGCATACAGGCAAACAATCTTCTATGACCGCTATGCTGTTTACTCTAAATGTTGTGTTTCTTGTAAGTACTTCCCCGGTCAGTATATATAATATTGGATATCCTTACTGGTCTGAAAATGCAAGTGAACACAAATTTGCTCAGTTAGACTTTTGGTGGGCAATCGTTAATATGCTTATGTATATGAATAATTCTCTAAACTTTCTCTTGTACTGTCTTAGTGGGACCAAATTCCGTTTAGAAGTTGTTAGAATATTTTGCTCTTGGAGACGAGGGAACAATAATGGCAACTTGCATAGGGCAGCTCAATCAAGCTACACGCGTACAAAATTTGACACACCAACAGCTACCCCATCACCTAGACATTCAGCTATTTTCACTGTCAATTCTTCTTTGTCTAACTCAAGTCAGCAGATAAATGTTGACACACCTGAAATGATACAGAAAAGTGGTATGAAAACATTTAAAAATTCTAATAACAGCCTTCATCCAAATGACGCTTTAAAGATTACAAGTGTTATATCATCAAGTAAAACAAGTTTGGATTTAAATGATAAAAGTACAAATAATACTGAAAGAAAAAGACATTGGCTTGACGGATTGAATAGAAAAAAGGTTTATAGAAGCTGTGGAGATCTAAAACAAGACGGAACCGGAAATAAAGAGAACATGAAGCAAAATGACACTACAACCGATATAAACAATGGTTCGGACATTCAAACTATCAGACGCAAGACCACCTCTGCATCTTTAAATAATATTCTTAATCACAAAGAATCATTTCTTACTGACATGACTGAGACTGGAGACAGATTGACAGCTGAAAATAAGTCAGGAAGGTCAAGGTCAGAAACGACACATTCATTAAATGATTCAACTGTATGAAAAAAAACTTATACAGTAGATCATAGGAAAAGCCTTGCATTTGTGTAATCATATTTTAATGCGTTTATGTATAATGAATATAACTTAAACATTGTGATCCTACGTGAATCGTCTTTTAAAGGCACTAACTGTGCAAGCTTTAAAATTTCTCGGACGAAAATGAAAGGCTTTCAGAAATGACTTATAACGTAAACTTATTTTGCATCAAATGGCTTTATAAAAATCTAGAAAAAGTGTAGATACCTCAGAAGGACTGAAAACAACTGAATAACATAAAACTTGCATACTCGATTTTATGGAGCTTGTTCATGAAGGAAAATGGCAAGATCCGTCACGCTCTTAGCACCAGTATTTGATCTTCAACCAACACTTAATGTGCTGGAATTAATGTTCCCGAAGGCTTTAAGTCATTAATTACCAATCCCCTGTATAATCACCATTTTACGAGCTAAATCTTATTATAAAATTATGTTTCATTTAAAACTTGCATCATGTATATGTAATAAAATAGAGAAAAAACAGAATCCTTAAAGAAAGCCATTGGAAAGTCATATTCCAAGTTCTTAACTATATAACAACTAACAATATAAAAACTTTCGAGACAACACATTTTACATATTATTTAACTGAATAGTTTTTTACGTTACCAAATTGTATACATGCATTACTCGTCGCTTGTATAAGATTAAAAAAGATGGTAATAGACAATACATAATGAACTTCGTTTTGATATTTTTTGTGTATTATGTTTCCGTTATTACGCAGATATAATCCAGTTGTGCTCATTGTTTAGTCTATCAAGATTAACTATTAATTTGAGTATCCCTTTCTTGATTGTTTTCAATATTTTGATTCCTATTCAATCTATATATAAAATTCAGTTTTAACCATGTACTCATAATACCATACACAAATATAGTACACAGTACGTTGATATTTTATATTTTGAAATAATATCAAATTTTGAATTTGTGAAAAAGGAGAGAAGACAACAAATGTTTTTATATTTTTTATACATGCGTAACGTTATATACATCTGGGTGTTTCAAATTAAGAGCACCTACCGATAAATAGTGGCAGCTGGTGTGGTTGTTAATGTTATTAATGTGTGTATTTTAAAACCAGTTATGCAATCTGTCATTTCATTTCTGGAAGATTTACGTTATTGGAGTGCCAACCTTGAACTTACGTCACTTTCATATCAAAATGATAACAAACATTGCAATGACTACACATTAACACATCAACGTATTTTAAGAAAATAATTGATAAGTATTAAAAAAAGCATTATAAACACACTAAACACACATTTTATAACATGGAAACGAGACATCATACTATTATGTATCTTATTTTAAAATAGATTGTAATAAATTAGCCTACAGTTTCTTTTAAATAATTGAGAAAGCAGAGTTGCAAATGCGTTTGCGGTGTCAAGGAAATATATCAAATGAATTGTATGCATTTCTCTCTTTCTAATGTAAGGGCGTAAAATTAGTTAAGGAAATTGATAGATCTTTCTTAGTAACAAGGAAGACCCTACGGTGACACGCTATAACACTGAACAAAAGTTATGGTATTGTTAAAACATAACAAAACATTATTGAAACACCTTTTGATTACAAACTTGTCTTGCAAACTTGAAAGGCCGGAACCTGATTCTTTCTAATATAGGTATGAAATCTTAATTAAAAAATTAAAATGATGGAACATTCCAACATCATTATACCATAATTATAATATATTAATTATCATATTGATGAATTGTGTTATCATATTTATTATTGAAGCGGTAAATGGAAAGTCTAATGAATTATAATAAAGAAATTCGGAAACATGTATACCCTTTTATTCTTTTTGCATGACTTGTCCTTCGGAATCATTGATTCCAGCACTTTTAAGTGTTGAAAATTGAGTACCACTCAAGTAGGTGCTATGGAGCGTGAGTGATGGTGCACTTTTTCATTATCCCTTATGTACAGACATAACGATACTGCAGTTGTCATGTAATTTTGTTGTGATAAATGCATCACCTTTTTTGTATAGATTGATTTGTATCATTTGTATATTAAGATCTGTATTGCAATGAGAAAGATAGAAAACTTGAATATATATCTGTATCTGAATCACTCCTGCTTGGATGTTGACATTTAAAATCGGATATATCAATGCAGTTATTGCCTGATAACCACGCGAATGTCATGTCATTTTTAACGACACACATGTTTTCATCGCATGTTAAGATATCCAAATGCACCGAAATGAAATGATGATAAAATTAGTGCTATAACGGAAACATGTAAACGGGAGATTAATTAAAAGTTAGTAATATTTTATCTTTTAAGTGACATAAAACCTAGTTTCTACTTGTCAGAGTCAGAGAAAACAACAGATTCATTTTATGAATACAATACAATAGATAAAAAAGGTACTCGACAATACACACGCCACAACATGTTTACGAAACGCCTAATATTCTGAATATTCGTGTATTTAATATGTATGTAGTTTCGACGCAAGTACAACCTCCCTGAACCGAACATATTGCATGCAATGACAACTGGGGCCAGTATGTTTGAAGGTCGTCATATAATCTGAACAGTTGACAACTAAATGATAATAAGTCCAGTAAAAGAATGCTTTAAGTATCCAGGTCATAATGAAATATTTAAATGTACAGAATAGCATACACAGTATAAATCATGGAAATAATTACATAACACAACCTTATCAGAATAGTTTTAATATAGCGAAAAGCTCTTGCAGCTCAGAACGATCTACTACCATATGTATAATTGCAGATCTTACGATAACGATACCTTTGTATACATTTATCCATCAATGTAATCCCATTTTAATTAAAATGTCGATTTTGCTGTCGTTTTCCTTTTATCAACTTGTATTTTTATAAACTAATAAACAGTTTCTTTAAACATAGCAGAACAGTTGAAATTACCCTTGCGCTGATTGCTTGATAAAGATAAACGTCAATGCCATATGTAAAATATGAGAGTATAGATTATAAAAGGAGGAGTGAAATTAACTATTTTGAAAAAAAAGGAACAATAATACTATTCAGTCACATAAAACACCAAAATACCTATAAATGCAGGAAAGGGACAACAAAAAGGTACGTATGGGACTACGTACGTGAGCCTGGGAATATCTAAAGTATGTACGATGTTGGAAATAAGGTAGCATGAATATAAATATTTTTAGTGGAGGGGAAATTAACGGATGCATATTCTTACCGTTGATTACAATGAACAGGCATGAGACACAGTAAACGCGTGCAAGATCAACATGCAAACTATAAAAAATGATACTGCTTGGAAGGGATAGTTAGAAAATATTGCCCAGAAGCTTTAAAAGGTAGCATGTGTGTTAACACGTTTCATTATATATATATATATATATATATATATATATATATATATATATATATATATATATGAAACTTTTGTATATGGTATATATATATATCCGATGAAGATGCAATACTTTTAGAGTTGATTATAAAAAGATTTGGAGCGGCATTGACAGCAAAACTCCCGAGACATAGACTCGCCAAGAAACAATATCATTTTAAAACGAAGTGATAACATACATTGGGACAAGGCGAAATATGTTTTGAAAAGAAGTTTCGACGACATTTTTCAAACTGTTTATAGGTCCAGGTTGCAGCAATGATGCAAAAACAAAACTGCTTGTACAAGTATAATATTTGTACATTGTTTTTTTTCAAGTACACGTGTTGTTGCTAATTTCTTAGCATTTTTCGTATTTTTAATTATGCACTAATAGAATGTTCTTTATTTACAAACAGTACACTGTTTACTGTAGAATGAATTTTTAGTGCAATTCGTTTTGCATTATTCGGACTTACGTATTTCCTTCAATCTATGATACTGTCAAATAATTAGAACGCTTTTTGTAAGAAAATATCATAACTGTAGCGTTCAAATAGAGAAAATAAGAATCCCTTAAGAAAGTCCAACAGGGCAAAATTGAAAATGTTGCAGGCTTCAAGTTTTACCTTATCTGACATACATTTTCTAAATAGCAAAACTTGCGCTTGATAAGTTGTCTACTCTTTTTCTTCTTTTTAAGGTCACAGATTTTACGTAAATGATTCTTATATTCCAAATTTTTTTTCAAACAACCATAGGATATGAAGCTTGTTATACCAATCAATAAGTCTTTGTTAAAAAAATATAAGAAACATACTGATGTTACCGAATCCCTGAGATATCCAGCGAAAACCATACCGAAGAAGTACATGTTTTTCTTGGTGACACAACATTAACGATCTACTTCGTCTAGAGACTTCAACATTAAAAACACTATTTTGGATAATTATCTATGGGGCAATCTTCCACATTTTTAAAAAACATATTAAAAAAATTTTGTATTTGTAATTCTGTTACAGATAAATGCTTCCGACAAAAACCGTTAATTAAAAAATAAACCCCAATTTTCAACACAGGCTCTGAATAAATATGGTGAACTATACCTTGTTGTAAATCATATTGCTTATGAAATAACTTACATCCCCACTGTTATGCTTGGTATTTAGTAACATGTTTTTTACATGGTCAGAATGAGTATGTGAGCTTAAAACATTATCGTATTCTCCCTTAAGTTTACCCAAAGTTTCGTTTTGTTAGGTTTTTCGACAACCAGACACTGTGAAGGCAATATGTCGCAAATACAGGTAAGATTTTGTTTTTGCTAACCTCGGTTAACAAACATAAAACAACACCAGGGGCGAAAACCAACTCTCCTGCTGGAGCTAAGAGATGCATAGACTCTAGTGACTCGCATTCATTTACGCTTTTACGATCACGCAGGGTTAAACGTTGGCTGCGCTTTTGATGCCCCAACCTGTTGAGGGGCTCCAAGTTTCACATCAGCAACAAATGTCAAATGAACTGAGATAGCACTTACTGTCAACTTAAGGGGAGCGGTGGCCTAGTGGTTAAGGTGTCTGCCTCTCAACCAAGAGATCATGGGTTCGAGCCCTACTCGGGTCACGACCATGTTTCTTCATATGACACCAGTACTGGTTGGTTCCAGGAAGCTGACTCGAAAGTGATAAACATAAGTTGCAAAAACTTGCTTCGCAATCGAGCTTAAATAAATATGTTTAAACCAATATAATCAACTTGTTTTATGATTTTATGTCGTTTACGGTAGGTATTTTCTCAATCCCCTCCAATTTTTTTACCCCCTCCTCTTTTCACCCTTACAGCCCTTATCCCTTTAATTCCCATATGGGCCCATTTTAGTTTATATAATTTCACACATTACATGTCCCTCTCCTTTCGCCGCCCTTATGTCCGCTCCAAGTTTTGTGAGGTACCTCCTGGGTGCCCTACTTGGGTGTATCGGGGGGCTGCGTCCTGTGAACTTTGCTTTACCTTGTTGATCTTTATTTTTGTTTTTTTAGGCCATTTCTAAAACATTTTCGTAGTCTTTATTCCCATTTCTGGTTTATCTGATCTGATGTGTCACTACATAGTAATTATTTCTTCTAAATGTATTTTCCAATTTGTCAGTTATTTCCTGGAAGTTGTTAAAGTTGTAAAATAACACAATATTTAATCAATCTAAGCATGGCACGAGATAGATGACAGTGACAGTGTTTGTAAAAAGCAAATAAAGCAGTCCTGTACGGATTCATACCTAACAATGCTTCCACATCCGCCATATCGGATGTAAGAAAATCATCTGTGTCACATAACGATATAGATACTGACACTATGAAATGAAAACTGTTTACAAACATTTGTTTCTGCTTTTGTGTGTGTGTGCGTGTGTGTGTGTGGGGGAGGAGAGGGATAGGGTTGGTGGAGGGGAGGGGGCGCAGGGTTGTCAGAGGGCTGCATTCCTTCCTTAAACTCTGCATTCCTTGTGTAAATTTGCTCTTATATTTTTACTTTTTTGTACCTTTGTAATATGATGTTTATGATTCGTGTAAGTGTGAAAATGATGTTCAAATATATAATCTTCACGGAAAATATTATTAAAGGTAGCTTATAGATAAATATATACTCAATTTGTATATGAAACTAATATATAATATTAAGTTTTAGAACAACAAAGCGACTGAATAATACCTTATGCATGTAATTAAATGGTCATATTTCATAGAATTCTTTTATCTGTTTGAAAATTTATAGTATCGGTTCTATTTGGAATTTAATCAATGTCGGATAAAGCTTTAAAGAAAGGTATCCCGTAAGGGCCATCGCATAGCTGACATAACTCGAAACATTTAAAACACAAAAAAAGTCGAATTAATGAAACCACAATGGTGAAGAGTCGGAGGTACGATGATGAAAATGCGAAATAACGAAGCCAAGATGGTGAAAACTCTATATAATTTCGTGTTTTTATCATCATACATAACGCCAAGACCGATGTAATATCGTAAACACTATATGATTTATATTTATTAACCCTTATAGTCCTAGGAAAAACAAATAATACTGATAACTTACCGGCAAATGTTGTATTATAAATACAGTCTGTACTGCATATAATATGATCATATCACACGCAATTTAATGTGCTGACTTTTTCCATTCCATTGCTTTCCAACTGAATAAACATAACATAAAAAGTAAATCAGAGAATGCAAATGCTATACTTCCTTGATATCAAATATTCTATTATACAAGTTCTAACAAGAGACATTAATGGTCGTTATAATTTTCAGGACTGTTTTTTATAAATTGATAGCGTTGACATCAAGCCATTAGATGAAATGAAAATTTCGATGCAAACACCTAAATTGCACCTGAAATATTAACAAAACGTACAAAATATAAGCTGACAAACAAATCCGCTGTTGAGAGTATAAGACTTCTGTATATTAAGAAGAACTACACTGAAAATGAACTCTTGATATTTCATGTTGAAAAGATTGATGATACTGCGGAATTGATTAAACTGGTAACCTTATAAAGGTATGATAATTAAGTAAAAAGATTTGTTATAAATCGTGACCATTCCCTAGGGACACAGTACTAAAACACTGTTTGTTGAGGCTGCTTTGATGGTCTGAGAACCGTATAAAAAAAGATATGTTTGTAAATTATGTATGCCCCCAATCGACTGCCATTAAGTCATGTGATTAGGTTATTATGACTGACTTTTGACCTAGTGACCAAAAAATCAATAAGGGTTAATTACTGGTCATGACTAGTCACTAGGTAATTGTGACCGCAAAGGTTGAGTGCAGCAATCTTATGACAAAGTTATTTCAAATCTTACCAAATAATATATGCATAAATTTTATAATCATGTAGGCCTCATTAATGACAGCCAAGTTGTTATATTACATAAGACCTTGAAATGTGTATACCAAAGGATTTTTAGTTTGATAAAAAATATCAACCAAGGCAACTTGAAATGTTGAGTTATTGGTCAGAAACAATCTTTACATACAAGGTCAATATGACATTGGCCTTTGACCCTTAAATCAATAGGTATTATCTACTGGCTAGGACCAATGCACCTGTGAAATTTAAAAGTAAAGGGCCCATGAGTTGGGATATTGATCAGAAAGCGTTGTTATCTATAAGGTCAATGTGATTTTGACCTCTGAACCCTTTATGCCAAAAATCCATTGAGGTCATCTTCTGACCAAAAGCAATGCATCTGTAAAGCTTTAAGGTTAAGGGTCCACTGGTTGCACAGTTATTGATAGAAAACCATTTTGAAATACAAGGTCAATGCAACCTTGACCTTTGTTCCCCTGACCCAAAAATCAGTAGTGGTCATCTACTGGCCAAGACCAATGCACCTACCAAGTTTGAGGGCCAACAGCTCATAGCTTGTCAAGTTATTTATATGAAACTGTTTTAACCTACAAGGTCAATGCAACCTTGATCTCTGACCCATTGACCCCAATATTAATAGGGGCCATCTACTGGTCAAGTCCAATTCACCTACCAAGTTTGATGGCCGATAGCTCATGTTTTGTCAAGTTATTGATCGGAAACCGTTTTTGCCTACACGGTCAGTGTGACCTTGACCTTTGACCCTTTGACACCATAATCAATAGGGGTCATATGCTGGTCATGAACAATAATCATACCAAGTTCGAAGTTCCTAGGCCTGAACGTTCGTCGGTTCTGGACCGGAAACCGTTTTTACCTACAAGGTCAATTCGACCTTGACCTTTGAACCCTTGACCCCAAAATTAATAGGGGTCATCTGCTTGACAAGAACAATCATCATACCAAGCTTGAAGTTTTTAGGCCTAAGCATTCTTTAGCCATCACTCGGAAACCGTTTTTACCTTCAATGTTAATGTGACCTTGACCTTTGACCCTTTGACCCCAAAATCAATAGGGTTCACTAATTGGTCATGAACAATCATCACACTAAGTGTGAAGTTCCTAGGCCTAAGAGTTCTTTAGTTATCACTCGGAAACCATTTGGTCTACGGACCGACGGACCGACAGACAGACGAACGCAAAGCAATATACCCCACTTCTTTGAGGTGGGACATAAATAGTACAAAATGTATGCTTGTACAAATTGAAAACAGCGGCCTGATTGTATATATTCTTGTAGTAAAAGATCAAAGAGCATGCAATTTTCACATTATTCAAACTAAACAGATTCCACAATATATAGCTAAGTTAACTGATGCTTGATTAACATGTTTTTAGAGATTTTAGTTTTACTTCATCTTCAGATCAGTTTAATAAACATGACTATTTATACAAGCTTGCATACATGATATTTATTTTTCTATCTTTAATTGTAAACAAAAAGAAAAAAATGATTTATATACATATGGTTATCAGTGTTGCATTATTCACGTTTAAGTTTGTTCGTTCCTGAATACAGCATTCTTTCTTTATTAATATATATGGAGAAATTTCATAGAACCATGAAAGCGAGTCTTTGTCTTAATCTGAGAATGTTGGTTTTATCGCGTATATCAGTGATATTTTCCTGATTATTATAATCAAAAATAAAACTTTTTCATTTCATTTTTGACATGTTGTTTTGCGCCAACATGCAGTCGCTTTTCCAAATCTATCACATTAAACTTTTCATCCTTTTTATTTTATTATCCTATTAAAATATTAAAAATCTCATATTATTCTGTCTTTTCTCTTAACAAAGTCGAGTGATTAAGCAATGGCCACGGGAAATAATCCATGAAATTAGTGCAATGTAACAGACATTTTTAAAAAGCATTATAATTTCTAGAAACTGCGACAAAATATATAGAGTAACAAAATATATAGAGTAATTTTTCAGATTTTTCTATGTTTCGCAATCACTTGTTAATAAAAAATCAATAAGATAATACATGTTGTATTTGCAAACACTATTTGATACTTCGACAATGTACTTATTAAAGCATATATAGTAAAATGTATGAATAATAGTTGGAAATAAAGCATTAAGTTGATCATCTGATAAAAAAGAAAGCTAAATATTACAGTCTACAGTTTTTAGACAACGTGACAGGTGACAGAAAGTAAACTCAATTTGAATTTTCCGTAATATGTCAGATATCTTCAAATGATATATTGCTCGACTTTATAACTATATTAAGGAATAATAAGATTGAACGTATTTGTGTTACCTTAAATTGTCAGCGCAATACAGTTCAATATCCTCCGCTATATAGCACTGGAATAAATATTTTCATATATGTAGGTCTTATTCTTGCTATCTCATCTAACACAATTGGAAGTATATAAAGTACAAAAACTTTACCTTTTTCATATTTTTTTTACAAAATTCGGTACTAAAAAAAGTGAAATATATTCGCTTTCATAGTAATTATCATCTTGCATCACAGATTTAATGTTTTGAACACATTTTTTGTATCTATCAAACTTTTTCTTTTGATCTCTGAAATTTAAACGATAGTTCTTAGCATGTTAAAACATTTTAAAACCAACCCCAATAAATGTTTATTGAATTAAGGCAAACGAAACACGCAAAATACGACTAAATATTTATCATAAATATTGGAATCTTCGACAACATTATTGATATCATTTCGAGGATAGTATTTTGCTCT
Organism: Ruditapes philippinarum; assembly: GCF_026571515.1. Taxonomy (NCBI): domain Eukaryota; kingdom Metazoa; phylum Mollusca; class Bivalvia; order Venerida; family Veneridae; genus Ruditapes; species Ruditapes philippinarum. The sequence continues at coordinate 479,110 of NW_026866929.1, read as the reverse complement.
TTATGAAGCGGAAGTATATTTAGGAAATAGATATCAATTCTGAGTGCATTGTTGTAGAATAATGCACGGTTTGAGTTCAAATGCGTAGTAATATAATCACGAAGGCCGATAGGCCTGTGTGATTAATTACAAAGCATTTGAACGAAAAACGTGCATTATTATACAATAATGCACGAAGAATTAATATCTATTTCCATTCTAACACGTCAAGAAAAATATAATTACTATTATAAAGTTGGACATTATGTTTGGTGGTTTAATTTGTTTTCGCCTCAGAGTTTCCAATAGAAACGTTCTTTAAAGGCTGTTCCAGTGGATTGAAAAAAAAAACTGTCGTTAAATTACCGTGTGTAGAAACATTTTGAGAATAACGAATTTTGAAAACGTTGATAAAACTTTGTTTGTTTATTTTATTTCACTCTATAATTTTAAAGCGAAATACCAATTATTAAAAGTGAAATAAATGTAAAACTTAACTCGTTTGCGACATTAAAATAGCGTACTTGATTTGATTGTTTTGCACGTGCTGTTTGGCGCTACATTGTGACGTCACGTAAACAACACTTTAAACGTCTGTACAGCGTTAACGACTGAATAAAAGATATTGGTGTTCGGATTCATTTTCTTAGTTAGACCATTTTCTTTCATTCTAGATAGTTTTCACAACAAAATTCGACAAAAAATGTTTTTTATTTATCAGATTTTTCAAACAAAATGGCGCCCTCAATGTGAAAATACACAGGGAGATAATAAGAACGGCGAGTGCATTGTTGTAGAATAATGCACGTTTCGGGCCTTCTTTGTTTATATAGAACAATTTCCGATAGTGTTAGAATCATGAATTATGCTTTGAATTTATGCATTTGTAACATAAATGTAAAACTCTACAAAACCCCTTAAGTCCCTTAAGCAAGTTCAAATCATACTGTGAGAAAGGATTCCCGCTTCTTATTATGAATCGTGCATCTTACGAATTTTACGGAACACTTTTAAAAGAGGCATTACATACATCCCCGTAGAACACATGAACCTAGTTTTTTAATCGCAGTAATATTTCAATGCAATTTAAATCATAATGCGAATTTGTATACAGTTGGACTTAATAAATTTAAAACATTCAGTGATAAGAATTATATTCAACCTTTTGTTAAAAGACACGAAACGAACGTCAGAGCTACATTTGGTCAATATTATCACCAAGAGAACACTGCTTTGGTTTTGTGTAACAACAATTAGAATATTGTTGAAGAGAAATAAAAAGTTTACTTTTACAAACATACAAAGAATTCTTGAAAATTCAAAGTGTATCTCACATATCTAGAAACATTTATTTTCTGTATTCATATTTTCTTTCTTCATGCCTGACTAAAAGTATGGTACATTTAGGATTAAACGAAAATATACTTGGTAGATGAAGGGCCGACCGTGCTGACTGACAAATACAGCAAAACATAAAAGAGCTTCGTTATTTCCGATTGTCATTTTGACCCACCAAAGAACAAAATGTTCGCAGTTTACTCAATCATCATGATTCCAATCTCAAATACTTATCAAGTAACTGTAAATGAAAGATAATTTCGATAAACATTACCAGTTATAACCAATCATTTACAAAAAATAGATTTCCTCACCACTTAACATATATCATTATCATCGAAATTAACAGCACAAAATGATTAAATATTCACTAGATAGAAATATATTTTTCCTCATATAATTACATAACCATTGTTACAAAAACAACAACAAAATAATATTAAGAGCAGCTTTAATGTCTACAACAAAAACATAAAACTCTGACAAATCACCGACCAACTCTTGCAATGATTATTACTTGACATTTATATAATCTATAAAATTTCTGTTAATTAAAGGGCAATTCTAATCACAGCATGATTATAACTATCACGGTTGTTGATACTGTTAAGAGAAAACATGTATATATAAGGCAGCAGTTTGTGTCTTGATTTATTTCAGATAAACACGAGAGCAAATTTTTAATAGATATGTTTGCCAAGTAAAAAGGGACAAATGACAACACTAATTAACTATCTGTCTTAAAATATAGTTTAAAGTCTTTGTTAAAATACAGAAAAACCATGAAAATCACTAAAATAATTCAAAGTTGCTACTGTTAATAAGTTAAGTATGGGTCAATTTCAAAGATCAACAATGTTTGTTCTAACTGTAAATATTTGTAAATTAGTATCTAAACATAATGCCATATTTAAAGTGCAATATCACACAGAGAATGACTTCAACTATGAAATGTGTGGAACTGAAGAAATTGTTGGCTTGATTGTTTAGCATATTTATAAATTTACTACGCAACACAAACACAAAAATATTATAGTCGGGCTAAAACGGAAATATCTCCAGCTTGAAAATTGTCTTTCAAATATTTTTGAATTTCTATCTTCAAGCTGGCAGCGGTAAGAATTTCAACTCCAGCTCAAAATTTGGCGTTGGCTTAATTTGAATTCGATCTCCGAGCTGGTTCGAAATTCAACTCTAGCTCGAAATTAGGCCTTTGCAAATATTGAATTTCGGTCTTCGGGCTATTGCGCCTCGAGATTCAACTCTTGCAAGAACTTCAGGTTTGGTTTACTTTTGGCTGTAAACTGAATTTAGATCTTTGATCTTCGATGTCAGTGCTAACATCTCGATACTAAGTAAATACGAAGCATCAAATTGAACAAAATTGAGTGATCTGTTTCAACGAAACTAAAATCAACGAATAAACAATCAACACGACTGCCCTTTTTTATTTTTGTTTCATGGCTTACAATAAAAAGATGCAGGTTGATGAGAACTAAATCTGAACTTTATGCAGCTCATGATAAATCTGATTCAATAAAAATATATACTTATTAATGTCCTAATTAAGCGTTTGTCTTAAAATCTCATTTTTCTATTGTAAAAGGCTCCGTAAATTATTCACAAAAACTTCATTGAAGTTGTATTTCCAGCGAAAGTTTCTAGTACTAGTACATGTGTTTGGTTTCATAGATATTCTTATCTTAAATAAATAGTTTACATAAATGATATGAATAATTTTTATCTAAGTTTTTTAAAAATTTAACATAAACTTAAAAAAACATTTGCTGAATCAATCATATAATCCTCAACACTAAATCAGTCATTACAAAAACACGTATATGCCCCGTTTATATCACCGTGGCACCTGCCATTTAATAAGTAAACATCAAATATGCAACAAAATTTGACCAAAATTGTTCCCTCTAATACTATCTTTATTCTCACGTAGACATTCAAATTGCTTCCTTCATCATCAACATTACTAAAAAGGTAAAGGAGATCATTTTAAGGAATAAAACCTAAAACAGCTTCGGTTCACCTGCCAAAATAGATAAACCTCTGTAAAATAAAGCTTGATTTTCTCGATTTTCAAAAATTTGTTAAATGCCATTTTTTAAAACTATTCTTTAACAAAAACACTGAATTCTTATTTTAAATGTATGTAAATACATAATGATATTATAACAATGCTGGACTTTTGAAAAGTTGATCTACAAAACAACACAATTCTCATATTCCTAATAATATGTTGAACTTTGTCTGTCCTATAAATAACATTGCTTATGAAAACACTTACACTCCACTGTTGTGTTTGGCATTTGGTAAATATTTCTTTCATGATCAAAATGAATATGCAAGCTGAAACAATTAATGTAGTATGCTAGTTCTCTTAGAATATCTTAAGTGTTTCACATCAGCAAAAAATTTCAAATGAACTGAGAAAACACTTTAAATAGTGTTTATTTAATTCATCAGGTGATATTTCATGATAGTATGTTTCCTATTTGTAGATCCAGGTGAGTGATAATTAAGTATGTCTTGGCTTCCCCGTTATTCTATTATCGAATCAAAGTGAAATGTATTCATTGGCTATCTCGGGTCAGCTGATACGTCACTAGGTGGTATTTCAATTATTCTGGTTTGTTACCAATCGGCTTGCGTTCCCGGTGATTACTAGTTAGTATTGTGAATGAGAACACGTTGATGTAACCGGTTGTCTGTTGCCAACAATAAAATACATTTATTTGTGATCATCGTATCTATAACATACACTTTGTCGTACCGAAGTACTGCATAATGACCTTTTTGCCTTTCTCGTACCATTTTTTCACGAAGGATTTATCTGTGACGTTTAATTCTGTCACTACATTCTTGTTGAACTAATATTGATTAGCCACGTGTACTTTAAACATTCTTTATCGTTATAACATGCAAAGCATGTATTAATAGTACACGCGTTTGTGTTTTGTGCCGATGTGCCTTTAAATATCAAAGATCTCAGCTTGTTCCATTAATTGAAGCCCAATTTGTCAAAAAACTCTTGTTACTTCCCATTTCTGGTTTATTTGACCTGATACACCACTAAATCGTAAATTGTTTCTTTTAAATTGATTTTAAGTTGGTCAATTTTTTCTCAAACGTTTGAAAGTTGAAAAATATCACAATATTTCATCAATCTTAACAAGGCACCAGGTGGATGAGAGCGTTTGTAAAAAGCAAAAAGGAGGCCCTGAAGGGATTCATACCTAACAATGCTTTCCCACCGCCATCTTTGATGTACGAATGTATATACCAATGCACGGAAGATGTGTGCCATACGAAGATATAGACAATGCCACTATGGAATAAAAAAACTATTTACAAAATATTTGTTTTTGGTTTTGCGTGTGTGGGTTTGGTGACTAGGGGACAGGGCTGGTGGAGGGGGGACAGGGTTGGCTGAGGGCTGTATTCTTTCATTAATCACTGCACTCCTTGTGGAATTTTTCTCTCATATTTTGTACTTTGTGTACCTTTGTAAAATGATGTTTATGATTCATATAAGTATAAAAATTATGTTCCAATATAAAAACTTCCGGGAAAATTACTAACGGGTAGGTTTTAGATAATTATTTTCTCAGTTTGTATATCAAATCAAACTAATTATTAATATTACTTTGAGAACAACAAAGCGACGTGAATAATGCCTTACAATTAGGTGGTTATATTTCACATAATGCTTTTAATCAGATTTATCAGATATTATCTGTTTGAAAATTTATAGCATCGTTTCTTCTTGGAATTTAATCAATGTCGGATAAAGCTTTCAAGAACGGAAATCCGTTAGGACCATCGCGAAATACACATAACTCAAAGCAATTAAAGCGCAGACATAACGATGGTGAAAAGTCGAACTATGAAACCATGATGATGAAAATGTAAATGTTCGAGGATGATATCAACTGATTTATATTGTAGTTACTGTAATGGTATAGTCTCAACAAAAATAGATAACACTGATAACATAGCGGCAAATGTTGTTTCATATACTGCATATAAAATGATTATATCACACGCAATTTTAATGTGCGAATATTTTCCATTCTCTTTACTTTCCAGCTGAATAAACATAACACAAAAACTTTCTTTTAACAAGTTCTAACAAGAGACATTAATGGTCGTTATAATTTTAATGAATTTTAACCATGTGCAAATAGAAAGTTTATAAAGTTCTGGCGTAGTAATTTTCTATAAAATTGATATATATGAAATTGTTAATCAATTAAAAATATAAAGGTAACGATTCACTTGTTTGTTTCTTCTTTTTCTGTCTTGATCTATAATAAATATTACAAACATGCACATTTTCAAAATGTTTTTAATACATTCATCGTGTTGACAGTAAACCATTTATTCAAATTGGTTATTTCGATGCTAAAAAAACAAACAATAACAACACACAAACAAACAAACAAAAAGAAACATAAAAAGTAAGAAAGAAAGAAAGAATAAAAAAAACCTGAAATGTTTTTACTTAACGTACAAAAAATAAATTCCTTTTTTGGGAAAGATGATTCACTTACTATAATTTTGGATGGTAGAGATCATCTACTTGCTCTGAAATCAGACATATACTAGTAGTTGAAATTATAGAAGAGGCTTTAACAACTCTTGTACTTGGGAGAAAACATCATTCATTCATTCACGCCTCTTGCAACGACTCAAGCAGTGTTCAACTCTCAACACTTTTGGCATTGAAATAAATCAACGTGAAGAACCAGACAAAACTTACATCGCTCGGATGAAGAATGGATCGTCCTTTTACATTTTACAGCTAACAAACTCCATCTGGTGTTGAAAGTATAAAACTTTTTGATATTAAGAAGTACACTGAAAATGAACTGCTAATTCTTCCTGTGGAAAAAGGTTGATAATACTACTGCTAACTGCGAAATGGATTAAACAGTGGGAATGTTTTTGTTAACCTTAAATAGGTATGATAATTAATAAACAAAGATTAGTTATAAATCTTGACCACTCCCTAGGTACACAAAACTAAAATACTATTTGTTGACGCTGCTTTGATGGTCTGAGAGCAATTTAAAAATAATATGCATGTACAAATTGAGAACAGCAGCTTGATTGTATGTACTCTTGAAGTAAGAGATCAAAGAGTATGCAATTTTAACATTTAATGTAACTTATGCTTTATTCACATGTTTTTATTGATTTTAGTTTTGTTTCATCATCAGATTAAGCTGACATAAATGATACTATTTGCTACCTCTTACAATAAAAATTGATTTTTATACATATGGTTGTCAGTGTTGCTTTTGTAACGTTTTAAATTTGAAATTCGTTAAAATTTAAATTTCTTTAATACATCATTCTTTCTTTATTAATACATTTTGGGAAATTTCATAAAATCAACAACCTGATTCTTTGTCTTACTCTGAGCGTTTTGACTTTATCGCTCTCAAGTGAGATTTTTTTCTGAATATTATAATACGAAATCGTACAAAAAATAAAATGTGATGTCAGGGAAGTTAAATCAATTTATATTTCCCGTAATTTGTCAGCTGATTGGAAAAAGCAATCTTCAAATGATATATTGCTACATTTTATAACTATTTTAAGATACTACTTTAAATAATAAACTTTTACGTGTTTGTGTTAGTTTATAGCATTGCAATAAACTGTCATATGTTTAGATATATAGATCATATTCTTGCTAACTCATCTTACTCAAGAAGTACATACAAGAAGTACCATATTTTTTATTCTTCATATATTTATTACAAAATTCGGTACCAAAAATGTAAAATATATACGGTGTCATAGAAATTATAATCTTGAATCATAGATTCAATAGTTTTTGAACATAACATTTTCTGTAAATATCTCTTACTTTTTATATTTATCTACACGAGAGTTCTTGACTTCAAAAATTTTAAAAATTACTTATCACAAATCTTATTGAATTCAGGCAAACGGCACACACAATTGGCCAGAAAATATTGATCATAAATTATTGGGATCTTCTACAACATTAATGATATCAACTCGATTTTGTCTCCAATGAAAGAAAATTCGGAAAACCTCTCTTCTAAACTTTGTTCCGCTGAGACAATACAACAAAAAGTTCATAGAGTTATTCACATACATTAACATATTCACAATAGCCCACCATAAATCCAGTTTTGCATTACCATGCTCGTTTGCAACATTTGCCCAGTGCGTGTAGCCTATGTTGTAAATACTGATTGGTAATGTACTGAGCAAAAATACTGTGTTCAAGGCAAATAACATCGAAGTAGTAGATGATATTTTAGAACATTGACCTGCTAATGGTATTTGTCCACTTTCATGATTAACAGTAGACGTCTGAACATGTCTTGGCCGTAGTTTTCTTTGACTGTTTATCAGTTTAAATAGAATCAGTCCATTTCCGACGACAATGACTGTAAGTGGAAAAGCACAAAATGCACACAAATCTATCCAAGGCCATGTCACATTGAAAAATTCATAATATGTTTCATCAATTTCTACACATGTTTGAATGTTTGCATGTCCATGTGTTTCATTTTTGTCGGCTCTGAAAACCAACCCATACAGAAAATGACTATTTAGCGCAAGAACTATAGCTCCAAAAGCAATTATAAATCCAACCGCCCTTTTTCTTTTCACCTCATGTTGAGTATTGTGAGGACGCCATACTGTAATCATTCGTTCTAATGTAACCCCGACAAGAATCCATGCTGAAAAATCCAACGAACTGTATACTATCCAAATATTTAGCTTGCAACTGAAAGCGCTTGCATGCCTTACATCGTAATCAAACTGGTAAATTAGCCACTGACGAAGAAGTCCCGAATACAAAACAACTAAATCTGTAAATGACAAAACTGTCAAGTATAAGGAAATTGTCGACGACCGAATAGACCTTCTCGTTAAAACAATTATAGATAAGCTGTTACCTACTGTTCCTAAAATGATTAAAATTGGTGATACAATTTTCCAAATGAAAACTCCAATTTTATATTCGTCAAATGTTGTATAAGAAAAGGATATATTCCTTTCTATATCAGATATGTTAGCCATAACAAGAGCTAGGTTTGTTAGTTAATGAGAATAACATTCTAGTATATAAGTATTCTTCAACGATTGGCTTGTTGAATATACTGCGATACCGTATTCAATAACACCGATAATATGCGATAAGTGATGTGTTTGATAAAGCGCCAACTTCTATTATTTTTATCTAGTATAAAAGGACGCATTGACATTCAGTTCAAAACTAAATGACATGATGTTGATGGTATGGATATATAACACATATCAAAATGCCAACATTCTATTAAACCTAAAATTAAAATGTAATTGGGTTTACAGGGAAATAATATCGGTTTGACATAACGTCTGCAATTTTACCACGATATCATGTTTTCAATAAATATGTTCAAGTTCTCGTTGATTTACAATTTTGATGTTGTTAAATACATATTGAGTTTAAAGCCAGGATATTTCAAAATGTACTTAAACGAATAGCTGGTTTCAACATTTTTATGAGAAAGTATGAAGTGACTTATTAAAGAACATGAATTGTCAAATCATAACTGTATCATTTCAACAATGTAAATATGACTGAGAAAGAAATCAGGAACCGACAACAATGTCAGCTGAATAGTTCCAACAATAAATTGATTGTCATCTGTTGCTATTAATTTGTTCTATGTTTAGAATGTTTTGAATAATGAACGTCTTTAACGATGCTGTTAAATTCCATATCATTCACGTGTTCAGCTTATATAAAATCCATAACTGTAAAACTTATTCGACATTGATTAAATTGCATGCAGAGAAGATGTTGTAAACATGACATGGAGATAGTATCTAATATACAGAATGCTGTTATATTAAACACCTCCATTCCTACGGTAGCATATAAACAATTACTTATGTGGCCTTATTCCTCATATAAACATTTAACGGATGTGACGCATACAAGGCCTTGGCTTATAGGACAAAGGTAAAGGTAACATTTAGGCTTGAATGGTATTGATTATTTCCAGACATTAACTCTGCCATTCATTGATGTATTTTGAAATAACTATGTATTAATGTTTTAAATATTGAGCTAAAGATTTATTGCTCAGAAGTCAAGGTAAAATAAATTTTGAAAGATAGTTAAAAAAATTTGGATTATTCTCCTGTCTACCAACCAGTCAAACCTTGATGTATTGAAAACTAATTTGCATACATAATTTACACGTTTATGGATTGTTTTTGAAATAAAGAGGACATGAAGTGAGCAAGAGCCAGTTTTCAGGCACACTTGAATGAATAAGGGTATGATATAATATCGCACTGATTGTCGTGAACAGCCATCACCTCTGTCATTTTGAAATTACTAGGTATAATTTTATGGAACATTAAACAGGCGCCAGGGCGACCGTCAGAAAAACATGTGACAAATAAATACATTAATGTCTTATGTTTGCCATTATTGTAAATTGAGCTTATTAGGGATATTAATAACAAATGTTTCATATACAAGACATGGTCTATCTTCTTTTGAAAATTGTACTTTTATTACAAAAATCAATCTATATAAATAAAATCATCATCAATTTATGCAGTGTAAAAGCCTCTTTACAAATTTAATACACTTCTGTTCAATTATACAAAATAACATCAGTGAGTATATTAAGAATATTTAAAAGTGTCACATCGTGATTTATTTCCACTTTACTATGGATAATATGAAGAGCAATAGATGTCAATGTATAGTTTATTTTATCTGTATTTCAAGTTTCTGTCTATTAAAGTTTGCTCATTTAGTTTGTTTTTTATTTTTTCCGAGCAAATTTTATGTGTTATTGAATCGAAATACTGTTATGTTCTTGCCTTGGCATCATATAAGTCGATGTATATCCGAAATTTATAGCTGATGCCTTATGATCAAAGACAAAATCAGCCCAGCGTTGATTACTGGCTGATAATAACTAGTTTTACTTTGATGCTAAGTCTAATTTTAAATTAACAAAAAGTTTATAAGATACTCAAGTAAACTAAAAAGCAGCTGCTGTATAACAATGAATCAATATAAGGAATCGATCTACTGATGTTAATGCGTATACACGTGTAATGATAACAGGTGATATTGTATATCACTGTATCTATGATATATCCATGGTATGAAACACACGCTCAGTGTCAATATAGATATTTCATACTTAGCAACAGAATCTATAATCTTCAGCTATATGACATCTTTTTTTAAACATAGCACAACATTATTATTTAGCGTCTACTAAGTCAGTTACTGTTTTGACAATATAAGATAATTGTTCATAAGCAAGATTTATTTTTAGCAGTATTATGGCATGTTTAACATTCAGGTTATCATGTAAATGGTTTTTAAATCCTAAACGTCCAAATATACGACATTTCATTAGTAAGCATTTTTTTTGGTGCTATTCATAGGCAAGTGATATTGAGCGGTCGAAGGATAAGGCAAGTTTGCTCTAGTGGCGTCATACATGTTATACATATAATTTTAGCGTTAATATAATTTTGTCGGTTAACAATCATATAATAGAATGTTCTGAAACAGCAAAAAGATAGATATAACGAGGAGAGTATTTTCTCTTTGCAAGAATTTGGACCATGAAGCGGAAGTATATTTATGAATTATGCATTTGATTTATGCATTTCAAACATAATATAAACATGTAACGTCCCGCAAAAGGTGAGTCCCTTAAGCCTGTTCAAATTATACTGAAAGTAAGTATTTTCCGCTTCTCAATATGCATTGTGCATTTCATGGATTTTACGGAACCCTTTTTAAAAAAAGGGATTACAAGTATATCTCCGTCGAATACATATACTCAGTCGTTTTGAATCACAGTTATATTTCAATGCAATTTTAATTATAATGCAGATTTGTATACACTTGGACTTGATAAACTGAATTTGAACCTTCAGTGATAGGAATCATGTGCAACCACTTGTTAAAAGACACGAAACGACCCTCAAAGCTAGATTTGGCGAATAATATCACCAAAAGAACGCTGTTTTGGTTTTATGTACAACAATCAAGCATTGCTGAAGAGAAATAGAAAGTTTACTTTTATAAACAGCCACAAAGATCCTTGAAAATTCAAAGTATATCTAACATGTCTACAAATATTTATTTTCTGTATTCTCATTTTCATTCTTCATGCCTGGCTAAAAGTATGGTACATTTATGGTTTACAGATCATATATTACTGTTAGGTCATAAGCCGACTGATAATTACTGAAAAACATAACCGAGGTTTGCTATCTCCGATGGTCATTTTGACCCATCCGAGAACATAATTTTCGCAGCTTCTCAATCATCATTATTCAAAGCTCTAATATTGATCAGGTAACTGTAAATGAAAGATAATTTCGATAAAATATTATCTGGTTTAATCAATCATTTACAATTCTTTATCTTTAAACATGTATCTTTATCATCGAAATTAACAGCACAAATTGGTCAAATATTCACTTGATAGATATATTTGTTTGTTGTTTTTTTCCATATAATTTTAGAACCCTGGTTACAAACAATCAAAATAATATTAAGAGCAGTTTTAATATCTAAGACCAAAAACATAAAACTCTGACAAAATCATCTACCAAGTCATTCGACCACATTCGATTATTACTTCTCTTACCTCTTTCATAATCTATTATTTTTCTGTTAATTATTCACAGCATGCTTATAAACTAAAGCAGTCTTGTGTCCTTGATTTATAACATATAAACACGAGCGCAAATTAATTATTATAGATAAGTTGGAGTAGAAAGAGACAATTTTTAACAATAATTACACATCTGTGTTAACATATATAATTTTAACTCTTTAAATTTGTAAATGTAAATGTAAAAAAGAATCATATTCGAAGTTGCTACTTTAAACCGGTTAAAAATTGGTAAATTTCAAAGATCAACAATTTTTGTTCTAGATGTAAATGTTTGTAAATTATTTATGCAAATATGAAATTTGTGTACATGAAACTGAAAGTGTTGAAGGCTGATAAATTTTATCTCATTTATAATTTTACTTTAATGCATGTAATGCCGACGCAACACAAACAGCAATAGTCGTAAAAGAATTTCAAAGATAAATCATTGCTGAGAAAAATAATGAAATTTGAACTAATGACATTAACAAACGTTTCGTATGTATTTGAAACATTTGAAAACTGGTCTTCTTTTATAGACACTTTCGTGTAATAATAAAGAAAGCCGTTTATCTAACACCTATCTTGTTGTTAACCTTCAGTTTTCCTCAACCACTCATCTTGCGGTGCTACTCTTTCTAAAATATGTGAAATTAAATTGCCATATTTATAAAAATGTACGATAATGAAATAAAATATTAACATAATTTTCGTCCAAGGCATTTGAAATTGATTTTTTTATTAGTACCATAAGTAAGTTACGACCCCGAAAAAAAAACAACAAAAAAACCCCACACAAAACAACAACAACAAACAACTACAAAACAACAACAAAAACATTAATTGCGACAATTTGTACAATTTTTTTAACTTATATTCACATCGGTTTCGCAAAAATCAAAGTATATATATAATTATTTCGATAATTGGTTGCATTGTACATTTGCACTGCCGAATGCATTCATCTCTGTCCCTCTCATGATAAACTATACTGTATAAAAACACACTAGCTTGAGGTAGTATATTATGTTCATATATTCCGCTTTGCTTGTTGAATTGAAAATCGATTGTCTGAAAATTAATCACAGTAATCACTTTTTTATTATGATTGCAAACTTCGAGCAAAATTGATAAGGTCATATCTGTAGTATTGTAGCATCTCTTGGCAACATAATTAAAACATTTAATAAATTGCAATCGCTACGAAACGTGAGCAAACATTAATATAACATCACCACGAAACTGCACTTGGGAATTCAGAGAAAGAGGTAATGTATCATAAATTTATATAGAATCGTCACAATGACAGAAAGCTTTAGGAATACTGGCCATAATAGTGGAAAGTTACAAATTTTGGAATACAAGTGTTTTCTTTTGGAACCAGTTATTTAATGTACTGGAATGATGGTTGGCATGTAATGAACTTTGTTTAATGATTTTAGTCAAGAACATTTCATATGTAATGAAGACATCTAAATTTGCACTACGGATAAAATTGTTGATTGTTTGATATTGAAAATGAATGTTTAAGTTGTTCTTAAGTAGCTAATTTCTTAACATTATTGTTAATCTATTCCTTCTTTGAACAAAAAGGATAGTTGCTAATGAATCTGGAATAACCTATAAAAAAGGAAGTTAAAAACTAATTTACACCATTTTGCAGAAACCAGTGAAAAAAGGATGGCGAATAATACTCTCGGAAATTTCACCGAATATCTATTAGAAGAAAAAGTTGGAATACTGATATGGAAAATATTTCCACCAGTGATGATAGTTCTAGGAACTGTTGGAAATAGTTTATCTATTATTGTGTTGACTCGAAAATCCATACGGTCTTCAACAACCGCTGTTTATTTGACGGTCTTGGCTTTCTCCGACCTAATTGTTTTGTATGCTGGGCTTTTGAGACAATGGATAATTTATCTGTTTGATGTAGATATAAGAAAACTGACCGAGTTTGGCTGTAAAATAAACATCTGGTTGGTTTACAGCTCTCTGCATTTTTCGGCTTGGATCCTCATCGTACTGACTATGGAGCGGGTGATTTCAGCCTGGTTACCACATAAAGCGCGAACGTTGTGTAAAAGAAAAAGCGCTATCGCTTTAGTAAATTGTCTTGGCGTTTTTATTCTTGGACTTAACAGTCACATGCTGTATGGAATGGTCTTTAAGTACTCATTTGACGACGATGGAAACTTACAATATGCGAAATGTGTTGAGATCGACGAAAATTATGATGTATTTTTTAACAAAACATGGCCGTGGATAGATTTTTGTGCATTTTGTTTCATTCCATTCTCAGTTATCCTTATTGGAAATGCTTTGATTTTAATTAAAGTGCTAGCAAGTAGAAGGAAAGTCATTTCACAAGTGGTTCCAATACGTAAAGATGGGAGAGATCATTTAGCCGGTCGCAAAACTAAACAGGCCTCAATGCCAGTTCTCCTTTTTACTTTAAACATCGTGTACTTATTGAGTACATCACCAGTTAGTATTTACAATATTGGATATACGTTCTGGATAAAGAATGCAAACCAACAAGAAACAGCAGTTCTTGATTTATGGTTGGCCGTAGTGAACATATTTATGTATGTCAACAACTCGCTGAATTTCTTTTTATATTGTTTAAGTGGCACAAAATTCAGACGTGAAGTTAGACGAATCATTTGTGTTTGGAGACAGGGGAAAGGAATTCGAAGCAAGCAAGGGGCTGTTAACTATGATAATACTCGAAGGACCCTTACTGCCAGGTCGCCTAAACATTCTATATTCACTACAAGGAATAGTCAAATACAACACCAAAGCAATATGCGTGAATCCAATTGATGACACCAATGAGAGATCAAACGTTTTACTAATTTATAATTAATTTGATATTTGGTGTAGATAAGGAAGTGTGTTTACATTTTCTACATCTTACTTATTTGTATGCTTACACTTTCACAATCCCCCAGCCAGAAAAAAAAAACAACAATAGCAAAACAAATCAAAATCAGATAATTATATCAAATGGAGGGAAAAGGAGTGATTTTTATTTTTATTTATTGTTTGTGTGTACACCTGTGACAATGCATTCAATTTAAGTGTCATCAATGAGACGCTAGGGAAATATCATTAATGTTCAGATAATTGATATTAATTAATCCAATAGTACCTATCAACCTTAAAATCATTTTCCTTTGTCTTTTCTGGTGTGTTTCCCTGGGGAAAATCATCATATCTATCTTGAACTCGACGTGGAAAGGACATAATATATAAAAGTAGAAAACTGTCAAAATTACAAACTTTGCGAATTGATGAATTGTCCGACAACATTGTAACATTGTTAAATATCAAGAAACGTTTTTATGTTTTTTTTTGTTTGTTTTTTCTTTTTGTTTTTTCTTTATGGCGGAAAATGATCACAACTCTAGATCGCAGTCACTGTAAATCAATGCCTAGTGTTCTTGAAAATGTGTGCTTTTGGACGTAGGAAACAATCCTGCTATTTCACGATGTATTTCAGCAATTTTTCATTTAAGGTGATTAAATTGTTATTTCCTTGAAACAGAAATAGATAATATCCTCTAAAATATAATTAAACGAAAGGAAATGAACTTGTTTCAATTAGTCGTAAGATGTTCTGATATTATATAAAAGATATATCAAAATGGCTGCAATCAGGCAAACTCTCGATTTGTAACTTAACATGTACTTGTACTAGTCTTGAATAAAATGTCTGTAATCACTATAAGACACGTTTAAATGCCTTTGAAGCCAAACGTCATACATTAGTAAAGAAGTCATTTAAGACGCAATAAAGAGTCTGTGAACTGTGTCGTGTTTGTAATGGATTTGCTGTTGTTTATGTGAAAATGTTTTCTGTAATAAAAACCATTACAATCATTGTTTATTAATGGTTTATACCAGGAACAGATTGATTCGGGAATATATATAATAAGATGAAAGCTTTTTTTATCTATTCGAACTATAGTAAAATCTGTATGAAGTAAAGAGAATTTTATATTGTTTAAAGTATTAAAATGAATGATGTAACATAGCCATTTTTTTCTTGCATCATAAATATTACTTTTTATTAAATACGTTCGAAACTCATTTAAACTCAATTCTATATTTATCACAATAATTTGATGTTAAAGTGTTTACGTCTGCTTAGTCCTTAACAAAAGGGTGTGAAATACTTATATATATCTATAAACGGTCCATATTAAATACTTTATTTTGTATAAAATTCGGTCAGATATTTTTTAATCGTGATTAAGAATGGCATTTGAATGTACTTCTTTTTGTTAGACTCGGTGAAGTGTTTTGGTGTGGCACACATACTTGATCAGTATGACTTTACCATGTGACGTTGACGTCATTTTTGTTAATATGGCAAGCGGAAATATACAGTATATAGCTAGATTCAAATCTTTGAATTCAAGTGAGTTATTTATTTTTTTCTAACAAATATGACTAAATAAAGCGGAGTCTAAAGGGAAACTTTTATATCATAAGTGTATCATAAATTATAAGTCACGTGATATGAACACATAATCAGCTGACCAGAACTAGTCACTACTGAGCATATATTGGAAGATATTGTAGTGGTTTGTTAAAGTTTATCAAAAGAAAACAATAACCTATATCTAGAGAAACAAGCAATCATCATAGTATTGCAAGCAATCCATAAGTCCCCTACCGGTAAGAGCCCAAGCAACATTCTATGGGTCATTGGCCATTCATTTAGGTTCCTATTTAAAGTAAATTTGTTGAAAAAGTTCTTTAAAAGTGATCACAGGAAATAGTTTTTATGTACAGATAGACTGAAAGACACTCTAAAGTTATTTTTTTAAACATCCCTGTTATCAAAATATAACATTTTTAAAATCCTAACATGATTGAAGAAGTTGGAGTAAAAATTACCAATTTCTCAAAAAAAAGTCTAAGTTCAAAAGGGGCATAATTCTGGAAATAGTCTTGCTAGAGTATTGAACACTCACAAATGTTGAGTGACAATAAGAAACATTTATATGAAGTTTGAAGTAGATACATTCAGAAAAAGAAGTTATTAAAAAAACAATGTTTTTTCCATGAAAATTTCAAGTTCAAGGGAGGTAATTCTGATAAATTTTGTGCTAGAGTTGCAACCCTTGTCACATATGATGTGGTTGATGACAAGTAACTTATATTTAAAGTTTGAAGAAAATACCTTAAGAAATAAAGAACTTATAGTGAAAAAACTTAAAAACTAGAATCAGAAATCTTGAAATTCAGTCTATTTGTTGCCATAGCAACCAGAATTTTCAACATAGGAAGATAAGAAAAGGATGTGAATAATTTCCATACTGCCATCTACCCATATGTCAAGTTTCATAAACATATTTCCAGTACTTTTTGTGTTATCACTGGATCCAGGTTATGTGTAAAAATTTGCCATATTTTCAGTCTATTTGTTGCCATAGCAACCAGAATTTTCAACATAGGAAGAAAAGAAAAAGACGTGCATAATCTCCATACTGCCATCTATCCATATATCAAGTTTCATTAAAATATTTTCAGTACTTTTTGCGTTATTGCGGGATCCAGTTTTGTGGACGGACGGACTGACGGACGGACGGACAGACAGACAGACGGACGGAGGGTAAACCTAAAGTCCCCTCCGGTAAACCGGTAGGGGACTAATAAGTATATGTCATATTATTCATTTACAGACAAATATACTGTCTTAAATGCGACTATTTTCCTTAAACACGAACAGTTTTTATTTTGAAATCAATATAATAGTTCGCTCGATATCAAGTAGCTTATATTCATGATTAAGGAAGGGAGGCAACATTGTTTAAGCTTTTTTTTTTGTCTAAAAGCATTTGTCTCACTTATTCTTCCATAGTAGTCACATTTCATTTGGGGATGGGGTGTACATGTTGTAAATATGAAATATTTAAAATGTTGAAGATCATCATAGGAAATACTGAATCTTTTCTAAACTATACTATTTATATATTAAAAAGACACAAAAAGTTTATCAACAATACACAGAAGTGCATTATGATGAATGAAATCATTTAATTATTTCATGTTTTCTCAAATCACTATTGTATTCTGTTTGAAACGATTGAATGTTTCAAAACGTATTATTACGAAAGGTGATTCATATTTATGTGAACACTTTTGAAATCAAATATTTCTGCACGTTTTTTCATGAGGTTCTCCATTCAAATTGTTTGAACATGTATTTAGCCGTGTTATCTAGGATACATGTTTTGTTGCACAATTAAAAATGAATAAACGTAGAATTAGTGATTTAGTTGCAGGCATCGTGTAAGGCCTTTTGAGGCAAAAAATGTCGTACAGAAAAATAGTAAAAGAACTAAAAGAAATAATAAGACATACTTTTTCATAGCGGTGATGAATCGTATTCAACATTCCAAAGATTTTATTCGAAATAACATTCGCAATAACGTAAAATTGGCCTTTTAAAAAACAACGTACTGCTGCTACAGATGACGTCATCCGAAAGATACGCAATATGATAAGATCGGTGAATCCACCAACCCAAAGACAGTTGGCAAACAAATTAGGGATATCTCAGTCAATAGTAAATCGTATCATGTCTTAAATAATACGTATGAAATTAAAAAAAGATGCAGAGTTCATAAGCTTAATGAGAAGCAATTCAGAAAAGACGTACTCGTTCTTCGTGTCTGTACCTCCGCTTAAATAGTAGAAAATGGAAATATTTTGACACTGTGGATAAGGCGATGTTCTATATGGGTGGAGGCTAAGGTCAGAGGCGTGTTTGCTATGTAAGAGAAAACGAGACAGACAGACAAAACCTTAAAATTGTTAAGCGGGATTTGTTTTCACCAGGGCTTATGGATTGGGCAGGAGTTAGTTTCTACGGCAAGACGTCCTTAAACAGTATAAATAAAGGTGTTAAAGTTTTCCACCAGGACAGTGCTTCAAGCCATAAAGCTGCCTAGACGGAAGAGTTTTTCAAAGAACGTAAAGTCAAGTACGTAACCCCAGAGGAATGGATGCCCAAGAGTCCTGATGCAGCACCCATGGACTTTGGAATATGGGGTATCCTAAAACGCCGATTACAAAAGCGAAAAATATACTCTTTGAGTGGACTTAAAAGGCGTCGAAGCAGAAGTGGCAGAAACTAGAGCAATCGATCATTAATAAGACACTTGCAAGCTGGCCAAGGCGATGTTGAATGATCTACTATGCCCATGGTTCACAAATTGAACATTTGTTGCAATGAAATCAAAATTATGGAATAATTAAATCAAATTAAAAAGTGTTCACATAAATATGAATCACCTCTCGTAAACTTTGAAAAATCTTTAAATCTATGTTACATAGAGCCTAGGAATGCAAATAGAGCTCTCGTTGATCAACAATAAAATATTTAAATGAATGCCTTTATTGATGCAACAATTATTATGTTTTAATACATTTAAAAAAAAGATCCGAAAAACTTAACGGTTAAAACACTAGAACAAATTACATTAGCAAATAAACATTTATTTTAATGTGTAAATAAAGTGTTTATCTGGTGTTTTTTTTTGTCTAAAAAAGCGTCGTGAAAACATGGTCTTTATTTGTTCTTGTATTGTACCTTTCTATTTAACGTGGACACTGGCTATTGTTTACAATTGCAACACTTACACAATTATTATCATCAGGTGTATGCAGAAATGCTTTTTTTAAGACCTATCATTCAGCAACATTGCGAATGTTACATAAAAAAAAATGAAAACGTCACGTACCCCCACTCTATACTTT
This sequence comes from Ruditapes philippinarum, assembly GCF_026571515.1. Lineage (NCBI taxonomy): Eukaryota > Metazoa > Mollusca > Bivalvia > Venerida > Veneridae > Ruditapes > Ruditapes philippinarum. Next base: position 459,320 of record NW_026866929.1, on the reverse strand, counting down.
ATAAAAATACAATTATATTGATTATCCGTGAACATTTCATTAGAAATACCACAAAAAATGCAATTTGATGTGTATGGTGATGCATAAATAAACCTTTTTAAAAAGCTTTTACAAAAACAATGATGCAAAAATAACATCTTTTTCTTAAAAATACAACTACAGTTTAATTGTCAATAATGAATTAACTTTTGGTTAAATATCATTTAAAATGTGTGAAATATCAATTATCAAAAGATGCAAACGTTGATTTAAAGGAGATATAAAACATCAAGTATCTTGGCTTACACACAACTCTTTCATTCACATCAAAGAATCGTAAAACTGTCAGGAAAACAGATGAAATCCTCTCGATTTCGTCTATTATTATCTTTTACTAGCTTTTTATTGCGTTTTAATGGCTCATTTTCACGTTATAATGATGAAAGATATTTAAAATGTAATAAAGTGGGTGAAAATGAAGTGCCAACAATCTGCTTACGAAAGATTTCAACTTGCACTTATAATTTTAACGTGTATATAGACGTATAAATAAGAATTCACATTATCACCAACTAATAAGATAAGGGATAACAATATAACAGCAATATTACATGTATGTAATGACACTTACTTGTATTTTATAGAATTAAATATACAATTATTATCATTATCATTATTAATTCTGACAGTCTTTTTTATTACATAAACATTAAAAGTATTTCATTGATTTACTTCAAGCATTTAAAAAGTTGTTTCCGATCGTGTGTCTGAGTGAATTGACAACGATCATAATTTTGACAACTATAGTATAACAAATGGTATATATGCTAGACAACTTGCTGAATTTATTTTTATAATCCTCCTTATAAGACTTGAAATAGATAACTCCGACAACTATGTTTTAAAAATCCACACCTTTTAAAAGAAATATTTGAAATGAAAATACCCCCGCATTTTTTTTGTCTTGTAAAATATTGTTTTGTGTAATGGGAAATATTCAGATATATGAGTTTTCTTTTGATATTGAGAAAAAAATCTTATTGTTTTATAAGTACAGTTCTATTAGTCCCTATCAGCTTTTGTTTGATTTTGTTTTAAAAATGCATTTGTTGCTGTTGTTTTTGTTTCCTTCTATCTGATCAAACGTTCATAGTTATCGTTTCCACAAAAGTAAGTTGAAGCAAATTGAATAACATCACAATTATATTTTCTGATAAGAAATTCCACGTGTTTGTTTAGAATTCCAAACAAACAAAAATACAACAGACATTCATCTTCATTTAACTATAACTTTAATATTTTACAATGCGCTTTTACCTTTCTTCAGGTATGTCGGATCTGTTAATCATCTGATAATTTATTTACTCCTATTAGTTTTAAACCAGGGGATTCATTTTAATCCAGCAAAGTACGTAAATTGTAAAGTATAACCTTAAAAAATACTCTTTTTAAACAAAACACACATTTCATCCAGGATATTTGGAAGTTTCGCTAAGTAATTAAGCAATTAAAGATACTCATATTAAATATTATCTTGACCTTGTTTTTCAACTCATTTATTTCTAACATCCTAGTAGTGAGATAAAATACAATAGTTTTTGACAAAGTTTTGCATTCCGAAAGCAGAACATCGTTAGCACAATTCCTTCGCCCGCGTGCTCTAGTATTCCTTTAGGGATCATTCAGGTTCTGCACAACAAACTGTATCATATCAGTTTTGCCATTAAATATGAAATTATCAGACAAGTAATTTCAAATACTAAGTAACATTACCTTACTTGATAAGCATTTGACTTGAGAAAGCTACTTTTTGTTGAGATTTCTACAGGATCTGCTTAACATTCCTAACAGTAGATCTGCAGCAAACATTATTATTGTGGACTGTTGTTATACTGCTAGTTGGATGCCACACTAACTTTTCTTTATCTACAAAAAGAAATAGCGGTTTATTTTCGTCTTTTTTCAAATTGTTTTATATGAATTGATAGCTTTAAATATAAAAAAAGATCAAATTCTTTCCATACTATGAAAAATGTAAAAAGATTATGACTCAAACTTATATTTTACAAAGAAAAGTATTTTGCACCATTTGAATATTTTCGATTGAAAGATTAAGTGATGATGTTATCTATGTTGTATACAAAAGTATGCCATAAATACCTTTAGATACAGTAGGTTGACAAATATTGTTACTATTTTATCACCAACATTATCAATTCCCATCTTGTTTCTCCAATCACACAAAAAAACCCATAAAAAACAATCATGCCACACTTCAAATGAATTTACGACATTTAGTTATAATCTAACTACCTCGTTCTATTTTTGATAATGTACAATATTAGTTTTGTTCACTTAGATTAAAATTAACAAGTTTCATTTTCTTGACATCAAACTTTATATACCCTATGAACGGAATTCGTAACACGGAATAATATTCGAATGAACGTTTAAATTATAACATTTTTTAACAGTGAGACTCATAATTGGTTTCACTCCGAAATTCATATTGTTTAATAATACAATTGACATCAAAATGTGTGTTTCTCTTTGTTGCACATGCTTTTATTTATTATGATAAAAAGTCATTAGAGAAAATGATGTTTAAGCTAGACAAAAATTGTATACCAACTCAAAACATGTTACAGAAAAATGTATTATTTCAGTCAGAGCGGGCACAAGAGTATTACCACCGACTTTCCGTAAGTTAGTTTGATAGCTCCCTCACTAGAAAGAGTTTAAAATCGCTGTATCCTTATACTTTATTATCCTAATACAATTTGTACTTATCTTTTAGTCTATAACAAGGGATCGAGGAGATCAATTTTTGTGTAGGACGAAATATTCTAGAAAATACCATAGGAAAATAGCTAATGACATGTTTATGTTTCTAGGAAATAAATCATTTTTATCGTGACATGCAGAGTTAATATTTATCCATATAGCTTTATTGTATAAAAAGAAAATGCACGAACTTAAAGTCAGGAAACATCTGCTATGACAACAAATTTATTTTTCTTCTTTAAAATGATAAATGGCCTGAACTTTGGGGCGGGAGGGATGTTGCATTTTTCATTGTCTCTCTTTAACAGAATCAATCAAACCGAGTCTGTAATTTTAATGTACTTTTGTTGTGACTTATGCTTTAAAAGGATTACCCTTCTCCAAGATTTGTTAGCATTATTTACGGAGCGTAACAAAGAGCAACTATAGACTTTATGATCATGCAGAATCATAATTCTATTTAAAATGGACTCACATCTCTGTATGAAAAGATGTTCTACAATGCATATATCTGTGTAAAACAGACATGTTGTTAATATTATAACTTTACGACATTATCAACTTGGTATGTGTATATAATGTGCATTTATCAATTCAAAATATATCTACATGTTTCTATAAATCAGCTTAAAACTATCCTTCATCCATTGGTGAATTAAAAGCATTTTAACTTCAACCTTTGTCTGTTTGGAAACATTCTATCAGCCTATCAGAGCGCCATTTAACAATAATGCCTCTTCAAGTTAAAAAAATGAGCACAATTATTTTTAACTTCATGATTGTAGTAAATATCCCATAAAATCCATGTAAAAATGTTGTCCTTTATAGCAATGTAATTATTTCCTTAAACAGAAACATACTTTGTTTTAAATTTTAGATAACATATTTAAAATTCATTGAGACAAATTCTACTTTTCAAGTATTATAAATTTTGATCTGTTTTTGGATTTCAACGTTTATTGCGATATCTAAATGAGGATAATTGAGATTTCCTTTATTTAGGTGTATTTTGATGTTATTTAATCTAGGAAAGATAAGTTAATTAGTTTGGCTATAGAATAATTGCTATTGCTTGCATGTTTAATAGTAGTTTTATTTCACTCATAATACTGGTATTGACGTTGTTTTTTTTTATCTAAATATTATTATTTCTATATCAATTTGAACTAAATTAATTGAAAATGAAACTCTTAGATATCTTATACCGTTTAAAAAGCGATACAATGTACACCTTCTTATTTTTACAATAATTCATCCATTACAAGTACGTTTGTTAAAGAAAATTAAATCATCAAGAACATTTTTACCCTTTATATTATTTTAACAAAAGAGATAGAAAATGACGTGTGCAATAAAATCTTATTTTGTGCATTTTATTCTGAACTTGGTTAAAGCAGCACGCATGTATTTAAAAATAAAATATTGTGAAGTGAACAAAGAAAGTAATTTACACATTACAAACAACATTTTAAATCCACGTAAATTACACATATGGTCAACATATGCAAAAAACAGCCCTTACTGCGTTAGTAACGCAGTAGAAATATGTTGATAGAATACTGCAAAATCAGTCTTAAACCGCTCTTAACATGTAAAATATCACTTGTATATTGAATGTTTTTACCTTGCTTAAGATATTCGTACATTTTTCTCATTTTTGATTATCTTGAACTTTTTTGACTCATCTGGAGGCGTGCAGCTTTAAATTAAGTTAACTAATTTGTGTTTTATTGAGTAGGTGTCATTCCTTTTTATATTAAGATTGTGTGTCTTTCCTTTCAATATACAGTAGTTTAGAATGTGTCAAATATTTTTAAAATAATTATGTATATACGAGTTGTAGTTGTTCACTTACAATTTTGATGAGTTAAATATAAAATGTTGAATGATTACACTTCATTTCCTTCTGTCTTAAAAGCACAACACAATTTGTGTTATGCAGGGCAACATGCAAAAATAAAACAACTTACGAAACAAGTTGATTTTAAGTACATATTTTATAATTAACAAATTGGAATAAGTTTCAAATAATTCATTTTGTATCTATATAAGTGTTAGAGTTCATTTCAGGTTTAATACCACCTATTTCTAGTTTAATGGTATAAAACTGAAAAGTATCAACTTAAAATGCTATTAACAGTTTGTGAACATTGTTTCCATTAGGTTTTCATGGTGGAAATGAAAACAGAGAAAATGGGTAGGTATCTTACCCGGTATCAAATGCTTCTGTTTATTTTTTTACAACAGATGTGTCTCACCTTTGATTTCATTTCAAGGTATAAAATTCATGTTTTTTCCTGAGCTTCACAATACTCTCCTGATTTAATTATATATTTCTGATTGTCAGTGATTAAAAAAATGAAATCTGAGTTATATGAACTAAACATTCATTGAAATTTGATAATGAACAAAAACAAACCTTAATACATGTATAAATTTTTTTAATGCATTAAATTAATGTGAACCAATGCATGATATCAGCTTTAAACAATAGATCAATTACTAGACATTATGCAACTTCTATGGATAAAATGCGCATGGCAATACCCATCAAAATTTATTTGACTTTAAGTTATTTTTTAATAATAACACAACACTTATGGCTTTTAAAAGTAGCATTCTCTAAAGTACGAGACTATTAACTGTCCATGGTTCAAAGCGACATGGGCTTTCAATTCAGGAGTTAAGGAGGAATTCTTCAAATATAACAACTCCAGTTCGATTTTTTTCAGGATAATACAAATTGAAAGGCGTTTCTCCCGTTGTGATTTTACGGGAAGCTTCGTCTCGTTGTTACCGTAGTAATGCATGCAAAGTACTGACCCGCTTTAAAAAAGGCGCGGCAATCATCTGGTACACAACTTGTTTTCCTTAAAGCCGGTCTACAATATGTTTGTACACTTCCAAAACTAAGTCCCAAAATTTAAATGATTCCCAGTACACTGAGTACGCTGACAACTTGACGTTCTCACTTTGAAATATTCAATCAATGACGTCATGAAAGTAATGAATGACGTTGACATATTAACGACTACGTTACTAATGTTTGCACTTTTATTTTATTCCAAATTTCCTAGATACAATATAAACATGAAAATACCATGTTTTTTTCTGGATTATCCTGATATCATGGATATATCATACAAATTTTCATAAAATACTTTGATTAAAATTTAGGAGATGTTCTACTTACAGTTGCTATTCAGTGATCTTTGGTTTATCAATGAACTTTTTGAACAGACCTAGGGCACAATTGATTCTTTCCTGTTCGTTTTATTGCTAGGGCCTTATTTTATAATTTTGAGATCTTTTATGTTATAACGATCTGATATTTCACTAAAATTCTAATCTTTAAAGCAAAACATATATATGTATCGTGAGATTTTTCGTTATGATACTTAACTCGGAAGAACCACAATGTCTACGGTTATGGTCATAAATAAGTTCTTTATAATGTTGTTTTTATCCTTTTGTTGTTAAACTGTCCACTGACTGAATTCCAGATTATCAATATCCAAGTACGTATGTTTGTAATCAGTACATAAATTGTAATTTACAGTCCATGATAGAGCCGTTGTTTGTGTATCAATAACAATATCTTACATCTTGTAAAATGTAAAAAAAATATTTCTAATAAAAGGCACTCGCTGAGGTGTTTGATAAAATAATGTATTTTACTAATTAATTGAAGTAGCGTGATTGTAAATCTTAAACAATACTGTATATAACATTGACCTACTAAAGAATTAAGATGTACATAATTGTTGTTGATGATGAATATTACGTTTTTCGTTTTAACAAAAAATTTAACAGATTTAACCTACACAATTTCAAAATATAAGATGGACCAAGTCTAATTCGTCACTTTTTACCTTTATCTGTTGTGCACATTAATCGTTGTTTATGTGCTTAGCATTTCATGTGCTTGAACATTTTTGGCCAGTATTAGTACGTTTATTAAACCCATATGTCGCCGGCCTACTCAATGGTTAAATGATAACGAAAGCACTTGGTTGGTTCGACAGAATCGGTTATATTTACATGGTAAATACGCTCCTGTAATGACATTCATAAACAATAATAAGACACGGAAAATACAAACAATTAACAATACAAATTCAGATCAATTGAAATATAATACAAAAATACATATAAGGCATTAAAGACAAACGTTCACCTGTAGAGATATCAATAATAATTACAAAAATGATGATAATAGTTATTAAAGCATAAATGGCTGTTTACATATGTTTTCAAAATATGGCGGATATCGATTACTCGATAGTGATTGGTTATTGATTTGTTATTGACAGAGAGGAGGTTAATTGAAATAAATACAGTAAAGAACGAAAGCATAAGGAGTTCCGACTACACTAACTATAAGCTACTACTACATTATAAACTATATACTTCAGTTTGGTATTCAAATTACACTTTATTATTATGTAATAATGAAGATTTTACATTATTGTTATAAGTGTATGATTGCTATAATTGTAAATACGTATATAATCACGTATATAATTAAGGTACTTTTATAAATAGTGTATATTTGGTAAGTGTAAGTGTGTATATATCATTTATGTGTAAAATGCGTTTATTAGATAATTCAACCCTATGACACATACGTTTATACAAATATCAATAAATCAATAAATGTAACTTTGATTACGCATCTTGAAGGCATACAATGGTTAAAATGTCTTTAAGTTTTAGTTGAGCATGGCAATTTACACTGCATTGGTCATTCTTTGTTTCATTCCTAAAAATCATTTTGTTAAGTTAAGTACGTTAAATTTCAAAAATGTCGGTAGTTTTTTTTAATAAAAATCAGTTTATAGACATTGGTAAATTTGAAATGTACAAATGTTTTTTGTTGTGATACTTTATTATACAATCAAATACTTATATTTAGAGAAAGAAAATACTAAAACGCTTTCAGATCTAATTTATTTTATGATGTTTTATTTTACCATTTTAGAGTTACACCCGGATCTACCATTTTATTTAGTAAGGTGTGTATATTCCATAATATAACCATTTAACATGTTCTTTTAAAACACAAAATACATTATATTATGTAGATTATGTAAGTAATTATGTTATTATGTATGTGAGATTTAGCTTGTTGATGTTGTTTTTCAGCTCATGTATTTAAAACATTCTAGTTGTAGAATATAAGAATATAATACTGTTCTTCGTAACAAGCGGACGTATCTAGAGATGTTGCATTCCCAAAGAATAATGAACTTATTTACAGTACAATTCCTTCCTTAATCCGTTTTCTATTATTTTCCTTTAGGGATAATTCATTTTCTGCTCAACATGTCTAATTATTGTTGCCATAGAATAAAATATTCTACTTTGACTAAACAGTATTCAGTGACAGAACGCGTATTCAATTATATAGGCCTCTTAAAATAGCCTTTAAATATGAAAATGTTAAACATATATAATTAAATAGATAATTATCAGATAATAGTTTCTAGATAGTGATTCCAATATCTCAACTCATAGAACGGAGCACGGTTAAAAAACTTGTTTATGTTCTGAACACTATTGTTGTATAAAATATATGGAAACAATTAATAAATTAGACTTTTGTTTGTTTGTTTGGATTTTACGGCACGTCAACACATAAATGGCCATATCGTGCCGAATGCTAAAATAGGCTTAAACTATTATGTAAAAAGTTGTAAATAAAAAAGAGCCAATCAGATCTTTGAATACAAGTTCAAGTTCAAGTTCAAATTTTATTTGAAAATCGGCAAATCCTTGCCTTTGGCAATACATACAAAACATATACATACATAGATCTTGAAATATAGCACACATAACTACAAGATACATATATAAACATTTCAAATATCAGTATTCGTTTTGAAATTAACAAATAACAAAGTAGTGTTAACAATATATCATTAATTTCGTCTATTTATCATTTGTTCCATGGTATTAGATCGTAAATCAAAAGCTTTGTCCAAGTACTTACTTATCAGTAATAATCTATGTTTATTATTAGATGACATGATATAATAAAACTTATTTAATGTGGGAAAAGATGCATTACGAATAAAAAGTTTTCTTAATTCTGAATAAAATGGACAACAAAGCAGGAAGTGATATTCGGATTCTATCATGTTTTGAGTACAAAGTTTACATATTCTCTCACTTCTGTTTAAACCTATATATCTGCCAGTTTCAATTTCTAGAGAATGGGAACCAAGTCTGAAACATGTCAAACATTTTCTTAACTTGTCATTTTGTATTACATTTAGATATTCCTCAAAACAAAAATTTGATTTGAAATTCCTAAAATAAAAGAGTTTTGGCATGTTATTTATTTGCTCATGCCAATTTTGTATAAATTGATCTCTAAGGCGTTGTTTTAAAAATTAAGCTAAAATCAGAAATAACATTATAGTTATCTAACAAATATGAAAATCCTAACTCATTAATAATAGTATGAGCTTGCCTAGCCCAGCATTTATTATTTCCATTAACACATTGATCTAAATACATGCTATATATAGGCGAATGCTGATTATTAACAATTTTAATTCCAAAACTTTAAAGATCTTTCTTTACATAAAATTGACAAAGGAAATTTACCAAGTTCTCCATAGACAGCACAATTAGGAGTTTGTTTTTTTAACCAAGTAATATTTATAAAATTTTATTTGCAGTTTATCAATATCTTTTATATTTGTAAATTCCCCATACATCTGAACCATATAACAGAATTGGAGTTATCAGACTATCAAAAAGGTGCAGTTTAGTTTTTACATCTAGCTTTATTCTGTCAAAAATACCCAATAGACTGTTGTATGCTCTAAGGCCTTGCTCTGCAAGAGTCTTAGTTGCTTTCAGAAAAGCTACCCGTATAAAGAAAAAATTTTACACCTAAATATGAAAAATTATCAACAATATCTACAAACTGACCATCAATGTTTATACTAAAATTATGTACAGATTTCCTTCTTTCAAAAAACACAAACTTTAGTTTTATTAACATTTATTTTAAGCCCCCATTTTGACGAATAACTATATATACATTATCAACTTGAGCTTGCAAGCTCTCTGGACTTGTAGTGAAAAGCACGATATCGTCTGCAAAAAGTAGCAAATATTTAGACAAGAGTTCAAGGTCGCTATTCGACATTTTGTTAAGATCTATACATTTTTCAATATCATTAAAAAAAAAGAATAAATAGCAGGGGAGATAATGGCTCTCCTTGCTTTAATCCAAGAGTTACGTCGAAAAAATCTGACATATTCATAAAAGCATTAATTTTTACACATGACACTACAGACGAATAAATTGCCTTTAACATATTTATCATTTTACAACTAATACCAGTATCTAACAGCTTAATCCATAACGCATCTCTTTTAACTGTGTCAAAGGCCTTTTCATAATCAATGAAAATACAATAGAGTTTAGAATTTTTTGCTAAAACTTTCTGAATTATGGAATGAAGAATAAAAATAGCATCAGAGGTTGATCTCGAATCTCTAAAACCAAACTGAATATCGCTGAAAATTCTTTCTGACTCACACCATTTATTAATTCTATTGCGCAATATCAACGAAAAAAATTTTGGCCATACAATTTTACCAAAGTGATGCCCCTGTAGTTCGAGGGATTATCATGATCACCTTTCTTATGTATTGGGACAATTATCCCCTTACACCATGAATCGGGATAAACACCTGTTTCAAATATTTTATTAAAGATAACACACAGATATTTACTTATAAAATAATTAGCATCAATAAAAAAATCCGCCACTATATTTTGATAATCCGCACTTTTATTTCTATTCAACGATGAAATTGTTTTAGAGATCTCATCTATTGTAATTTGGGTATCTAGCTGCTCGACGTGTACAGGTGAATCACGTGACTGTGAAAAATCGTCTGCATTAAAGCGGCTGTGTTGCGTATTGCAAATACGCGAAAAATGATCAACAAAAGCATTTAAATTTTGACAATTATTGACTTTCGATTTACTTTTATACTTATTTATATATTTCCAAAATTTGCGGGGAGACGTTTTACACATATCTGAAAGATTTGATTTCTCCTTAGAATAATATAAATATTTTGCATGTCTCTTAACCCTTGCATACTTAGTTCTGCTTGTCAGAAATAACAACATATTTTCATTAGAACTGTTCAAAGCAAAATTTCGTTTTTTGTTTAAAAAATCTGATTTAGCATTTCTGCATTCATGATTAAACCATGGCGATTTTCTATTATTTTTTTGCTTATTTTTATGAAATGTTTTACCATGACATTTATAAGATATATCATAAATCATTTGAGATAAAGTGTTTATACTACAGTCAATATCATTTTCACCTGACATTAGTTTATCACATGTATTTTCAAACACATGTCTATTTTCTTCCAGCAAGTTGCAAAACTTATTATCATTTTCAGTATTCCATACAATTTTATTTATTGGTGGTACCTTGTATATTTTGCTATTACTTTGACTATAACTTAATGAAAATGAAATAGGACAGTGATCTGAAAATTCTGTCATATCCATAACACATACATCGTTCAAAGAGGAAAAATTTTCGAAATCCGTTAAAAGATAGTCCACTGTACTCATAACAGCTCTGTTTCTAAATTTTGAATGAAAAGTACAAAAACCTGGTTCTAAACGCCCATTAGCTATGATAATTTTATTTTCTTTGCACAAAGTTAATAATTTGTAACCAAAAGAATTAACGTGTATATCGTTGTTTGATCGCTTCGGAATATCCTGGATCTCGTCGGTCGGAAGCGCAGTGAAACGATCTAAGTGAATGTTCTCTACATGGTCCAGCCTCTCACCCGTTCGAGCGTTGAAATCGCCCATGCAGAAGACTTGACCAAGGTCACTATATTTACGAATATCCTCATTTAATTGCTCAAAAAAGTCAAACTCGAAAAGTTTGGAATTTACATCTTTATAAACATTTGAATCCTCAGGTGGAATGTAACATGTACCTAAGTAAATATCTGTTTCACATCCAAAATGCTCTTTTTTTAATTTAATCCAAACTATACCTTTTAAGTTTATATTTCACAATCTCAAGCTTATTTACCAAACTATCTTTATAATAAATAACAATCCCTCCACTACTACGTTTCGCTTTTGACTTACTGTTAGGTCTAGGACCATGTACATAATCAAAACCATTAATTTTTAAATTTGTAAGTTTTGAAGTCCATGTCTCTGTTAACAGCACAATATCATATGAAGAGATGAGATTTAAAAAAGTCAATATCATTCAAATTAGACTTTAATCCATTAATATTCCAAGATAAGATATTTAAGTATTCCCCATTTTATTTCCTATTTAGTAATGTTGCGGCAGAATTCTGTTGCTGGGCACCTGGAATTGTAGGCAAATTTTCTATTTCTTGTATTGGGAGAGAGTCTACCGTGTACATTTTATTATTGACGAAAAGTTTGTCCATATGTAGACTTGCTCGTAACCCAGCTTCACGCGCTTTCTTCAGAGACGGGTAGAGTAGTCCTCCGTCGCTGCTGGACCGGAACCGGAAACTGATCGCTCACACTATAATTTATTGATCCTTTCTTGTCTAGTACTCTCTGTTTTATTTCAAGCTTGTCTTTATGATAGTTAAATTTCACAACAATTGGACGTTTTTTGTTGGCCATAAATTTTCCGACTCTATGCGCTCTGTCTATTTTCAAGGTGTTGTGTGCGTCTGCAAACCTAGTGCATCAGTACAAAAATCTAAAATTTTCTTTTCACAGTTCTCTCCCTTTCTTTCAGTAGCTGTCTCACATTCCGTAAAATCAAAGAATAATAAATTGTCTCTCATTGATCTACTTTGGACATCAATCAAATCCTCTGATACACGTGCGTAGTCCGACTTAAGCTTATCATAGCCGGATTTTATCTCACGGTAGCTGTTTTTCTCATGCTCTAACTGTTTATCTCTTTCAAATAATCGATGATGTTCTTTGGTGGAATTGTATTAAAGAGTTCTTTAAGTGAGTTTACATTATAAAATCTGTTACGGGCCTGTGAAAAATCATGACATTCCAGAAGAAAATGCTTAACAGTAAAATTTTCATTACAGCCTACACAGAAAGGGGCATTGTCATTCGTGAGGAGATAAGAATGGGTAACTTTAGAAATAAATTAGATATGAAACTATCAAACGATTAATTTAATTTAACGGTAAATGAAATAACCTTGCATTTGGCTAAAGTAAGATGTTTTGTAGATTAGGCACGTGTTCCCTATTTAAAGTATGTTACATTCATAACCATTTTTGTATGAAAGGTAAATCCATCAATTTCACATCAAAAAGTAAATATAAGTGTTTGCAATAAAGCACTTTCAGTAACGTTTTACTAGCAATTAGGTTGTTGCGATGGGTAAAAACTACTTTTTGTTTGATTTTTACGAGATCTTTTTAACATTCCTTACTGTAGAAAACATAATTACTTTGTACTGTTGTTGTACTGCTAGTTGGATGTTGAGACTGCTTTTTCTGTTTGCCAATGGATGAGAGAGCGTTTTTCCGTCTTTTGTATTAGTTGTCTCTTTTGAACTGATTCCTTAAAATCAAAAATCAAAACAATATCTTATTCTTACCATGGTATGAGCAAGTAATAAAGAAGCAACTTATTTGTATCATCTAATTAATGATTTTTTACAATGAAAGATTTTAATGTTGCTATTTAATATTTCTACAAATGCCAAAATACACTAAGAGAAGGTACAGTAGCTTTATCTTTATTTATCAAGAATTTTATTAGCAATATTATCAATTCAGGTTTCGTATCTCTTATCACAATAATAAAAAAAATATATAAATGAATAAATAAAAATAAATAAAAATAGATAAAAGCTTAGAAGCTATATCTATATATATATATATATCTATATTTTTAATGATATACAATGCTCATCCTTCAGCAAAGTATCTTAATCACAGAGATTTATTGAAACCAAGAAAATTTTTACTGAATATGTCTTATTTGAAGGAAAAAATAAAAATATGTTTGGGAAGCTGCGTTCCTGAAACGGGTGTCAAGTTAAGTTGGACCTTTCTTTAAAAACAAATGCCAGTTTTATCAATGGCAATATATTCATATTGTAACCACGTACAGTGTGTAGTTAATTTGAAATATAATATACCTACTTTGTGTGAAGTCAAAATATGTTTATTTTATATTTACAAAGATACTGTGTAGCAATCTCTTATATTTTTAATATCAAATTTGAGAATAGTACATTTATAAAATAATTGTCTGGACTTCATGATACTGACTAAGTGATCTAGCGTATTGATAAAATGTTAAGCAATCATGTATGCAATTCAAATGAATTTACTTCATTAAGGTATATTGCTTTTCCTTGTACTACTATTCATATTGTACAATATAAGTTTATTAAATTACATTAAAACAAATAAGTATCATATTATCTCGATGCACATCTTGATCTGTACCATGAAAGGAACTCGTAGCACCGAGTATAATTCGAATGTATCAAGAAGCTATAACCGTTTTTATCAGTAGGGACAGTTTTAATTAATTTTACTTACAACTATTGTAAGGTATACCAATTTTTTTTTGTCCTTGCAATCAATGCTTATTCTTTATAATTGTGATTAAAAGTCATTTATTTGCTAGAGCAAATGGTGTTTCAGTTAGACATGTTAGACAAAACTTTTAAAAATTGAACACTAACTTCAAACACGTCACAGTAATACAACTTGCATTATTTCAGAGATACGATCTAGCTAGCTGGATAGCTCACTAACAAACGACAGAACAAAATTTTCAATTTTTCATTCTAATAGATTTAGTACCTACTTTTCCGTCTATAGGAATGGAAATAAAAAGAAAAAAATTCTGATAGGAAAAACCATTCCAGAAATATCACAGAAAAGCAATAAATAACATGTCTATGTCTTTAGAACATAAATTATTCTTTTATGATCGTGACATACATATAGTTAAGATAGATTAATTTTGCTGTAGTGCAGAAACAGAAAAAGAATGGACATAAAGTCAACAACATCCATAACAACAAGATTTTTTCTTCTTTACAATTACAATTTTTTGCGTTATTTTGGAGGGTAAAAAATGAAAAAAAAATATTTTATGTGGGTGCTTCCAAAAAATTTGTATTGATTAAAAAAACCCTTTTGAACATGGGAAACATTATTTTTAAATTTTAAAGGGGGGCACATAAACTCATTTTTTTATCCGTTATTCCCGGGAAATATAAAGATGCCCACTATGAAGATTTTTTATGTTTTTACAAATGTGTTGTTTTCTTTTTTTATTTACATTTCAGCTTGAAATATGCAATAAATTTTTGCGTATATCGAAATTTTAAAAAAGTTTACATGGGTTTTCATTACATAAAAACTATCCTACATAAATTAATATGAAATTTTTTTATTTCCCAAATTTCTTTTTTCAAGTGGGAAAAGTTTTTTATTTTTAAGGGCTTTTGGGTTTTTCAACTGCCCGTCGTGCGCGACCCAAACCCAAACAAGAAAATGGTCAAACGAGTTATGCCCCCCTGAATAGGTTTTGAACACAGAAAAGTAGTTTCATGGGCAATAAAACGACAGAGTAACGGTTCTTATACATTGCATTTCTACTCAATAAAATCTATCTACATTCAAAGTTTTTGTTGATACTTCTTGTGGTTTCATAGTCATGTCTCGGACAAAGTTAAAAGTGTAAAATTTTAGGGCAATTTTTTCCAAAATCAGGGACGGGGAAAAGGGATATGGCTTGAAAACGTACGGACAGACCGGCGGGAAAGCGGGACAATATGATCTCCCTTTGGGGCGCACAAATATTGCTTTTAAACATTTTATCAAACTCATTTAGGGGGGACAAAAACTTTCGCCTCTTCAAATAAAAGAAATGCACGGAATTTAAAGACTAAACATGTATGATAGTTTTCTTAAAATCAATGTAGCACATAAAATGTTTAATTTAAAAACTATTTTTTATCTTTGTTCTGTTTTCGGATTCCAACATCTATTGCGAAATCTAAATATGATAATTTATATTTCCTTTTATTTCCATATCTAAATGTCATGTAATCTAGGATACAAGTAAGTAGGATTGGATATAGTATAACTTAAATACTTGCATGTTTAAAGGCTTTATTATTTCACTGATTGTTTCTGAAAAATAATGGTGTTGACGTTGTTTCATATCTAATTATTATTTTTCTATATAAATTTAAAAACTCACGAGAATAGAATTAAATGACAGTCTCAGATATCTTATTCCGTTCTAAAAAGAGATTCCATTTGCACTGTTTCCTTTCTCTATTGTAATTAAAATAATTCGTAAATTTAAGGTACGCTTGTTAAACTTAAACAAATGGAAGTCATGTTAACCTTTCAAATATCTAAACGCAGGAACTTGAAATTCTATCACTATTAACGATAATATGCAAAATATACCCCCTATATACTATAAATAACACAAGGAATGAAACGAACATAATTTACGCCGAAAAAATCAACAAAACAACGGATCAAAATAATCTATCTGACCATTTCGATAAACAATACATAAATGCATCAAATACCACCGATAACTTTTTTTAATTTCGTAGCTATATATGAATAATTCAAAATTTTCTGATTATTTCCCACGATCTGAGTTTGTCGCCAACTCCATTTCGTGACGTCACTGGATGTTGATTCGAGGTGAATAATATTTATTAAATTTTTTTTTAACAAGTTCCAAAAATAACAAGTTTGCAAGTAAAATACTGTCAAACTAGAACAAATGACTGATTTATTTCTTACGACAGGGCCGAATTTATTTGCTGTGCCATATCAAATAGAGTACTCAATTTTTTTTTTAAAAAACGATAGTACTATTTCAAAGATTTACCGTTCTTGTTTGGGGTTTCCCTTTCAAATGTATTTATAAAAGTAATTTGTTAAAAAGGTTTTACATGAAGATGTTTAAATCTATTTACATAGAATAATTTGTATAAAAGTTTTATACATACCTGTCATTTTTTGGAACTTATTAAAAATAATTTTAATAAATATTATTCTCCTCGATTCAAAATCCAGTGACGTCACGGAATGGAGTCGGCGACAAACTCAGATCGCAGGAAATAATCAGAAAATGTTGAATTATTCCTACACAGCTACGCGATTTTAAAAAGTTATCGGTGGTATTTGATGCATTTATGTATTGTTTATCGAAATGGCCAGATGGAATAATTTGATCCGTTGTTTTGTTGATTTGTTCGGCGTAAATTATGTTCGGGTGGGGAAAAGGCGTTTCATTCCTTGTGTTTTATTATAGTATAGGGGGTATATTTTGCATATTATCGTTAATAGTGATAAAATTTCAAGTTCCTGTGATCTAAACAAGATTTTAAATATATTTCACTGAGAAAGCTTCAAAAATGGACATTATGTAACATATGCGGATAGCAGGTACATTACAAAATTTTCAAATACATTATCTACCATTTTCTTGAAAGACAATTAACACCTAGAATACATTAAATGTATTTCATGATTATTTCTATAGGTTGATAACATAATCTTAATTCTGTGGATTTTCATATTCTGTTATTAATTGCTATTAATTTTTGATATGCCCCCTCTATTCTCTTCATTTTCTGCATTTTCTTTCCATAAATGTCCGTAGAAGTGATTTAACGACTTTGCCCTTTTATTCAGAAAGTAAGTAGGAAATATTCCTATTGAAAGACTCCTGTTCGGGTTCAGAATAATACAGGTTGAAAAGCGTTTCAACCGTTGTGATTGTACGGGAAGCATTTTCCTTTTCTCGCTGTTTCCATATATTTGCATGCACAGCACTGAGAAATTCGCGCTGTAAATAGGCGCGGCATTCACCTGGTCACACATTGTTCCCCGCTAGGTCGGTCTTCAATATTATTACACCCTTCCAATACTTATTCCCAGCATTTCACTGATTTTCCAAACACTTAGACGACGACCTGTAATCACAAATCTTCGATCCTGCACAGGCACTCTTTTTGCCAAACACATCTTCTTGCTGTCTGTAGCGTTTAAATTTTTTGTTCCGGAGTTTAATTAAGTGCGTAATTCATCATGAAATTACAGTTTTTGCATTAAAATTCAGACAACAAAATACATATTATACAAAGTATGCAGAAAACGTGACCGATCACCTCGAAATATTCAGCAAATGAAGACATAGTGTTGAGGCCACTGACGTTATAAAGTTTGCCCTCTTATTTTTTTTTCAAAATTCCATAAATACAATACAAACATTGACATACTATGTTTTCTTGACTGCGAGGGTATCAATGATATCATACATTCTTTCATAAAATATGTACAATTTGATTAAAAATTAGGGGCTGATCTACTAGTAATTTTTGTAAATGGAACTGAACAAATAGCTGTAAATAGGCGAAATAGTTTTTGTCAAAGGACTCCTGCACAGTCGGTTCTTAAAGCTAGGAAGCTAACAAATTTTGATCTGACATACATATGTATATATAGAACAGAGCACAAAACGGCAACATTGAAAATTAAAATGTTGCCGGCTCGATTTGATATATTCATATTCATGGGAAGTGCAAGTTGCCGTCCAACCCCCCCCCCCCCTACACTGGCTTAAGCAGAGCACGAATGTGGTGAAATTTGGAATTTTGAATAATCTCCAGACATGTTTGTGCCATTCCATGAAAAGCGGCATATGGTGTCAATGTTAAAGAACGCATGTGGAGTTTTTGGTATTTCACTAATCCTGATACTCAATGCAAAATATCTAAAAGTCTCGCGAGATATTTCGTCGTCATAGATATCATGGAGGAATTAAAATGAATCAATATGTCTACAGCAGTGGTCAGAAATAATTCTTGTTCTTTAAAATGATTATTGTTTGTTTATTCTCTTCTGAATGAATCCAAGATTAACATTATCCAAATACGTCGTTTTGTAATAAGTATATAAATTGTATATTACAGTGTTACATTAGCATGCTTGTCGCTTTCTGTTTTAATATCCATTAAAAATAAAAAATCTGAAAATATCATGGTAACGAAACTTCTTTTACGATTTCATGATATACTAAAAACAAAATATGTTAAATTATATTGGATTCCAAGCCATGTAGGAATACGAGGAAATGAAAAAGTAGATGCTTTAGCTAAACAATCATTAAATTTTAAAAAAACTGACTTATTGTTACCTGCTTGTGATTTTAGACCGGCTATAAATAAACTCGTATCATCTGAATGGAAAGCAAATTGGGACAATGCCGTTTTTAATAAACTTCACGATATAAACCCATCTCTTGATATGTCACCATCTCTATCTCTGTCAAACTGCCGTGATCAAACAGTTCTTCTTCGATGCCGAATTGGACACACTAAAATTACCCACTCTTATCTCCTCACAAATGACAATGCACCTTTCTGTGTAGGTTGAAATGAAAATTTTATTGTCAAACATTTTCTTCTTGAATGTCATGATTTTACACAGGCCCGTAATAGATTTTATTCTGTAAATTCACTCAAAGAACTTTTTAATACAATTCCATCAAAAAACATAATTGATTATTTAAAAGAGATGAACTTGTATTCTAGGATCTAATTGGCTCATTTCTATTGTCATTTACAATGATTTACATAATATTTTAAGCCTATTATAACATTCGGCACGATATGGCCAGTTATGTGTTGACGTGCCGTAAAAATCCAAACAAACAAACAAACAGTGTATCAATATCTTACATCTTGTAAAGTATAAAAGCAACTGACATTCATGCATTTAATCTATTTTGATGTTTTAAACTGTCAAGGATCTCAGACACACTGATTTATTTTGGTGAAAGCTAGAAAATAATAAACAATATTGTTGTAAAAAGGATTTTACATCATTTCTGTCCAACTACAGACAATTGAAATATGGTAAGATCCAAACAATATCCCAGAAGTGAGCAATGGTTTTTAACAGCAACAGTTTTTGGACAGTTTTTATGTTTGTAGAGAGTATAACAGTTAGAAGGAGTGGGTAAGTGTATTGATGTTAGTAATATATCCATTTTATTATTGCACATAAGATCATGACATTTAAGTATAATTATACTATACGACAACTTATAAGTTAAGTTGCTAATATTGCTAAATAACTGGTTAGCTGGTAAAAAAAGTATTATAGTAGAATTACGTGTTGGAATAAGTGAGTTATTACGAATTGGATGTCAATGTAATATCTTAACAGTTCTATATATAAAATGGCACATACTGAGTTGCTTTGATACAAGAATGTGTTTTAAGTATTTGAAGAAGTTTGATTTCAATCTAAAAAAATTTACTTATATCCCATATAAAAATGTTTAGTATGGATTTTGTTGGACCTTATAAAATACAATTTATGCAAACAATAATGTCGTTTCTAACCCGTGAGCCCTGTCCAGTTTGGTGTCCTGTTTGGCTCTTTGCCGGTTTGATGCGTTCATTGAATGCTGCCCTATCTCGTTGATTTTGTTGTTTATATTTTAATGTAAGATATTGTCAGCTCAAAGTTAATATTTTGCTCAACAGTACATACTTAATGCAAATTCTTAATTAAGCTTTAACAGAAATGAAAAAAAAAACAACACTTTACTTATAAAGCCCAGAATTTATCAAATCATTACTATTAAAAGTGGAAGGACGGATTACTTATGCAGAGATTTAAAATTATTATCAATTGAATTGTAACCAAAACAGAAGTCTGACTAAACGTGGTTTAATTCTCTATATCCATCACAGAAATAGAAAAATGTACAAATCCCACGAGATAAAATGTTATCCCGGTTGTTCTATTATAACAATGACATCTAAACGTCTACTGAATATAAATTGGTTCGGAATTCTCTATACACTCGTAACATTTTATATATACCTGAAACGGTCTAATGTCTGCTTTAGGGCATAATTAAATACCATTGCAAACATCAAATTCGGTTAATTGTATTAAATGACCAGAAACAATGTCGAGATACGTTTTCCTCAATAAAAATCAAAATTTAGATCTGAATAACATTTGCGTTTTGGCTATTAAAAATGGCAATACAAATTATGCAAATGTAATAAAGAATCTATGCAATGTATGTTACAAATAATTCTTACACGACTCACATTTTTCGCTATTGAACATAGAAAAACCGAGAGTGTGTGTTAACATGCCTGTAAATATCTGTTGACGTTCTATATTTAACATGTGGCGTTATCATTATATACATGTGACGTAACCACTCAAATGCAAGGCGCTGAAATAAGTACAGAAACAAATCAGACGCAATTTAACTCATATCATGTATGCAGCGTTTATTTGTTGATGTCGTGCTATTAAATCGAAATAATTTATCCAAATCTGTGATTTTATCGCTTGTTAAAATCACTGTTTCTTGTTCGAATGAGCATCATTATATCATATATATATAATTCCTCGCACCCGAACTCCAAACAGTGATTTTATTGAGCGATAAAATCACAGTTTTGGCTTATGTTATTTCTTAAAGGGACTCCACTGAGGTTTTTTGACATGATGGGACTGAAAATATTTCTCAAATAAATGTACCATTTGATGTTGATTTAGACAACTAATCTTTGTGCAACATTTTCGATCATTCGCGCACTTTGTTTTCCCAAAACAATTATTCAAATTGTATAAAAATGACTTAATGAAAAGCGTTTGAACGGGCTAAGAAAAGCATAAAAATACGATTTATTTCAAGTATATTTTTTAACTATCTTTGCATATATTTCTGTTTAAAGTCCTCTAGCTAAATTATGTAAGAAATTCAAATGTAACGTTTTTAGACCTTAGTGGATTCCCTTTAAATGTAACGGTCTGTCTTAAGTAATCCGCTATAATGGCTTAATAATAATAATGCGTCCTGTGAATGTTGCCTTTGCCTTGTTGATCTTTTTTCTTGTCTTTTTAATTTTGAATGCCATAATTGAAAGTGTTTAATAGTTTGGAAACCTTTTTGTGAAAAAAAAATGTGTACACCTATAAATTCATAGTTACCTGTACTCCAGTTACCGCACTGTTTGTCGGAGATAATAAAAAAGAGCATGCTCGTTGATTGGCTACATTTTTTCTGTGGTTTCATAGTGACGACAAGGGTAGTGTTTTGATTTCTTTTGCTATGATACAAATCATTCGACAATCTGATTTATACTCGGGGGGATAAGGCCCCTCGTACAAAATGTACAAGTAAGATAGCCTCGTGTATGGGTGCCTTTGATATTACACATGTCCAAATGATTAAAAAATAAACTTAATCTAAGTATAATTGTATCATTTTAGTTACACCCCTGGTATAAGAATTCTTTAACCAGAGCCCCATTATAAGTTAGTCAGATTTCCAATATCAGCTCGTTGCTTTGTGTTTTCCTCATAACAAATCAGTCCCCTGTCCTTACATATCAAATAAATTACTGTACAAATATTGTACTTAAAACACCAAGTGTCACATAAATAATATATTATTCTACCGTCAATGAAATTCCCAAAAATGATTACAGTCTATCTCAGCGAGTGTTTATTTACCGACATTTTAATTTGTGCTTCTATTATAGCTGATGAAACCTTAAAATGTAGTATATGAATTTCTTTATCATTGCAATGTCTCTTGCAACTAGAAAAGGCAATGTCTAACAAATGTTAATGTTTTAATTATCTATATTCTTTTCCTGGTCAATCTCGATATCCATTTGGTTTCGAACCAATGCGGTTCCTTGAATCCAGATCGGTTTAGAAGCTGAAAAATATTCCTGTGAATTTTGAACTCCGATTTGAAGTTTACTTCTTAGCCTTTTTTATGTGGCTCTCGATGCTGAAGGATCAATCACTCGGCAAGTTGCGGGGAAATAGGTAATGCCTGGTAGTTATCAAGGAAAAGCCAGTTAGGTGGACCGAATGTCGAAATATGGTGTTACATTCGGCGTAAAACCAAAAAACACTATCATGCTAGGATAACAGTTTTTAAGTATTACTTGTCTGGCCTGTGGATATTACATGCCTGGCCTATCGAATTATCTCAGACATCAAAAAACTCGAATCAGAAAGACGTGAGATATGATATGTCGTTTGCAAATAAAAGACGTGACACAGAATCTGATATGTATTTTGTTTTATAAACTTCAAAGCAAAATTAAAAAAACAGGTAAAAAGAGGAGAAATACAATATCACTTCAGATAGACATTAAAAGGAAAACATTGCTTGATATAATATCATTAATAAAATCGACTCTGCTATTCTGTTTTCATGACAAAAGTAAACAGACTTATCCTTTCATTGATATGATGTATTGCTTTGATTTGTATTTTCTCACCTGCTCAATTATAGTAATTGCATTTGATACATGCTTTGGTAAACACGTATTTCACTTTGACAAATGGTGTGCATATGATATCTTATTCTTGAAAAAAGGAGAATTAATTTTCAAGTTGGGCTAAAGTTGGCAATTGTGAAATTGAGCTGTCCGTTTTCTGACTTCTAATTTATTTAAGTCTTTCTTTCAGACACCGATCAATGTAACTCCGTGTAGGATTGTTTAAAGCTTCCAATGATTTTGAAAATACAATTAAAAGCCCGTGACCCCCCCTGAGAGAAAACAACCGATTTGGAAAACCAAACACGAAAGCTTTTCACCGATTTTGAAAAAGAAAAAAAAAGTCTGGGTTATTTCGGAAAAGACGCACAAAGAATGAACGTAGTTTGCAGGCGTGAATATAAAATTAGATGTTCCTTCGAACAGCAAATTACATATTTTAATATAAAAAGTTAGTACCAATTCATGACGTCACACACCAACGTTACTTTTTGGCAAGTGACATTACCAAATAGCCCCCACACGCGCATCAGCTACCGGGGTTTAATTTATTTCTCGATATTTGTTTTGTTTAGCATAGTAAAATAAACATCACATATCATGCAATGTATTTTATTTTATATATAAATATTTATATAATGAATAATGAGTCATCGTTGTAACGAACTTTCAATGTTATATTTCATTAAAGGGGAAACGACTTTGAAAAGGAACATAAAACGTCAAAACAGTTTTATTTTGTTTCAATGATTTTAGTCATGTGATAAAGGCATCCCACGTCTGTGATAGGGTTTCTGTTATTTCCTTTTCAAATAAAGTTTTATAGACTATAAGTATTATACCACACTGAGACAGTGTTTAAATTTCTCTCACTTGTTGTATTGACCATTTTTCTGCTAAGTAGTTTTGATAATAAAGATTCCAAAATACCAGAAAATGTTACAATACTAGTGAAATACGGTGAAATCTTTAAAGAGTTGCCACACGGCAATTGAAAAAAAAATGTAAAAGGGTGGTACACCTGAATCAACGAACATAACAATATTATACAAACATCGGTTTGATGGAGTCTGTCCTCAAACACGTAAGATTTATCATCTACCCAGAGGCGCGCGTTTTAATGAAATATTAATATAGGTAATAAAATTCTGTTTAGTATGATACCCTATGCAAGATCCTATATTATGATATAAATAAGAGTATCATATATGTAATACAATCTATATTCAAAAACTTGAAACCACTTCTGCTCACGAAGTTGTTCTAACAAACCAAGCCTGCAACCTTGTTTTGTTACAGTCAATGTTTTCTAAGGATTCTGCTTTAACTCGAGATGAATTTCACCAGACGATGTGGCGGCAAGTGCAGTCTGTAACCTGCACTTTCCAGTACCGTCCATGAACAGGCTCAATCAAACCGAGCCTGCAACATTTTCAATTTTGCCGTGTTGGGCTTTCTTTAGGGATTCTTCGTTTATCTATTTTGCTATTTACTGTTGGAAGTTCAAGTTTCGTATTTTGATATTAAAATCTCGTAATAGATCCAGCAGGTTAAGGGTTAATGGCTCAGTGATATTAGTTGAATATTATAAGAAATTCAGAAAATCTAACCGCCTTAGTCGGATAAGCTCCTGTCTTGTTTAAGCTTCTTATTTGCCATATATAAGGTAAGCTGCTAAATAATATACAGTTAGTTACGATTGGATGACAGAAATTGTTTTACTTACAATGCAATTTCATTGTTATTTCCAAAAAAAAACAACAAAAAAAGAAAAAAAAAAAACCAACAACATTGGAAACACCAATCGGTAACGTACGCTGAGAATGAATGTAATTTTGAAAGGGGATCACAAATTATGAAAAAGAGAAAAACGACAAAATCGAAATGTTGCAGGCTCGGTTTGAAGCCTGTATATCATAGATAAGCTTCAAAAGGCAGGCCACATATCCTTAGGGTGTTATACAGTATTCCAGTTAGGAATACTGGAACCAGCCAAGTGGAAAAAAGTCAAATAGAAACAACTAAAAGAACCACAAGCACAACAATAATAACATGTTGAAATAGTGTCGAGAAAACCTTTTATCAGTCATACTCTCAACGTTTTCAAACAACTGTCTTGAAACTGTTGCTGTGAATTTCCATTGCCACTTGTCTGATGTTATTTAGAATTTACATTTTTCAATTGTCTTTTGTTACACAGCAATGAGGAAAACACCTTTAAACATCATTATCGTTTAACATTTTCAATCACGATAAATCATTGTTTCTGAGATAGTAAAACATAAAAAATATAACCCATTATAGTTAAAATCATCAGGACTTGAATTCCTTGTCGTAATAATTTTAAGGATGTACAAATATGATTTATTGATATTGTAAAAGGAAAGAACAGACTTATCAAAAGACTTTTCAATTGTAACCTTCATTTGTTATTCATATCTATAGGATTTAGATATTTATTTTTTGTTTGAATTTAAGTCTAGCCGACATAATGAATGTTAAATTTATCAACTAAATATGACAGTTATTTTAATATAGGTTCAATCAAACCGAGCCTGCAAAATTATTAATATTGCCCTGTTGGACTTTCTTTAAAAATAGTTATAAAGCGACAGTTATAAGTAAACTTATTTCATCTAAATGTAAATCAAATTGTGACAAAGCTGTCTGTTAAACTGACTTTCTGTCCCCCTTGTAATAAACATATTAATCCACGTACCACAGACAGTCGATTCTTAAGAACTATGTTATGTCTCTTTTGACAATGAAAAAGGGCTGTATTAGAACTATACTCACCTTTGTAAATGTAATGGTAGTTTTTGCCGCCTGTAATGCATAACGTACGCTTTGAGAAAAATCTGACGTGAACTGAACTGTATATTTTGCAACGCGCATAAATGCAACGCCTAAATACAGAAATACCCAATGGACATCTACAAGGCAATCAAGCATTTTCATTGACAACAAAAACTTTAAAATAACATGTACATATGCTTTGACTATTTAATAAATGAACTATTTAAAACACCAAAAGTATATCGCAAAGCGCGCATGTATAAGATATTTTTTTTGAAGTTTGTAAACAACAACAACATAATGTGGCCCAACAATAAAATGTGATTAAAATAAATAGATGTTATTAGTTCGGATGAATATATGATGAAATTTGACTCGATATAGTCTGGTGATATGTTTATCTAGCCATTAAGGAATAAAAAACGCATAATAAAATAATAAGACAGTTAATTAAATCTTTCTAATAACAAGGTCAAAACGATACAACGATACATGTACAAATTATGAAAATAATACGGATGTCAACTACCCTGTTTGCAGGTATTCTCGTGGTACTAAGGAAATAAAGTCATGTAATGACAAACCAAATATTTATCTTGTTGTTTTTTTAGCTCACCAGTCACAAAGTGACTGGGTGCGCTTTTGTGATCGCTTTTTGTCCGGCGTCCGTCAGTCTTCCGTCCGTAAACTTTTACTTTAAATGACATCTCTTCATAAACAACTAAGCCAATTTCATCCAAACTTCACAGGAATGTTCCTTTGCTGGTCACCTTTAAAAAATTGTTCAAAGAATTTAATTCCATGCAGAACTCTTGTTGTCATGGCAACCGAGTGAAAAAAGTTTAAAAATCTTCTTTACAAGAACCCTAAGAGCAAGAGCTTAGATATTTTGCATGAAAAATCTTCTAGTGAGTGGCTTCCAAGTTTGTTCAAATAAAAGCCCTGGGGTCAAAATTGGCCCCGCCCCCGGGGTCATTGATTTTCCTTATATGTATAGCAAAGACTTAAAAATCTTCTTTGAAAAAACCTTAATAGCTAGAGTTTAGATGTTAAGCATGAAACATCTTCTAGTGAGTGTCTACAAAGTTTGTTCAAATAATAGCCTTGGGGTCAAAATTGGCCCGCCCCAGAGGTGTCATTGTTTTTAACTATATGTGTAAAGTCAAGACTTAAAAAATCTTCTTTAAAAAATCCCAATGAGCTAGAGCTTAGATGTTTAGGATGAAACATCTCCATATGGGTGTCTACCAAGTTTGTTCAAATAAAAGCCCTTGGGTTAAAATTGGCCCTGCCGGGAGTGGGAGCGCCTGAGGGGGGAGAGATCATTGTTTTTCATTTATATGTGTGTCGTAAAAACTTAACATCATGAAACATCTTCTAATGGGTGTCTTTCAAGTTTGTTCAAATAAAAGCCCCTGGGGTTTAAACTGGCCCCGCGCCATTGGCCTATATACAGGTGAGCGACTTTAGGGCCATCATGGCACTCTTGTTTCTTTTCTTCATCCAATTTAACCATTATTTATTTATTTACATGAAAGCAATCGATATGAAATCATTTCAATTATATTTTCATTGGAAGAGAAGTTATTTATGTTCATGCGATAAAAATCCAGTAAGCTTTCAGCCTTTCAGCCGAAAAATAACTGCACAACAAGTGTGAATTTATAATTAATGCAAAAACATGTCTTTAATCAAATTTGTCTGGGCACAAGGTAAGATGATTTGTAATATTTCCTGTCACAAGAGTTATTCTGCACCTAATGAGGGCAAAAGCTACACTTTGTGAAGACAAGACTAACACAATCCTTGAATTGAGTAGGTGTGTAGTGCTTGAAAACACAACATTTGTCTCTCTCATCTATCTAAATATCAGTATCACTGTGTGACATAGGTGCTGGAGAGTCAAAACAAATAGGCCCCCCTGTCAAACATGTTCCAGATGTGCTAGGAACTGGTTTTTCATGCTTCTTACTCTTCCTCTGCTTCTAAGACTGAGTTTGTATGGGCTTTAAAAATCTATTTTCAACAGGTTTCTCAGCACCCTTAGATTTCCTTTGATTTTGCAGAATATCTGTATTTCTGTCATTTTACAGATTTCCCATTATTTATGGTGGAATGAGATTTATTTTCTTAGGCCTTTTTTTGGCAGTGTTAATTTGTCTCTTTGCAAAGAAAGTGACATATTTATCATATAGAATGGTTTCTTGTAAATCAGAGGGCTGTTTTCGTTTGTAACGACTTGTTAATCCAGTCCCTGGCACCCTTTATGTTTTTCACTGTAATAAATTGATAGAGGTGCAGTGTGACTCTCAGAAATTCGAGACTCATCAAATTGATATAGTTCTGATTTTTTGAAAGCTGATGTGATATTTGATGGAGAGAAGCTTACATATACGACTCGAAGTAAGTGAAGCAATTTCATATTTGGTGATGTATACACCCGGGTTGTTCTGCAAATTCTGCTGACACTAAGTGTAGTAGAGAGCTTTGAATGGGCCATAAACACCAACATCCAGTGGTTGTGTGAAATGACTGATATGTTGGGGAAGTGGAAAGAGGACCACATTCCTCCGTCTAGCCAACTAGCTCAAAGTCAACAATATATGACTTTTGTGCCCATCAAACAGGATCAAGAGACAGAACCAATAAAGCAATGCTTCGCAAGATGTTTCTTGACACAATCTTCAAAAATCTGGAAACAAAGTGATCCCTCGGAAGCATTAATCACAACAAAATAACATAAGAATTGCAGACTCGGTTTGATTGAGTCTGTACATGAGTGATAATGAATAAGTGCAACATCACTCACGCCCCCTATCACCGGCTTGAGCGGTACTCAATTCTCAACACTTTATAGTGTTGGCATCAATGATCCCGAAGGACCAGAAAATATAACAACACTGAAGTGAAGTACGGGGCAACTTTTTACGGCTGCCACACGGCACTTGACACCTGCTGTTGTGAAGTACAAAATTCTGGAAACAAAGTGATCCCTCGGAAGCATTAATCACAACAAAATAACAGAAGTTCACCATTCGCCAAACCACTATCTTAGATTGTACCATCTGCTTTAGGATGAACACCTTCCATTCACTGAGAACTAAACCTTTTCCTAGGGATTATATAAAAAGGAGGCACATGATTTCCAATAATTTGCTCCTCCTATTATTGTTACATAGGAAGATCTTGGGGAGGTAATCGCCTGAGGTTAATCATTTTTCCCAAAAACTATTTTTGGTGGTGAGTGCTGGGTGCTTACTCCCGTTTCATCTTTATTGTAGATTATTTAAGTCTTAGTATTAAGTCTTTGTTATCAAGAAACTTCTTCATTTTTTAAATAGTTCTTTATAGTTGTTTATAGTTGTTTTATTCAGAGGCCCCTTTAGCTCTAGCCAAATAAAGCTTTTGAGGCTTGACAGCTTTTAAGTTTGGGTTTCTTTCCATGAAACTAAAGTACCACACAATAATTAAAAAGCAAGAATAAAGATCAACAAGACAAAGGCAACGTTCACAGGACGCAGCCTCCCGCATCCTTCGTAACAACTTTCTTCCCAATTGACCTGGCTTAGTCAGCAGACATAAATCTTATGTTGGTCATGGTATATTGTTAGGAAATGTACGCTGACACGCTGACATTGTTTTAATATAAATTCTCTAAAGATACGATGAATTAAACATGTTTATATGTATTTACATCGACGGTTTGATTTTGAAAACTCGCGGATCAAAACTTTCGGGCGTCTGCTTGTAGTCGTGAAAACAAGTGACAAATAGATATAAATAGATAAGCAGTAGAAATATATAATAGAAACTCAGTGTACGAATGGATCACCTTATAAATGTGTGTAACAATTCATTAATCTTGTCTTAACAGCCATAGATGATGCAAAGTCGCTCATTGTTTATCAAAGTTTATCGGCCGTGAGTCAGTACTATTTATGCGCAGGAAATTCCTTCTTAATCCCCCCAAATGCTCCTTCAAAAAAAAATGACACCTCAGAATGTCCATAATACACACAATATACAAAAAAAATTTTTCTTTTCGAAACAAAATAAACAGGGGTTTTCAACTATAATAAACCCGGGAAATTTGGGAAACAAAATTCACTAAGGGTTTTGAGAAAGGCGAAAAGTTTTTTTGGGCCCAATTTTGACTACAAGAAAAATTCTTTGGCTAATTTTGGGACAACCTTTTCTTTAAAAAATTCTAAAAAAGGCCGCAAAAAAACCTTTTCAGTCGTCGGCAATCACTCCAAAACCCAGGGACATGTTTTTAAATAAAAAACCCTAAAAAAAACATCCATTTAAAACCCCGAAAAGTTTCAAGTCGTAAGTTCTCGTCCGCGGGTTTAGAAACCCCATTTTTATGTCTTGGAACAGCCCGAAAAGCCCAAAACTCCCGTATATTAACGGTCGCGGTCTGTCCCTGCCACAAGCCCCGCTAGTTTTGAAACTCACGACTACCCCCGATAAAAGAAAACCTTATTTTTAAATAATGTTTTGTTAAAACCCAAAACCCAAAGTTTAGTTTATGTGTGGGCACTAACAAACCGCCCTTTAAATTTGTAATCCTAGACTAAAACCTTTAGTGAAATAAAGGGTAAAAATAAAAAGGGAAGCAAAACATGGGAAAAACACGAAAGAAAACGTGTTAAAAAACCCTTAAAATAATAAAAAAGGGCATATAAAAAATTTAAAAAAACCCTAATATGTGTTGTTAAATTTAAATTTCTTTTTTTGCATAGTGTATTTATTGATTTGAATCTATAAATAAATGCTTTTTGGGTATTTAAAATCTATCTTTTGCTATTTCTTATGGATTCTGATCATTGTCGGTAGTTCATCCTGATATAAATGCCGTGCCGTCCCGTACAACTACCGCACACATACCGTTACTCTAATACGTGGTGTCAGAAGTGGGATACTAGTTCTATCTAGTATCTAGAATCATCGCCAAATATATATTCATCCACAAGAATAGTGCAGTAGATACATTATATTTATATAATTATTTAAAAAAAAAAGAGTAAAATACCAAAGAAAAATATCTCTGGAATCAGTGACCTCATGAGCATTTAAATACATGTATTATTAATTGACATTGACATAAGACGTAACATATATAAAAACGAATTGCTGGTCAAGGTATTAGACATTTATAATAATTTTAAACTAAATATATATAGATTAAGGCCAATGATTGCCCCCTGCAGTGGGGGTTTTAAAGGGCCCAAAATTTAAAACCTTTAAAAGTTAAAAATTTTAAAAAATTTACCCCCTTATAAAAAAATGGTGATTTAAAAAATTTTTTAATATGGCAAAAGGGTGATGAAAGAAAATTAAAAAGATTATTAGGAAATTCCCTCATCCCCCCGTTTGAAAGATGACGGGGGAAAGGTCAATCCCCAAAAGGTTATAAAATTTAATAGGTCAACCCATTAAAAAAAATGATAAATTGAGGGAAATAAAAGATGGGAAAATATATTTAAAATTTTCGGGGATTGGGGCTGAACTTGGTAAATGGAAAAGGGGAGAAATTTTCTCCCCTTTGGACCCTTTTTAAAAGGGTTCAAGTGGCGCTTTTTCCCCAAACCCCCCTAAAAAGGGAAATAGAAAGTTACTTATAAAGCCCGTATGAATTGGGAAAAAAGTTTTTGGAAGTGAAACAACAAAAGGGGGTTTTTAAAAAATTCCAAAAAAGATTTAAATTAGTGGGGAACCCAAATAGTGATTCGGCGAACCGTTAAGGTCCCTTGTAAAAAAAGCATTTATAATCTCGAGTAAAAGGGAAAGAAAACCTTTAAACCCTCCCCAAAAAAGTTCTGAAAGCTTTACAGTAGAAATGAAGTGCAGAGTTAGGATAGAGATTCCCAAGAAAAATTGCAAAAGCTGTCGAAGTGTAGAGCGAATGGGCCCCTTGAGGGAACCCCGAATCACCCCCTTTGAAAGGGAAGGAAATTGTTAGGGGGTTTTGGGGGGTTAAGATAAACCCGTTCCCCTTAAGGGACATGACGGTATGGCCCAAGCGAAAGGGAAAGTTGGCAAAAATGGGGAACTAGACCCAGTTTGAGGGGTAAGAAAACTTTAAAGGGTTTAAAATTTGGGGCTTATAAAATTGAAAAGAGTCTCAAAAAAGGGAAACCCAGAGATGGCCCTAGACGATGTTTTGCATGCCAAGGGTTAAATCATATTGCCCGAAACTGTCCAAATAGGCAAAATTCGAATGACAGCCGAGACACCTCTTCTGATGGAAACAACTTGTCGGGAAACGATATATCGTCCACTCATTAGGTCGGGAGCGGACGAACAAAGAAAATAAAAGACCTACTTTGCATAAAAATTGTAGATACAACTACACATATAAATCAAGAATCATGTAAAACTGAACAAGAAATTCAATTTGATACTGAAAGTGAATCTTTAAGCTATATAGGCGTTAATGGGTCCAAAGAAGATCTTTTTCGACAGCATACATAGGTACAGTCGTGTCAGTCGCGTTGGTGCTGAATGTAAAAATTCTGATAATGGTCTATATGTCCGTGGTAATATAAATGGTATACATGTAAACTTTCTGTTAGATAGCGGTAGCACTGCAACCTTAATTTCAAAACAAACATTCGATAAGTTAGAAATAGAGTCTCTCTCTGTAAGAAATAAAAATATGAGTGTACAAGGTGCCGACGGCTCAGATATAAAAATCTATGGGCGGGAGCAATTTCAAATAAAATTAGGTCAGCAAGAATTAAGTCATCCAGTCATTGTCTGTAATATAGTAACTGATGGAATAATAGGTCAAGATTTTATCTTACAACATGCAAGGCAATTAGATTTCGATACTCTTCAATTAAAATTAAGGTCTGGTGAATGTGTACAGTGCTTTGCTCGTCATGAGGCTGATAGAGTGTGTCGAGTGACTGTTCGGGAAGAGATCAAGGTCCCTCCACAGTCTTATACTTACGTCAGTGTTGATATCTTAGGAAATGAACAACTTCCGGCGACCGGTTTCATAGAGAATCCAAAAGCTAAAGAGACACTTTTTCATGTTGTTGAGGGTTTAGTTGATCCGCATAGTACTAAATTGGAATAAGGTTTCATCAAAAAAAAGTGATGATCCCGGGTTCCCCTTAAAACCCGGGGGGATTTACCCGTGTTTTAAACCCTTATGAAAAAATCTGTAAAAATACCTTTTTGGGGAAGGTTAAATAATATTTGATAAAATCCCCCAAAATGATCCCCCAATTTATTTAAAAATTATTAGGGGAAAAGCCCCTTTTAATTTAGAAAACTGGTCAAAAAATGTCGTTTGGGGCCCCCAAAAAGAAATACCCAAAATATTTTCCCCGTTGAACCCCGCCCCTGATGACCTTGGATGTAAAAACAAAGGAAAACCCAAAAGGGATTAACCCCCTGGTAATGCTCGGGTTTAAAGGCCAAGGAAATAAAGGAAACCCAAATTGGAAAACGAGCAAAGCCAGGAAGGAAAAGTAAACCCCATGTTGAAAAAAGGGAATATTGAAAGTGGATAGTGAGTGGCCCGCTGGGTGGTACTGATTACAAAGAAAGGGGTTTTGAAAAGATTTGCCGTGGTTTAAAAGGGGAAATTAAAACGGGGAAACCCAAAAGTTGAGGGCCTTGGATTCCCAAGTGTAGATGATTGCCCCAAAGGGCCCCCCGGGAAAATAAGTGGTTAAAGGTAGATGGACTTTGTTGGGGTTTTCTGGAAAAGGTAAAAATGGATGAAAAAGAAAAAAGCAAAAAACCCTGATTTTAAGTCACCCAAACGGCCCTGTATTTTTTGGGGGTTTAAGGGCCCTTTCCCGGTCGGGTTTAAAATGGTCCACCACTTTTCCCAAAAAAATTGAGGGAAAAAGGTGCTTCCCCGGGAATTAAGGGGCCCCCAATTCCCCCTTTTAAATGGTAAATAAATAACCCAGGAAATTTTTAGAATCCCAAAAGACTAGAAAAATTTTTTTGTATTTTTAAACAAGATGAAAAAAATTTAAAAAGGGGGGAAAACCCTTCCAAGTGTCTGTTTTTCCAAAAATCAATAACATTCCTTGGTCATGTGGTATCTGAAAAAGGAATTAGTATGATAAAAAAAAATATGCGGTTTAAAAAAATTGGTTTCCCAACTAGTGTAAAAGAATTAAGAACCCTTTTGGGTTTACCCCGGGTTTAAATTCCCGGAATTTTGGGGAGGAAATCTGATTCCCAAGGTTTGAAACCCTATTTTGAAAAAAATGAAGGGTTTTATTTGGCCCAGAAAACTGTGGGGGTTTGAAAGTTTAAAATCAGAAAAACCAAGTAAACCTTCCCATATAAGCCCGGAATTTTTAACCCTTAAATATGAGGGAAAGAAATGACCGGACTGGGGCTATCCCTTACCCGAAGTGATTGAGAAAAAGAGATGCCCCATACCCTTACATGATTAAGAGCAGGGAAAAAGGGTTTTAAAGGGACAAATTGAAAATTAAAAGGGAAAAAGAGCCTTTAGAAAGGTGTTTTAAAAGCCCCAAAGCATTTTCAAAATACCCCTAAAAGGGTTTCGAGGGGTTTTTTTTAAAAAACCCGGAAAAATCAGCGGTAAGTTGGTTTAAAAAAAGTTTTAAGGCCCCAAAAACCGGCCCAGGCTGTGTTGGCTCAAGAATTAGGCCCCATATAATATGAAAGTAGTACCAAAAAGGGCAGAAAAAAAACCAAAAGCTGATGCTTTATCGCCCGGAAAACCTTTTTTGTAATGTGCAAGACAACTTTAAAAACTGAAAAAGATTAAGAGGGTGAAATATTTGAAGAGACCCGGTGCCCCGAAAGGGGGTGAACAATGGGGGGAAAAACCAGAGAAATAAAGGAAAGCCCCCGGGGAGAAGTAATGATCTCCCCAAAAAACGGCCCCCCTTTTTAGAGGGTTGGGGTCTCCCAAATTGATATTCAAAAAAATAAAACAGTTGAAAGTTTCCCAAAGATCGGGGTATACTATCAGAAATTAAAAAATTTATTTTTAGCTGGAAATTTTTTTCTGGCGGTAAGGAAAAACAAGCCTTTAGGGCGAAAAGGGGGAAAAGATTGATTTTTGAAAAGGGGGCATGCTAAAAAGAAAATTTGTAAAATTTAACCAGTTTTAAATTTTTTGGGAATTTAATTTTTAAAAAAAAACGAAATAAAATATTCCATTATTCCCCATGAAAAAACCTATCCATTGGGTTTTTAAATTGGGGTTTTTTTTGATAAAAATTGGAAAAAAAACCAAAATTTTTACGGGCCCCTGGTATGCCCCAAATGACTTTACGTAAAACTTTTGAAAAGATGTGAATTTTTTACAGCCGAAATTTTATTTTAAATAAAAAAAATAAACGTGGAAAATATTCTTGCCCGGTGAACCGTGGAACGTGTTAAAAAATGGACATTTTTGGTCCCGTTTCCCGACCCCCCAAAAAGGGAAAATTTAAATACTTTTTGGGTTAAAAACCTGTTTTTGGTTTATTTAAAATGGATAAAAGGAATTTCTCCCAAATAAGAAGCTAAAACCTGTAGTTGAGGTTTTTCGTTCAGAACTTTGTTAGTGGTTTTGGTGAAACCGTTACAAAATTATTTAAAGGATAAAAAGGGAAAAATTAATTTTGAATAAAATATTGGAAAAATGGGGCGAGTTCTAGATATCAAAAAAGGGGTTTTTCTACTGATCGCCGGGAAAGAAATGGACCCATTTTTTGGGGAAAATTTTTTTAAAAGGGGTTATTTTTTAAGTAAATAAAAAACGCAAAATATTGCCCCAAGAAAATAAAACCCGGATGGGATCCCTTTTTGGTTTGGGCAAAGGGTTGGCTTCCCGAAGTTCAGTCATTCAATTTAAAAAGTATCAAAAAAAAAAGGGTTTTGAAAACGGTCGAAAAAGTTGTTTTAAAAGGGCGAAATTATGGGTGTAAAAAAAATTAACCCAAAAGGGAAAACCTAATCAAGTTAAAAATTATATTAAGTGACTTATCCCCAAAAAAAACCCCAAAAAGGGCATGTCTTTGGGATAAATGGAAAAATTTTTGGAGAATCAAAAGAGAAACTACGAAAAAAATGAAAAAAAAAAAAAAACGAAGGGGGGAAATCCCTGTGGCCAACACGATAAATGTGAAAGGATTTTTTGTTCAAAAAATTTGATAAAAAAAAGGGAAAAGGTCCATTTTTGGGTTTAAACCAAAAAAAAGTTTTGGATACTTTTATTTTTTTCCTTTAAAAAAGGTCTAATAAAATGAAAACCAAAAAGGCTTATTATTATAGATTGTGGGTTTTGGGAAAGGTTAATTTTAAAAGTGGATCCCGCCCGAAAATTTCCCCAAAATAAAAAATATCCTGAAAAGCCCCTTTTTCCATTTGTTAAAATGCAAAATGATTTTAAATAAATTTTTTAAAATGAAAAATTTTTGTAAAAATGAAAAGGTTGAAAAAAGGATATATATTTTTTTGATAAAAAAATTTGGGTATAAGTTAAAAGTTGTAACCAGTTATATGAAGTAAGCCTTGTTAAATTTCCCTTAGAAAACTTTTTTATTATGAAATTTTAAAAGGGCCTTTTAAAAAAAATAATTTCTGGGGTGGGAAAATTTTAATGTAATATTTATTTATGAGAAAAATTTTAATATTTATAAAAAGAACTTTTCCTTTGTATTTTTAAAATTTGGTTTTTTTCCCTGGTTTGGGGGGGGTTGGGTGGGGCCCCAGCCCCGTTTTTAATAAGACTGCTTTTAAATGCCCAAATTAAAATGAAAGGAACACAAAAGGAAAACTGTAATTTTTTGTGTGGTGTATTTTAAACGGGAAAAAATTTAAAAAAACCTGGAGTTTTGGGGTTAACATGAAAATAATTTCAAAAAAAAACCCAAAAAACTTATCCCAAAAACTTTCTTTTCTATCAGAAAAAAATTTTTTTTTTTTTTTCGTTTTCCAAATGTTTATGCAGCTATAAATAGTAAAGTAAAAAAAGGGAAAACCTCCCAAAAATTATTAAACCCGAGAGGCTTTTCCAAAAAACACCCAAAAGAGCACCCAAGCCTGGGGGAAGCTTTTAAAAATTTTAAAAAGGTTATGGACAGGGTTGGAAAAGTGCTTTGAATAAAAAGGGGTAAAAAAAAAAAAGGGGAAATTCTTTGGGGGCCAGGAAATTAAAATGGACAAAAAAAACCCAAAACAGAAAGCGAAGAAAAAATTTGGGAAGGTTTGGTAAAGTGTTGGTTTTGAACAAAGAAAAAAAGAAAAATTTCCGGAAAACCCTTATGGAAGAATTAAAAAGTTTAAACGTGAATCCCAAAAGGATGCCCGAATTTTGAAAAGTAAAGGAAAGGTAACTGGGAATTTTTTAGAATTAAAGAATTAAAAACAGAGTAAAAAGCCCCAAAAAGTTAACAAAAAGAAAAATGCCCAAATAGAAATGAAATTTGGGGAAAATGAACTGTTTTTTCCAATGAAGAAAAAAGTGATTTTAAAAAATTAAAAACCCCCGAGAGATAAGCTAGAACAGTGAGTTAACAGAGCCCCAAAACAAAAAAACCAAAAAAACTAAGGTTGATGAAAATGAAAGCCCCATATTCACCCGGTAAATGAAAAAATTAGAGAATAATTAAGGAAAAAAAAAAGTAAAAATTAAATGGGGGATTAACAAAAGAAACATAAGCATAATAAAGGGGAAACCGATGATAATGATAGGAAAATAAAAAAAGTCAAAACAAAAAAAATGAAACGGAGATAAAAAAAAATGAAAAAGGGGAAAATTCCCTGAATACCCCAAAACCCAATTAAACCCTTTTAATGGGGAAAGAACCCAAGAAGAAAGAAATCAAAAAAAAAAACCCTTTATAGAAAAAAAAACCCAAGTCAGGTATATGGGCAAAATTTTAAAATTATTTTAAAAGATTAAAATATGTTTAAAACGAAAAGAAACTAAGTATGGTAAAACCCCCCCTTTTTGGATGAGAACATGAAAATTCTTGGGAAAGGAAAATTAAGTTAAAGTAAAAATTTTAGCAAAAGATAAAGTAAAAAAGCAAAAATAAATAGAGCTTTAAAAAAAACAAAAAAAAAAAGAAGATAAAAAAAATTGTAGGGAAAAAAAATTAAAGCTAAGAAAATAGATTTTTAAAGTAAAAGTAAAACCCAAAAGGTAGTGGAAAAAAGGGTTGGGGGTGAAGAAAAAAATAGTAAATAAAAAGGGGGGAAAAGTAAAAGGAGTGGTCCCAAGGGAGAGGATAATATTTGGAAAGAATAAAAAAAAGGGATGGAAACTTAAAAATAAAGAACCAAGAAAAGGAAATTTTGGAAAATGTGAAAGAAAAAAAGAAAAAAAATTGTTTTTAAAACCCAGTAAAAAAAGCTTTTTTTGATAAAGAGACAAAAATTTAAATAAAAGGAAGTTTAAATAAAAAAACCCAAAAAAGGTTGATAAAAGGGGTTTCTTGTGACCAAAGGAAAGCCCAGAAGAAGGGGAGACGGGGTTTCAAATACATGTAATCGGGGAAAAACCCGGGGGTTTTGAATTTAGGGCTAAAAATATTTTAAAAAGTGGTGTCGGGCCCTTTTGCCCCGTTAGAAATGGGGAATGGATACACGGGATAAACTTCCTGTGGGGTTTTTTAATATGTTTTGGAAAAAGGGTTTGGGAAAAGCCTAATGACATGGACAAGCGTTTTATTAAAATCCAAAGAGAAT
The DNA here is from genome assembly GCF_026571515.1 of Ruditapes philippinarum. NCBI lineage: Eukaryota > Metazoa > Mollusca > Bivalvia > Venerida > Veneridae > Ruditapes > Ruditapes philippinarum. Next base: position 420,699 of record NW_026866929.1, on the reverse strand, counting down.
ATGGCATGAAACTTTTAGAGGGTTTTCCCCTTCTATGGGAAAGTGGCCCCCGGAAAGTTGGGGATACTTGTTAGATAAGTAAATTTATTTTTTTTGGGCCGGGAAAACCCATAATTACAAAAAACCCAAAAAAAAAAGTTTCCCGCAAAAAAAATTCCGGTATTAAAAAAAATAAGGTTATAAAGGGAAATTGCAAAAGGGTAAAACCCTGGCTTTGTGAAAACAAACAATTTAGGTATGTAGAACTTTTCTAAAAATAAAGTTCTTTTATGCCCAAAAAAATTAAAAAGTTCCCCTTTTGGACGGCCCCATGAGAAAAACCCAAAATGGTCTTAAAAAAAAGTAAACCCAAAATTAAAAACCTAAAACCAAGTTAAAGTAAAAGTTTTTTAATAAAGTTAATAATAAATCAAATTTGAAATTTTCCCCTATCACATAAAAATTTCCCAAAGGAAACAGAAAAATTTTAATTTTTGTTTTACATGAAATGTTTTCCCAATAACTTTTTGGTTAAATTTTTTTAATTCCAAAAATTTAAATTTTTTTAAAAGGGGTGTTTAAAAAAAATGTTTAAAATAAAACCCAGTGTTATCTAAAAGTGTGATAAAATAATGGTTAAAACCCAGATTAGGCGCAAAATTTAAATAATATTTAATTTCCCAAGAAATGTTTGAAAGATTAGACCCGCTATAGGGATTTTCTTGAAAAATGGTAGACCCCTTAGTTTAATACCCTTTTTTTTGAAATAATTAAAATTTTTTTTTGACCCCTTTTAAAAATGATAAAGGTTTTGTTTTTTAATGTTACCTGTTGTTGTAAGAAAAGTTATTTTTTGTTAAAATAAAAAAATTCTGTTAAAATTTTTCCAATGCCCCTTAGGTAAAAAATTAAATTTGCCCCCAAATTTATTAAAATCTAGAAATTTCCCCTGAATATATGTCTAATTTAAATAACTTTGAATAAAAAACTATTTTTTGGGGAAGGGCTGTTTCCCCTTTTTGAAATTTGGGCAAATTAATATGGTATTTTAAAAAAACTCCCAAAGTTTTTTTTAAATGACCCATTTAAATAAAAACTGTGTTTTTTATAATCAGTATTAAAAAAATTTAAAATGTGAATATTTTCATGGGTGTATTCAAAAGAGTTTATTGACATTTAAAAAAGAGCCCTGTTAGAAATTTAAATCTTTTTTTAAAAATCCTTGGAAGGGGTATACCTTTAATAAAAAAAAGGTTTTATTGCATGTTATTTTTTTAAATTTTTCCCAGGAAAATTAGTTTAAAAAATGAGGAGGGGGAAGTGTTGGAAAATGAAACCCCTGAAACGTGCCCAATTTTTTTAAATTAAAAAATTTTTTAAAAAGATCCCCGATAAAATTAAAATGTTTATTTTTTTACATGGGACGGTTTAAATTTTGAAAACCCTCCCCGGAACAAAACTTTCGGGGTTCTCTTTTAGCCCCGTAAAAAACCCAAGTGAAAATTAATAGATAAAAATGGGTAAGGAAAGTAAAAAATTATTTTTAAATTAAAAAACTCATGGTACAAATGGATAAAACCTTTAAATTGTGAAACAATTCATAATTTTGGGTTTTTAAAACAGAAATAGATGATGAAAAAGTTGCCCCTTTGTTTAAATAAAAGTTTTAGGCCGTGGGTAAAATCCCTATTTATGGAAAGGGAAATTCCCTTTTAATCAAAATGCTCTTCAAAAATAGAATAGAATGTAAATAAAAAAATATACGAAAAAAATTTTTCCCTTTTAAAAAAACTATAAAAGTTTTTTTCAGCTATAATCATCCGGGAAAGTTGGAAACCCAAAATTTTCCCCTAACGGTTGGGGAAAACCGAAAGTTCTTGAACCATTTTGATACAAAAATTTTGGAAAAATTGGGAAACACCCTTTTTCCCCAAAAAAATCTATAAAAGGCGCAAAGCCAATTCAGCCCGTGGGAAATCAATGGAAAAACAGGAACAGGGTTTTAAATTTAAAAAAGGGGAAAACCCCATAAATCAAAATTTTCAAGTGAAAGTTCTCGCCCGGGAAATTTTAAAGAAAACCCAAACCCTATGACCTTGGGAAAGCACGCTAGTCAAAAAACCCGTAATTTATAAAAAGGGCCCCGCCGAGTTGTACTGACACAAAAGCCCCGCTATTTTTGGGGAAAACCTCAGGACTATCCGATAAATAACCTTATTTTTTTATAATGTATTTGTTGAACAAAAACAAAGTTTTTTTTGGGTGTGTTTTACTCCGCCCGGGTTTTTGATCTTTAATCTGGCCCCAAACCCTTTAGTTTTTAAAAAACCAGTAATAATATAAAGGTGGGTTTGAACCTCGGGAAAAACGAAGACTGATACGTAAAATTTATCCCCCCTTTAAAAAGAATAAATAAAAAAGAAATAAAAACATTAAAAAACCAAAAAATATATGTGTTGTTAAAATTTAAAATTTTTAAATGTTTGTGGTTATTTATTGTTTTGGGCACCCCTATAAATAAATGATTTTGGTTTTTGAAACCCTATTTTTCCTTTTTTTTCCCTTATGGATTTCAACATTTCCGGTATTTCTTGGGATAAAATTTGCCGTGAAGTCCCGTACTACTCCCGAAAATCCTTTAAACCTTAATAATAAATATCCGAACTGGAAATATACTTTATATGTGGGGGAAATTTTGTTTCCCCCAAGAAAAAGTAAATAGAGTTTTGGGTTGGGAAAGTACCCCAAAGTTCCCATGTTGTCACCTGTGTAAAAAAAGTAAAATTGGTCCCTGGTAACCTAAAAACTTAAGGGCCTTTTTGGGAAACCCCAAGGGCCTGTAAAAGGATCTGAAAGGGTTTTTTCCAAACCCCCTTTTTCCGGGCCTGTTTTGGGGTTTTTAAAAAAAAATAAAGTATCTTATGGTAAAATTTTGATTTTTGGGCAAAAAAAACAAAAACTTGATCTGTCATCAGCCCCGAAAGTTAAAAAATTTTAAAAATTAGAAAAAATAAAAGAATACACATTTTTTTACATGAAATAGTTAAATTTTTGCATTTATAAGATATAATGTGAGTGAGTTACCTTAAGTCGGTTCATTATTAAAATGTTACACAAAACACTGCTGAATAAAAGCAGGTCACTAATGTTTACTGTAGGTGGCGCTGTGCTTCAACCTCGTGAAAAAAAATAACGCGAACATAGATTTAACGCGAGAATACCAGCAAAGAGTATACATAACAAGCATCATGTCAGAATGTTTGTTTAAAAAATTATATGTATTATCCTTCCATTTACCATTTTTTTTATTTTCATATTTACAATGCTTAAATGCTTTATCGATCTTATAATAAATTCAAGGATGTTGTTAATTATCCACATTTAGATGGAGACGTTCCCCGTGCAACATCTTACGGGGTTTATGTTTCCCAGTTAATTAGATTCGCTAGAGCTTGTAGCAACGTAAAGGATTTCAACGAGCGGAATATTTTTATTACCAGCAAGCTTCTAAAACAGACCTACCGCTATCAAAAATTACGGAAATATTTTACTAAATTTTACAATCGTAACTTTGATTTAATTTCCAAATTCAATAGTGATTTAAAAAGTCTTCTGCGACAAGGGATTAGCCAGCCTGGTTTTTATGGCGATGTGATTTACAAACTTCGTAAGATTTTGGGTCATGGTAATTTTTCTGCTGTTTTTACTAAAATCATTAACGTTTTATTAAAAGAGGTTATGAACACTACTATTTTTAAGACACACTGCAATGTTTAGTGTTCAACCCTTTTACAGTTGGACACTTACGCTTTCCTCTTTTGATTGCATCTGACGGACCAAGTGGGGAGACTCTCTGATTGGATAGTTTGTAAAGCCCTTTGGGACTGAATTGTCTAAATGTTCGTCTTCTGTCTTGCTTCGTCGGGCCCTTGTAGGTGATTTTCTTGTTGCTCTGTCTTCCTTTAGGACATTGAGTACTTTTGTTATGGTCATTTGGTTGGTTTACTTTTATATGTTTCTACATGATCATTGTAGTGTTTTACTTATTTAACCTTTGTAACCATGACAACTGTTAGAATTTCACTTGGCGGGGATTCATTTTATTACACTGTCTCGTTTATATTAGGAACATGGCTGGGGCTAAGAGCGAGGTTTGGTGCACCATTAACCGGTTTAAACTCAACCAGCAGTCATTATTATGCTGCTGACCGTTCCAAGGCGGCGCCCCACTGTGTTCCTCAGATGTATGTCTTATGTTGTTTCATACTGTTTTGGTGAACACTTTTTGCTTGTGTCCCTTGTTGTTTTCTCGTCTACGGTAAGTATCTTCCCCATTTGCCTCTAGTTTTTATTTCTTTGATTACTCCCCACCCCCTCCCCCCGGTCTCCTGTCCCCTTCCCCTTTGTTGGCCTATTTTTATTTTCTTTGAATTCCTAATCAGTTACAAATTAATTATTATTTAATGATTAACTTGTCCGTGCTCTGTCTTTGCCCTGTCCTGTTTTTGTTTGGGGTCCCCCTGGGCTCCTTGCCATTGGTTCTTGTTGCTGGGTCATGTGGGGGTTGCGTTCATTGAACGCCGCCTTTCCTTGTTGATCTTGTTTATCATATTTTACAAGGACTTGGTTCATCCAAGACCTGTTTTTATAACAAACATTTAATATAACGACTTATGTTGAGCTCATATATTCACATCAAAAAGTCATTAAACTGTCAAAGTAACAGATGAAACATTCTCTATTTCAACAGTTGTTATTTTTGTATTCATGTTATTATCCTTTCATAGTTCACATAATAGCGCCGAAACTCATTCTAGGAGCAATAAAACGCGAATTGCTCTTGATAAAAAAGAAACACTTATTCTGAAAGTTTTATATCCGTAGAGTTAGAGAAAACCTTCTTAGACAGTTGCAAAAATAAATGTTAATGGTTGCAAAAATGAAATGCTACTGGATATAAATGTCAATAAAATAATGATGATGGAATAAACTTATGTTGTAACATCATACAACATTACCTTGACACATTTTTGTAAGAATATTTTGAAGATAAGTAATAAAGTTTAAGAACCTGATCTGTTTTATCTTTTCCCAGCAAACCTGACATTGTTTTGCTTCTGATTGGATATAGAATATTCACGTTGTTTTGCCTTAATCAATATCGCATTTGAAGGTCTAAAACAATTGAAAGAGAAGGCGTACAATAGAAAATAAACAATGCCAATTTCAATTGAATCAATGAATTGAAGTTGTCTGTTTTCTGACGTCATATATACCGCTTAATAACGTGTTTACAACAAACCTTTTAAGAGTAATTTCAATCTCATTTGTGTAATGGAAAATCAGGACAGCTGATTACAGCTAGTTCAGTTCGTCCATAATTGAGATTATTATGACTTGTTGCAATTTAACCGCTCTGTTCAATAAATTGTGGATTATATAAAATTACCATTAAAGTGACTGCCGTTCAACAACCCTTAATGCCGAGTTAATTATAATTATGTAAAATTATCAAAAAAAAGCAGAATTGGTACATCAAATTGCTTTCGTTCTTCTTGCATATATCATGACTTTTCTTACATCATTTTTTCAACGTTTTGAAAAACTGACTGACATGCAGAAATCTATAGTAAATTGTAGTTAAAATTACGCAAATGCCGTGAATTTAATTAATACATACTATTATTATAGATCTATGTAATATAAATTCTAAAGAGTTTGTTTCAAAGCCGCTTTCCCTTTTTTAAAATTAAAAAGCCCTAAAAAGATATGTAAAGAAAATTTTCCGTAAGCTGTGAAAATCAGGGAACACTTTCTGTTTTGGAACTTTTTATACGGAAAGTACATCTTTATAAGGGTTTTGCATCATTGGCAAACTAAAATTTAATCATTTTTCCGACGGGGTTTTTTTCCAAAAAAATTGAATTGATGTATTGGTTTTTCAAAAGTGACATTAAAAAACATGCGACCTCGTACTAACCAAAAGAAGCAAAAATTAAAAAAAACGCTTTGAAATAAAGTTGGATAAAAGGGAGAAACATTCAAATTTTAAAATATTTTTCGGGTTTCATAGTTTAGTCGGATTTCCAAAAAAAGAAAAAAGAAACGACATTTTCTTGTCGCGAAAGGGAAATAAAACAAATTGGGTTTAAAATTTTATCTAATTAAAAAAGATAAAATGGAAAAATGGATTCATTTTTTTTAAGGAAGATTTTATTTCCAGTTAACCTGTCGGCTAAAAGGAAAATGCAATGTTTGTTCTTGAAATCATAATAAAATGTTCTGGTTTTCCAGCGGTTAAAATTATAATCTGCATCGCTTTCATAATTGTGCAGGCTTGCCGATAATTGGCTGTTTGAAAGATCACGAGAAGGTGGCAGCCTATTAATGATCGTCAGATCCTAAGGATCCAAAGTCGTAGCGTTATATAGGAGCTTAATTTAATCAGATGTCCAAACTCTTTGCCTCTTTGCCTTTGAGATCGAACAACGGTTATGACAAACAATATATGTTACATATGTTTGACATTCGAGGTCTTACAAAGTTTATGGTAAATCATAAATAACAAACATTCAGTTTGAAAAAAACACATGAACACCATCAAGATTTCATTATGTTTGCATTATCAAATACATTTTATCTCTTTGAAATATTAATGACGATTTTTCATAGGAAATGAGTTGGTAGGTTTTTGTAAACGGATGAAATACCGTAGCTTTTTAATTAACATACCTCGGTTATTGCCAACCACTATGATTGATGATGTTTGCATACAACATGAACAAAAAATGTTCTCTGTCTATTAGATAAACTCTCATGAACAAAACATAATACAACCTTGTTATAAAAAGAAATGTAATTGAGTAATATGCATCTGTTGCCAAGACAATTAAGCAACTGCTTAGGTTCAGATAAACCTTGTCAAATTCTTTAAAATATTTTAACTGAAATAAGTATATATATTGGATTTTAAGAGAAATTTCTGAATGAAACATATGTAAAAGATGAAAACTTACATTCTGAACTACTTGAAATATATTTCTTAAATCCGATATCATTTCATACATATATTGAGCAAAGCATCTGGTATTGGATGCTATTAAACGTTCCTTTGGAAATATTTATACAGTTTGTTTATTTATTTAACCCTAAAATATGAAAATAAAATATTGCAATGCTACGAAAGTTGCACAATGACAAAACAAAACAAAGAAATGAAGAAAAATATAACTTTTCAGTGTTTTACACCAAATCAGTGCGACTATAAATTGTGTATGTTTTAAAGTTTGTAGTAAAATTAATAAAAGCGTTTCTAATTTGTCGTCTTATAATTTTTATACGAGGTAGCTTTGTTAAATCTTTCATTATCAGTGAAGTCCTTTTTGATTTATCAATATATTTCCACAATTTCATGTGAATTCCAAAAGGATCATAAGTGGCCACCTATTCAAAAATGATTATGCTAGAACTTAACGTATTTACCAGCAATTTGTATTGTAGGTATCAATCTCGGATATGTAGTAATTTATTTTAGAGATTCATAACCAGGTGCAATATGCATAAACTATTATTTTACTATACATGAAAATTTAAAAAGATCATTCATGAAAAGTGACAGTCAAAGGAACTTAGCCTGCAAAGAATGTCAAATCGAAAACCGTCCTGTATCACCCCACACAGTACCGCATAAATGACCTCAATGGCTAGACAGGAGGGGCGGCAAAAATACATACAGTTAACAATTCTTAGATATACCATCAACTCTTGTAAAGCTTTTGTACATATCCCTGTATATTGTCAATATCCTTCATTGCATACACGAATACTGTTAATGGTAAAAAGTCTTTAGATACAAGCAATTGCTGTTGTATTTGTTGTCAAACAATGTAGTCTGCAGTATGAATCCTACATAAATCAGACTATATAGAATTGATTTATTATGACAGTGAAAAACGACATTGCTGATTATTCAATTTCATATCACTATGGAGTGATTCATAATTGATAACAGATATGAGTGGATTGTTCATATAACAATTCTTTTGTTACTTGTAAAGATATTATCATGTTTATTGATTTAACTCCTGAAATCAGCAAAAAACAAATTTTGAATTAAGAGCACAGTTAATTACTTACAATATACTGAAACATATAATTTAGTTTTCTTCATTCATTGATTAAAGTACCAATAGTATCCAATTGTAACTAATTGTAATTTACTTTGAATCAAATACGAGGGTTGTCCAAAAAATTCGTGCACTGCAGTTATTGTCGTGAGAGTAATTAATAAAAACAAATGAATTATATATCACTTGAAGGGGAAATCTGTCTCAAATAAGAAAACAAAAGAAAATGCCGAGTAACCCGCGTGTCGTGTAAAAGAATGGTCATTAAGTTACCTTAGTTACGTAATACCGGCGCACGGCAAAAATTGGGTTAGTTCATTACTGTAATTGTATTAATTGATTGTTGCTTGTAAAGTGGCATTTGGTTTTTATGTTTCAATTTGTTTTACTGTTTTAGAGGAATGATTGGTGCAAAGTATTTTGTAGTTTTTATTGTTCTTATGCAACGTACATGTAACATATTCCACCAGTGCACGAACATATTGGACAACCCTCGTCACATGCGTCGGCATTACGGACGGACGTCTGCCTGACCGGTTGTCATCGTCTACCGACTCTCGCCCTTCTACAGAGCGTTTGTGAAATTTAAAAACCAGCCTTCGTGACACTGAACATGTCACGCTTGCCCTTTTAAGTTCTTTGCAGGTATCTGTTGGTGTTTTACCAATAATTGCAAACAATTTAATGATCGTCCGTATTTCCAGACGTTTAGAGCAACTGACATTTTCACGTAATTACAGTACTGACGACCACACACAAATGTTTGTTTACAACCGTTACAATAGGGCACATGACGTCATATTTTCTAGTGACGTTAGGAATACGTACACACACTTTTCCCTGAATTTTAACATTTATATGTAGTGTTTAAAGAATACTGTGATGCATCAAAGTAATGAACTATCCCAATTTTTTGTTGTGCGCCGGTATTACGTTACCAAGGTAACTATATGACCATTCTTTTACACGACATGCCGGTTAAACGTTTTTTTCTTTTGTTTTCTTATTTGAGACAGATTTCCCCTTCAAGTGATATATAATTAGTGTTTTTCTATTAATAACTCTGACGACAATAACCGCAGTGCACGAATTTTTTGGACAACCTTCGTATAAGTAATTTCTTACGTTTAGCAATTATAAATATTTTTATAAGTTGTAAATGGTTGTAAAGTAACATCAATGGAAAGGCAATTAACGAAATATAATGTTAGTCTAACTAAATCAACGAAACACGTTAAGATTATAGCGGCGTTTAAAACAGCGTTAAACTAAAACGTGAACAGAGCAGAATATAAAATGGTTAGTACAATGTGAAAATTTCAAGTAGTTATTATGAACACTTAGAACATGAAGAAAAATGTACTGGCAAGATTCCAGTTTGGGATGCTACGGAAAACATTTTATAATTATCACCCAGATATCTTGTGAACTCAAAGTTAGCACCTAGCTGTCTTCTGAACTAAAAAGCGATATCTATATACCACATATATTTTTTACTTGATGCTGACTTTACATATTTTGCACCCTCTTTTGTCTTCATTATCCTGTAGACGTTTCAATATGTAAGTATTTAGTTATTTGAACAATGGTTCTTTCATATTCAATAGCGTCGAAACAACGTGAACTGTTTATAGCAACAGAATAAAAATTCTTCTTTTCCCATATTATATTTTTTGATAATTTTTATATTAATGATGCTTATTTTTTCAAAAAAATAGACGAAACAAAATTTTAAAGCAAACAAAATTTAGGGTTTTAGTGGTTGAGTTAAAATAACAAAACCTTTTAAATCATAATTTTAAAAAAATGAAAATTATCTATTACAATTACGCAAGAGATCTTGTGCCGTATATGTATGTAGGAAACAAGAATATACATGCATGTTTTCACACAACTATTGTTTCCAACACTCTGACTTGTAAAAAAGATGTAATTATAGATTAATATGTGTATAACACTGATAGTTATATACTTTAGGACTGATAAGATTAAACATTTCAGCATAACTTTGAGCGAAATTTACATTTTTCTACAAATAATATGTATTTCTTGCTGATTAGATGTAAGAGTTTCACTTTACATCTTAATCAATATGTCATTTTAAGGTCTATGTAAATAATTAAAACAGATGCTCTCAAATAAGTAAGAAAAGTAAACTCTAACTAAATGCATTGATATTTTAGTTATTTAATGTATTTGTACTCGAATATTTTTTAGCATTAAATTTTCTCAACATTACTTTAAGTAGATTTGTAGCAAACAGTATTACTATGAAATGTTGTTATACTGCTTATTGATGCCAATACTAGATTTTCTTTCTCTGAATAAAAAGGAATAGCGATTTATTTTCATCCTTTTGTCAAATTGATATATATGAATTGATTATTTAACATTACCTTGTAAATAAAAAAGATCGAATTATTTTCAGAGTATTAAAATGTAAAATATTATGACTTAAACTTATATTTTTCGAAGAAAATGTATTTTGCACCGTTTGAATAGTTTCGATGATGATGTTATCTATGCTGTTAACAAAAGCATGTAATAAATATATTTAAAGACATTATTACAGTTGGCTTTTTCTTATTCACAATAAAAAAACAATCAAATGCTGTCACTATTTTATCATCCGCATTATCAATGTTAACCATCTTGTTTCTCTAATCACAAAAAATCATTAAAAATTAAAGTTGTAGAAAACAATTATGCCTACACAAAAGATTTACTATATTTAATTCTAATTTTTCCTTGTACTACTTTTGAGATGGTACAATATTGGATATTTTTACTTAAATTGCAGTAAGAAGTTTCATTTGTTATTCAAAAAAAAACTTGATCTTCTCAATGAATAACCGAATGGACTTTGAAATTATAACAGTTTTTTTAACAGTTTTGACTTATAATTGTTTTCACTTCGAATAAATATTGTTTAATAGTACACTTTTTATCATAATTTGTGTTTGGCTTTGTTGTACATTCTTTTTTATTATGTTAAAAAGTCATTAGAGAAAAATTGTATTCCAATTTCAAACTTGTCACAGTAAAAAGCTTTCATTATTTCTGTCAAGAGCGGGTACAAAAATAGTACCACCGACTTTCCATAAGTAAGCTCGCCACATGAAAGAGTTTAAAACTCATTGAATAGCCTGATGATAGATTTTTCGTGTACTAGGACGAAATATTCCAGAAAATATCACAGACAAAAACAATGTTTATGTCTTTAGAAAATAAATCATTTTTTCATGATCGCGACGTGCAGAGTTAATATTTATCTATATTGCTGTATTGCAGAAGAAGAAAATGCATGAACCTCAAATCAGCAACATCCATAATGATTACATATTTATTTTCATCTTTAAAATGACAAATGGCGCGCAACAAAGATCAACTCTTAAGTATTGATATAGACTTTAAGATCATACAGAATCATAATTCTATTTAAAATAGATTCAGATCTCTGCATAAAAAGATGTTCTACAATAAACATATTTGTGTAAAACAGTCATGTTGTTAATCCTATAACTAAACGACATTATCAACTTGGTATATCTACATGTTTCTATAAATCAGCTAAAAACTATCCTTCATCCATTGGTGAATTGGAAGCATTTTAACTGAAACCTTTGTCTTTTTTGAAGCATTATATCAGCGCATCAAAGCGGCATTTAACAATAATGGCTCTTCAAGTAAAAGAAATGAACGCAATTAATTTTAACTTTATGATTGTTGTCAATATCTCATAAAATCCATGAGAAAATGTTGTCCTTTATAGCAGTGTCATTGTTTCCTAAAATGGAAACACATTTTATTTTAATTTTAGGTAACACATTAAAACCTCACGCAGATAAATTCTACTTTTCTAGTATTTTAAATTTTAAGCTGTTTTCGGATTTCAACGTGTATGGCAATATCTAATTGTGGATAATTAGAATTCCCTTTATTTAGATATGTTGATGTCATTTAATCTAGGAAAGACAAGTAAGTTAGTTTGGTTATAGAATAATTGAAATTGCTTGCATGTTTAATAGTAGTTTTATTTCACTCACTTTTGTGATTTTTTTTCACTCACTTTTGTCTTAGAAAAATAATGTTATTGACGTTGTTTCTTTTGTAATTATTGTTATTTCTATATCAATTTGAACAGAAGTAAGTGAAAATGAAAATCTTAGATATCTTATTCCGTTTAAATTGCACTGCTTTCTTTCTCTATTACAATTATTCATCCATTAAAGTTTTTTTAAGCAAATTAAAATTTATCTTGAAAACTTTTAACCATTAAGGTATTTATTTACAAAGGAGATAGAAAATGACGTGTGTAATTAGACTTATTCTGAGCATTTTATTCTGAACTAGCTTAAATTGAGTATACTAATTTGTGTTTCATTTAGATAGTAATTTTCTCTTTAATATAAAGTAAGTACGTAAACAATAAATAATTATGTGTTGTTGTTGTTCACGTTTAATTTTGAAGAGTTAAACATATAATAATTATCAATTATTTTTCCTTTCCTTAAATCTGGAGAGCACCGCAAATTTAGGTTATGCAAGGCAACAAGCATTATTTAAATTGCTTACGATAAAGTTGATTTTAAGTACATATTTGTATATAATTCAAACTGGAACAAGTTACAAATCATTCATTTTGTATCTATATTAGTCTAAGAGTAAGTTTAAGAGTACAGGTATTTCTATTTTATTTTAATTGTATAAAAATAGATAAAATGGAAAGGTACTAGTATCTTCCTTGGTATTAAAAGTTTTTGTTTATTTTTTTACAACAGATGTGTCACACCTTTGATTTCATTTCAAGGTATAAAATTCATGTTTTTCCTGAGCTTCATAATACTCTGCTGATTCACTTCTATATATCTGATTGATTAAAAAGATGAAATTTTAGCTATATAAAAAGATTCATAAAGCCTGAATATACAATTTGCAATAATGTAGTAAAATAATGTAATTTAATGCATGATATCAGGTTTAAACAATAGACATTATGCAACTTCTATGGATAAAATCTGCATAGCAATACCTATCAAACTATATCGACCTTTAATTTTTCATTTTGAAAAACAAAACAAAACCAAAAAAATCAAACAAGACATCTGGGGCTCTTTAAAGCCACTGACCTCCAGAAAAGAAATGAAATAATATTTAAAGTAAACAGTAAGTACTGATCTAGTTAGGTTTATTGTATAAATCCATCATTACTGACGCCTTGATTCAAGAAAGAATGCTGGCCAAAGCCTTAATATATCGGGTTTTTCTTTTCCATAATCTACTACGTTACTAACGTAGTAGCCAATATAAATAGGAGAAGATAATTCATTAAACGCGGTTACGTGTCTCAACAGTGGTCCGAAAAAATCTCGGTATCCGGTATGCCCGGGATCGTTCATCAATTTTCGTCATTTAGTAGGCCCCTATCACATCTCAAGCTGAAGGTTAAATCGATAAATTGATCATCATATATGTAAAAAAATTAATCCATTATAATTTTAGTGCCATGAATTAGTACAAATATAATACAAGCAGTTATTCGTTATTCGTATCCCTATATGTTTGAAAAAATCCCGGATTCCGTGCGTTCCGGAGCAAAGGTCACGATATTGTCCTGTATGCTCAGGTGGTACTAGAAATAAAACCGGATGAAAGAATTCCGTGGTATAATAAAAGAAGGTATTTCCCGTTGGTGGAAAAGCGATCTGTTTGTTTTCAGAGCAATAATGTTAAAATATGAACATTTTGAAGTGTCATTTCGATTTCTTTCAACTATATAATGTTTTTAGGGGGATTTTGAAATATAAGCAAGACGGCATTTTTTTCTGCTATCTTATTGAGGTCAGCTGATTTACGTAGCAAACTGTAAGGTATTACAGTGTAAATTGTCAATGGTTCGGCGCGACTTTGATTTTAAGTTAAGGAGTTAAGAGGGAATTCTTCCAATTGTTCGACTCCAGTTCGATTTCAGGATAATTTAAAGTGAAAAGCGTTTCTCCCGTTGTGATTTTAAGGGACGCCTCGTTTCGTTGTTACCGTAGTAATACATGCCAAGTACTGACCCTTTTGTGCTGAAAAAAAGGCGCGGTAATCATCTGGTACACACCTTGTTCTCCTTAAAGTCGGTCTACAATATGTTTGTACACTTTCAAAATTAATTCCTAAAATTTCAATGATTCCCCTTACACTAAGAGGTCGACCTGTCATCACAATATCTTTGCTCCTACATATGACAATGTAATTGATGACGGTGAGCCGACCACATTCGTGCTTTCGTTTAACAGTAGTCGGAAATTTGCTTACGCTTTTTGTGAACAAACATCACATGCTGTCACGTCTTTAGCGTTTAGAATGTTTGTTCTTGAGTATGATAAAGAAAAAATCTTGCGTATGTTACTAATGTTTGCGCTCTTATTCACTTAAAATCCTATAGAGACCATACAAACATGAAAATACCATCATGTTTTCTGCATAATCCCGATATCACGGATATATCATATACATTTTTCATAAAATACTTGGATTAAAATTCAGGAGATGATCTACTTATAATTGCTATTCATTGACAATGGGTTTGTCCATGAACATTTTGAACAATCCTGGAGCACAATTGTTCATTTTTCTGTTCGTTTAAATGCTTGGGGCTTCATATTTTATTTTTGAGATCTTTATGACGTTCTGATATTTTACTAGAGCCTCATCCTCAAAGCAAAAAACTATACATGTCCCGTGAGATATTTCGTCATGATACTTATCACAGAAGAACCACAATGTCTACAGTTATGGTAATAAATTTGTTCTTCCCCTTTATAATGATTGTTGTTTATTTATCCTCTTGTTGTTAAACTGTCTACCGACTGAATTCAAGATTACCAATATCCAAGTTCGTATGTTTGTAATCAGTACATAAATTGTAATAAACAGTCCATGATAGAGCCGTTGTTTGTGTATCAATAACAATATCTTACATCTTGTAAAATATAAAAACATTATGTCTATTAAATCGGCACACGCTGAGGCGTTTGATAAAATATTGTGTTTTATGTAAAGAAGTAGTGTAATTTTAAATTTTGAACATTGTATAACGTTGCTCTTCTAAAGAATTTAGATGTACATAATTATTCTTGATGATGAATATTATTGTCCTCGTTTAATTGAACATAAGTTTTAAAGAGGGTTTTAACCTACACGATTTCAAAATATAAGATGGACCAGGTCTAATTCGTCACGTTTTAACTTTTCTTTTTATCAAGCGACAAAATCACCGATTTGAATGTGGTATAATACATATGGAAACAATGAATAATTTCATTTTTGAATGAAATAAGGTTGAAATTAAATATTTCTACAAATGCTAAAAATATACTAAGACACATAAGTACAGTAGGCGTTTCTTTATTTATCATAAAAAAACAACAACAAATCAATTTTGGGTCTATTTTGTTAGCAAAAGTGTCAATTCCCGTCTCTAATAACTTACTTACTTTTCCATCTACAATAAGGAAATGAGAAGAACAATCTTTCTGGTAGGAAGAAATCATTCCAGAAAATGTCACAGAAAAAACAATTACATGTTTATGTCTTAAGAATATTAAACATTCTTTGATGGTCGTTTAAGATAGATTAAGACAGATTGCTATATTGTAGAAACAGCCAAAAAGCATGAATTTAAAGTCAGCAACATCCATTACAACTCAAATGCGTAATTTTTTTGTACGCACAAAGAGAAAGAAAACATTTAATGTGGTACTTTAAGAAACATTAAGTATTGATAAAGGACCCTATGACCATACACAAAAATAATTATATTTAAAATGGATAAATATCTTTTTTATCTGTATTTTTGTATAATAAAAGATGTACGCACCAATCATATTGATGTAAGACAACAAATGTTTTTACTTAACGACATTTCCAACTTGGACTATGCATAATATGTGAGGAAGCCATTACAGAACGTCGGTGGTTCTACTCAGGTGCTCGCCTGTGCCTGAAATAATACACGGTGTGGAGCCTCATGTCTTCATTCAACAGTAAAGCTAGAAAATCGCCATATAACCTTTTCTTTGTTGATGCAACGTAAAATCTAACTAAACATGAACCGGCCGAAACGGCTGATGATCCCCAAATAGGTGTTGGACACAGAAAATGAGTTTCTTGATGATATCTCTTGTAGTTTCAGAGTTATGTACCAGGCAAAGTTCAAAGTGTAAAAATGAAAACACGGCAGTAACTCCGATGTTTGGCTATGAGGAATAACTGTTCTTCGACCCAATAAAATCTATCTACCATCAAAGTTTCTTGTTGATATCTCTTGTGGTTTCAGAGGTATGTCCTTGACAAAGTTTAAAGTGTAAAATGAAAAAGGGCAATGAATCTAAAATCAGGAGAGGAAGCGTTACACAGTGATTTTAGAATTATGTCCCGGACAAGGAAATGCGGAAGTACTGACAGACGGACGGACAAAATGGCGACTATATTCTCTCCATTCGGAAGAATAAAACTATTGCATTTTTTCTCTGTTTTAAGCATAACATTAGCTCATCAGAGCGAGCAACACTTTCGCCTCTTCATATTAAAAAAAATGTACGAAATTTTAAGACTAAACATTTATGATAGTTGTCAATTATATAATCTCATATAAGCCATAAGCAATTGTTCCGTCTCTTTTGTTTTCACAGAAATATGCATTGTTTCCTAAAATAGAAACATACATTTAACTTATTTTTATTTTAGGTAACAAATTAAAACTCCTTTTCCTATATCATAAATTTTAAGTAATAACGTTGTTTATTTTGTTATCTTTTCGGATTCCAACATTTAGTGCGATATCTAAATGTGGATAATTTAGATTCCCTTTTATGTTTACATATTTAAATGTCATTTAATCTAGGATACAAGTTTGTGGGATAGGTTATAGTATAGTTCAAATACTTGCATGTTTAAAAAATGTTATTATTTCACTGATTGTTTCTTAGAAATAATGGTATTGACGTTGTTTCTTATCTTATTATTGTTTTTGTCTATATCAATTAGAAAACTCACGAGAATAGAATTAAATGACAGTTTCAGATATCTTATTCCGTTCAATTTGAACTGTTTCCTTTCTATACTGTTATAACAATAATTCGTCAATTAAAGGTACTTTTGTTAAAGTTAAACCAATTAAAGTCATTATTTAAACTTTTAAAATATTTAAACAAAAGAGGAAGAACTAAATAATTTTGTTTAATTCATTTTTGTCGAGCTTGCTAAAAGTGATAATAGTATTTCGTGTTTCTATTAGTAAGTGTCTTTCTTTCCTATATGAAATAAGTACGCAAACAGATTAAGAATTGCAGTACGATTTTCAGAACTTGCCTTATAAGAAATAAAAAGAAGAGGATATGATATTGAACTTTTGATTGACTCAATGACACACTGAATTTTCTTGTCCTTCACTGAAAAAAAACCAAAAAGAAATAATCAAGGATATGATCATCGAGTAAATTAATAATTATCAACCCAAATTGGAATAAGTTACAAATCACTTATTTTGTATCTATGTTAGTCTAAGGGTACATTTCAATTTTATACCACCTATATCTAGATTTGCTAAACATAAAAGAAATGATCAACTTAAAATGCTAGAGAAATTTTTCAACAGTTGAACACGGTTTCAAACTGTTTTCAAAGAATATTGCATGCGAAACACTGACCATCTCGCGCTGAAAAGAGGCGCAGCAACCATCTGGCACACACCTTGCTCTCAGTTGGGTCCGTCTTCAATATTGCACCTATCCAATACTTGTTCACAACATATCATTGATTTCCCATACACTTAAAAGACGACTTGTCATCACAATATCTTCGGTCCTGTTCAGATGACGCCAGCATACTATATATCATACCTGCATTTTCCGTCTAACACCGTTCTAAAAAAGTTATTTTGGCTATTTGCCAACGACATCTTGCCGCCTGTAGCGCTTGAATTGTTTGTTTTAATTAAAAGAAATGCGTGCGTATTTCATCGTCAAATGACGCCATCTGCATTAAAATTCAGACATATCAATACAAAGTATTATTACATAGTACGCAGAGAATGTAGCCAATAATCTTGAAATATTCAGGAAATGACGTCATGATATTGAGGCCGCCGACGTTATAATAAGTACATTATTAAAGTTTGCACTCTTTTTTCTTCAAAATTCCATAGATACAATGCAAACCATAACATAATATATTTTCTAGATTGCGCCGGTATATAGGATATCATACAGTTTTTAATAAATATGTTTACTTTGATCTATTCATAATTTTTGTAAATGGAACTGAACATATAACTCAAAAGGCAAACATAGTTTTGTCAAAGGACTTCTGAACACTCCTAGAGCACAGTCGTTCCTTTTCTGTTCGTTTAAAGCTGAAAATCTGGCAAATTTTGAGATAGATCTTTTATGACATAGATAAAAACAGAAACCACTAAAGAAGGCCCAAAACGCAGCTTGGTTTGATAAAGCCTGTTCATGGCAAGTGCAAGTTATTGTACTTTAAATTGATGGTTGTTTTTTATCTTCTTCTTTGTAAACTGTCTATTGACTGAATCCAAGATTTATATTATCCAAAAAACGTCGTTATGTAATCAGTATATAAATTGTAAATTACAAGACATTTCAGTATAAGTATACCAAACGACAACTAAGAAGATGTTGCTAAATATCATAGGTGGTTAACAAATAATATTATAATTAAATTTCGTGTTGGAATAAATAACTTGTTACGAATTGGATGCCAATCTATTATATAAATATTTCTATATAAATGGGCATACAATGAGTCGTTTGATACAAAAACTGTTTTAATTTTTTTGAAGAAGTGTGATTTTTAATTATTAACCATTGTCTGATATTGTCCTAATCGAAATAGTTATTATGGATTTTGTTGGACCTTTTGAAATACAATTTATGCAATCAATAAGGTCGTTTTATAAAGACATCCCGTCCGTTTCTTACCCGTGTGCCCTGTCCAGATTGTTTTCATGTTTGGCTCTTTGTCGGTTAGATGCATTCATGAATGTCGCCCTTCCTCATTGAATTTGTTGTTCATATTTTAATCATAGAGAGTATATTGTCTGCTCAAAGTTTATATTTTGCTCAGCACTAAAGACTTAATGCTAATTCTTAATTAAGCTTTAAAAGAATGAAAGAAATCGCTTTACTTGTAAAGCCCTTAGTTAAACTTATCGTTTATATTAAATATTGAAAATGACGGATTACTTGTACACAGATTTAAAATTATAATCAATTGAAACTCCCTATTTTCCAAAACAGAAAGGATGCCTTTCTGAACCGGATTTAATTCTCTATAATTATATTTCCATGAAAGAAATAGAAAAATGTACAAATCCCATGAGATAAAATGTTATCTATGTGGTTCTTTTAGAACGATAACATTTGAATGTCTACTGAAGATATATTGGTTTGGAAACCTCTGTATACTCGTAACGTTTTATATATTCCTGAAACGATATAATGTCCGCTTTTAGACATAATTCAATACCATTCCAAACATCTAATGTGGTTAATCATATAAAATGATCAGAATCATTGTCGAGATACGGTTCCTCATTAGAAATAGAAATATAGATCTGAATAACATTTTGCGATTTGGTTATTCAAAATGGCAATACAAACTGTTCAATTGTAATAAAAACGTGCAATGTATGTTATAATGAATGTAACGGTCTGTATTTGGTAACCCGCTATACTGGCTTTATTTTGAACGCCATACATAAAGTGTTTCATAGTTTGGATACCTTTCTGTAGAAAATGTGTATACTTATATATGTACATTGACCTGTGCTCCAGTTACCGCACCGTTTGTTAAAGATAATAAAAAATCAAGCTCGTTCATTGACTACATTTTTTCTGGGTTTCATAGTGACGACAGGGAAAGAGGTATTGATAGAAAATTAATAGTCAGATGCTTGTTTATTGGTTACATCTTTTCTTCGTCTTCAAATTCTAAAGCGGGATTAATATATACATGCATATTGATCGTTTGCAAATAAAGGACGTGATATAGAATCTGATATTTATTTTGAGTTATAAATTTCAAAGCAAAATTAAAGAACAAATAAAGAAGGGAAATACAATATCACTTCAGAAAGACATTAAAGGGAAACACTGCTATTCTGTTTTCATGACAAAAATAAACAGTATAATCATTTCACTTATTTGATGTGTTTCTTTGATTTGTATATTCTCGCCTGCTCAGTTATAGTAATTGCGTTTGATTTATACTTTGGTATCAATATATTTCTCTTTGACAAATGATGTGCATAGCATATCTTATTCTTGAAAAAAAAAGAATTAATTTTCTAGTTGGATTGTCAAAAGAAGGCAAAAATTGGCAATTCTGAATTGAGCAGAAATATAACAAATATTGATGAAAAGATACATATATTAATAAGAAAATTGACAAATTGTGCGTAGTTTCTTAATAAGTTAGTTTTAAAAATATTGTGAACAATGATACTTCATTGGAGCAGTTATTTAAAACACATATATGCACGCCTTGCAAACTTACGCTCTACTTTGGTAGAACTGAAAAACGCGCGATCGGTATTCCCGAGATACAGCGGAATGCCGATTTAAAAGACTAATGGTAAGTTGCAAGACAGCAAAATATTTAATTTCGTTGATTTGGACGTTCATTTGGGGATTTCGTTTTCTGTCTTTTAATGTATTGAAGTTTTTCTTTCAGACTCCGATCAATGTAGCCCTGTGTAGGATTGTTTTAAGCTTTCAATGATCTTAACTATCGTGAAAAGAAATTTAAATAAACTCTTGAGAACATTTCCCCCTGATGAGGAAAACGACGATTTGTTGAATTTTGAACTTCCTAACTATGAAAATGCTCTACACTTTGGATTTCTTTGAAAAAAAAACTTAGATAAATATTCTTCCGCTTAATCTCGGAAATGACGTTCGCTCGTTTTTAAGTGCAACACAATTTTGAAGTGGAGCGTAAGCTTTTTGGGCGTGATATAATCAAGCTAACATGATATCGCTTGTTATCCCTGTCGTACAGTCGTTACAGATTACTTTCTATCATACTTCAAGTGAGTTTTATAATAAAGCCTTTCGTGACGTCAGAGGTTAGTAGCAATTCATGATGTCACACTGTGCAACGTTACTTTTCGGCAAGCGGACATTATCAAACAGCTCCCACATGCGCATCAGGAACCGGGCCTTTTTGTTTCTCGATGACATAGTTTAATAAACAAAGCATATTATGCAATAGGATAAGTATTTTATTTTATATATTAACATTTGTATAATATATAATGAGTCATCGTTAAGACTAAAGTTCAATGTTATATTTCATTAAAGCGACACGCCTCTATATTCATGCTTATTTTCATGAAAAATTTAAAAATTTGTTTAAAAGTATTTTTCAGTGAAATAACCAAAAAGAAGTAATTTAAAAAATATAAATGGCACTTACAATCCACGTAAATTACTAAAAAGAGGACAAAATATGCAAAAATAGCCCTTACTGCGTTAGTCGCAGTAGAAATATACATGTAGTTATAAATACTGAAAACTCGGTCATTAATCGCACATAACATGTAAATTATTATTAGAACTTTGAATCTTTACACTTTTCCTAAAATCTAAGTACATTTTTCTCAGGTTTGATTTTATTGAAATATTTTCGCTCATCTGGTGGCATGCAGCTTTAAAGGGGAAACGATTTTGAAAAGGAACATAAAACGTCAAAACAGTTTTATTCAATTTCAATGATTTTAATCACGTGATAAAGGCATCTCACGTCTGTGGTAGGGTTTCTGTTATTTCCTTTTCAAATAAAGTTTTGTAGACTTTAAGTATTATACCACACTGAAACAGTGTTTTAATTTTCACTCACTTTTTGTATTAACCTTTTTTCTGCTAAGAAGTTTTGATGATTATTTGAATCAAAGAGCCAAAAAGCCCAGAACATATAAAAATACTAGTGAAATACGGGGAAATATTTAAGAGCTGCCTCACGGATTTTAAGCCTGCTTTGTAAAAACATGTAAAGAAGTGGTACACTGAAATTCTACAAACACCATGATATTATACAAACATCGGTTTGACCGAGTATGTTCTTAAAAAGTAAAATTCATCATCATTCCAGAAGCGCGTGTTTTAACGAAATATTGAAATTGCTTATAAAATTGTGATTGTATAATACCCTATACAGACCCTGTATTATATATACAATGTATGACATAAATAAGAGTATCATATTTACTACGAGGGTTGTCCAAAAATTCGCGCACTGCAGTTATTGTCGTTAGAGTCTTATTGATAGAAAAACGTGAATTATATATATCTTGAGGGGAAAATCTGCCTCAAATAAGAAAACAAAAGAAAAAAACGTGTAACCGGCATGTCGTGAAAACGAATCGTCATACAGTTATCTTGATAACGTTATAGCGGCGCACGACAAAAAAGTGGGTTAGTTCATTACTTTGATGCATCACGGTATTCTTTAAACACTACATATAAACGGCAAAAGTCAGGAGAAAGTATTCGTAACGTCACTAGAAAATATGTCATATGCCTTATTGTAACAGTTGTAAACAAACATTTGTATGTAGTCGTCAGTACTGTAATTACGTGAAAATGTCAGTCGCTAAACGTCTGGAAATACGGACGATCATTAAATTTTGTGCAAATATTGGTAGAACAACAACAGTTACCTACAAGAAGGGCAAGCAGGACAAGTTTATTGTCACGAAGGCTGGTTTTTAAATGGCACAAACGCTCTGTAAAAGGACGAGAGTCAGTAGACGATGACAACCGGTCAGGCGGACGTCCGTCCATAATGCTGGCGCATTTGACAAGGGTTGTCCAATATATTCGTGCACTGGTGGAATATGTTACATGTACGTTGCATACTACAAAATACTTTGCATCAATCATTCCTCTATTGACAGTAAAACAAATTATAACATAAAAAGCAAATGCCACTTTGCAAGCAACAAACAATTAATATAATTACAGTAATGAACTAACCCAATTTTCTTTTACAGGACACGTCAGTTACTCGGCTTTTTCTTTTGTTTTGCTTCTTTGAAACGGATTTCTCCTTCAAGTGATATATAATTAATTTGTTTTTATTAATAACTCTCACGACAATAACTACAGTGCCCCAAATTTTTGGACAACCCTCGTATTTGATTCAAAGTAAATTACAATTAGTTACAATTGGATTTCATAAGGGAAAACCTTATC
This sequence comes from Ruditapes philippinarum, assembly GCF_026571515.1. Lineage (NCBI taxonomy): Eukaryota > Metazoa > Mollusca > Bivalvia > Venerida > Veneridae > Ruditapes > Ruditapes philippinarum. The sequence continues at coordinate 397,328 of NW_026866929.1, read as the reverse complement.
TAAACTATGGTTTTGGTCAGTTCATGTTATAACTTAAATGGATAATCGATGTAGAATTGAGCTGTTGCTCAAAGCAGACATTATATCGAGGAATATATAAAACATGAGTGTGCAGAGGATTTTAAACGATTTTATATACAGTAAGCGTTCAAATGTTAACGTTGTAATAGAACCATCCACATATAGACATCCAGATATAGCTTTATGTTATGGGAATGTTTATTATTTCCTTCAGAGAATTAAAAAATAGAATCTTACTCTGTTTAGGCGTCAATAGTCTGAAACAAAATAAAATAGAGTAAAACAGAATCCCAAAAGAAAGCCCAACAAGACAATATTGAAAATGTTGCAGGCACGGTTTGATTGAGGAGCTCTTCATGAATTGTACTGGAAAGTGCAAGTTGCAAAAAAAAAATGCCGTTTTCAGAAGGCAGGCAGTTTTCCAGTGTGTAATACTTGAACCACCTCAGCAGACAATTTTTTAAGACAAATAGAAATAACTAAAAGTACCATAAGCGCGACAAAAATATCATGTTAAAGCAGTGTCGCAAAATCCTTCTCTACGTTTTCAAATTGATGCTATTTTCCTGTTGCTCATTTATCGGATGCTATTTAGGTTTTACCATTTTTCAAATGGTCTGTTGTAAGACAGCATTGATGTAAAATCCTAGGAACATCATTATCGTTTATCGTTTTCCATCACAATAAATCATTGTGTCTGAGAGAATTGACATTATAAAAGGTTTAATATATTTTATACTTAAATATTATGTATTTATTTATAATTATGGATGTGCAATATTGATACTGTAATAGGAAAAAACAGACAAATCAAAAGGCATTTCAATTGTATCTTTAAATGGTTATTCATATCTATATTATCAATATTTAGATGTTAATTTGTTGTTTGGATTTCAGTCAAGCCAACATTATAAATGTTAATAAATTTTTATTAACTTCAGGTCAAATTCAATTTTAATATAGGTTCATTGCAACATTTTTCAATTTTGCCGTAATTGGTTTTCTTAAAATATATTTGCAAAGATACGGATATAAGTAAGCTTATTTCATCTAAATGGAAATCTAATTTGAACAATTCTATGTTTTAACCTTTGTCTTGATAAATCATCATATCTATCTCTCCTTAATCGTCATGATCGAGTTGTTCTTTTTCGATGTCAAAATTGAACCTTCTACAAATTCTTACCTTTTAACAGACGAAGATGTTCAAATTTGTATATCTTGCAATGAATATTTTACTGTCAAACATATCCATATTGAAAGACATGGTCTTGCACATTTTTGTGATAGATTTTATCGCATCAATTCATTTAGAAGACTTTTGTCACAGTTCCACCCAAAACCATGAATTAAAGTTTTATTCTAATATTCAGTTAATTTACTTTAGACCTACTTATAATAGTGCTCGGCGCGGTATGACCAGTCAGTTATATGTCTATGTCGCTATTAAATCTGATCAAACAAACAAACAAATAAACAAACAAACAGAAGCATTTATACCTTCAGAAAGTATCTGATTAATATGAAATAATGTACCCTCATATCCGATAAAAATTTCAAACATTCACACTTACATTAAATTAAATTAAATAATTAAGAACAACAAAGCACATAAACAACAAAACTTCCGCTGTTTTAAAGTGCACATATGCGTTAATGTGAAAAGAAAGGTTAAACTATTTTCATTTCTATTCCAACATTCCAAGAGTGTTTCAATATAATTTTTTGTGAGAACAATCAAGTCACATAAACCGGCCAAAAAGAAACTTGCTGTGCACTATGTTTAAGTATAGATACACATAGATATGGAAAGACGAGTAAAATTTTTTATTAATATTCCAAGAGTATTTCAATGTGAATGTCTTTGTAGAATAGTATTGCTCTTTGTTCTTGGGAAACTGAATCACTGCTTGATTTAATGAAGTAGGAGATTGTGACCAAAATCGCACATTTAAATAGAAAAAAGAACAGAATCCCTAAAGAAAGCTGAAACGTCAAAACTAAAAGATGTTGCAGGCTCGATTTGATTGAGCTTGAGTAGACGGTTCTAGAAAATGCAAGCTACCGTCAACGCTCCTTGAAGCTTCCTGAAGTCGTGAACTTATTCTGCCAAGATCATTTTATTACTGATCCAACTATTTACTACATGTGTATCATATTTATAATTATGTTTTAGAAATTTTAAAACGTTTGCATCACAGGGATTGTGAATTTTCCAAACTTGTTCAGTCAAATATGCATTATGGTACACAAGTTTAGGTTTTTACTATTAAAAATATGGAAAGATACATACAAAGATAAGTTAAATGACTTTGCTATGGTGTATAATATTACTTAGCGTTGCATTTGTCCGACCGTCCGTCTGTCCGTCAGTCTGTCCGTCCGTACATCTCAAAATCTTGTGAACGCAACTCCTCTTAAACCGGATGGCAGATTTTGCTTAAACTTACAGGGATGAAAAACCTTAATGTGTAGATGATAGTAAAGGAAGGAATTTTTGCTGGGACCAAATTTAATAGAATTATGGACTTTTGTTGATTTTTTCACTTTATACTATGTAGAAATTTTGTGAACGCAATTCCTCTTAAACCGAATGGCAGATATTGCTTAAACTTCCAGGGATGAACAACCTTTATGTGTAAATTATAGTAAAGGAAGGAATTTTCGCTGCGACCAAATTTAACAGAATAATGGCCCTTTGTTGATTTTTTCACAATATACTATGTAGAAATTTTGTGAACGCAACTCCTCTTAAACCGGATGGCAGATATTGCGTAAACTTCCAGGGATGAGCAACCTTGATGTGTAGATGATAGTAAATGAAGGAATTTTTGCTGCGACCGAATTTAACAGAATTATGGCCCTTTGTTGATTTTTAGTTTTCAACTTGTGGCACATGTAGTCAAAAAATATTTGACCTAGAGTAAGAAGATTGACAGAACAGTGGCGTGTGGGGGCATCCGTGTCCCATGGACACATTTCTAGTTTTTTATAAAATGATCACTTTAAAAAGTGTAGCTCTGTTATAGAACGCTCATAGCAACATTTATTTCTCTCTCCCTCTTTTTCGACAACATGTCTTGGTTTTTAAACGACTACAATAGAAGCAGTATACACAAAAATGAAAGCTGCATTAATGTTTGAATCTGTTAGCAAATAAATGCTCATACGAGTTTTATAATTGCGACACAACAATGGATTCTTGTAAATGTATTGATAAAATTATTCATTTCTCACTACGCCATGCATATCTTATACTGCATAGATAATATTGTTTGGCAGAATTCCGTCAGGTCCCAGCCATTATTTTTGCATTGTTTGAGACAATGCTCACAATGTAGTCTGCTGCAGTCTGAAACTTTCACATTTAAGCGATTTCTTCTCAAATAAATGGAAATATATTGACATTGATAAACGACATAGTTGATTAACATGTTTTATACCACTAATGAGTGATGAGAAAAATGACACATATTTCTTGCTGTTTTAAATCATTTTCTGTTATTGTTTTTCTGGCTTTTTTTTCGGACGCTTGACGTGTTTTGGAAACTTTCTGTCTCCTTGTAAAAACAGAAATAACCCACACACCACAGACAGTCGATTGTCCTTCTATGATTAATTATAAGACGTTTTACTTGCATTCTTCAGAACAATGTTGTGATAATGAGTAAGAAGAAGGGCTGTATTATAACTATACTCCTTAATGTAAATGTAATGGTAGTTTTTGCCGCCTGGAAAACATAACATACGCTTTGAGATAATGGCTATAAAAATATCTGACGTGAACTTAAGATTTTTTAAAACGCATAAATACACCGCCGAAATACAGAAAAGTTAAATGGACATCTGCATGGCAATCAAGCATATTAATTGACAACAAATACCTAAGAATAACATGTACATGTGATCATTTAAACTAACTATACAACACCAGAAATATATAATAAAGCGCGCATTTATAAGATGTTTTTGGGGTTTGTAAACAACTTACTGCTGCCCGGCATTCAAGTTATGATTAAAATAAAAAGATGTTATTAGTTCGGATGAATATATGATGAAATTGGACTTTAGGATTGGATATAAAATGGTGATTATTATCGAGCTACTAGGGAAGGTGACGCATAAATAATGCGACAGTTACAAAATGTCTATACAATAACAAGGTCACAACAGACCTCAACCACATAGCAAGCATAATGTCAGAATGTTTTTTGTATAAAATTATTAGTAATATCCTTCCATTTACCACTTTTTCATTTTCATATTTACTTTGCTAATTTTCTTTAACGATCATAAAATAAATTCAAGGTTGTTCTTTTACATGGAGTTGGTTCATCCAAGACATGTTTTCATAACAAACATTTAATATCACGAATTATATTGAGCTCACACATTCACATCAAACAAATTATTAAACTGTCATAGCCATAGCAACAGATGAAACATTCTCTATTTCATCAGTTGTTATCTTCATAATCATGTTATTATCCTTTCATAGTTATCACATTATATCGCTGAAACTCATTCTTGGAGCAATAAAACGTGAATAGCTCTTGTAAAAAAAAGAAACGTTTATTCTGATAGTTTGTTATCAGACCGTTAATCCATAGTGTAAGGGAAACACAATTTAAGAGAAACCTTCTTATAAACAGTTACAAAAATAAAATGCTACACTGTATAAACAGGTCAAAAATAAAAAAGATAATGTTAAATGTTTTTGTGATGATGGAATATACTTATGTTGTTACATCATTAATATTTAAACATACAACATTAATCTGACATGGTTTTTGTTATTTTTTTAAAGATAAGAAAAAAGTTAAAGACCCTGATAAGATTTATCTTTTTCTAGCAAATCTGACATTATTTTACTTCTGACTGGATATAGAATATTCACGTTGTTTTGCTTAAATCAATATCGCATTTGAAGGTGTAAAACGACAATGGTAACAGAGGACGTACAATGAAATATAAGCAATCTAAATTTCAATTTATTCAATGAATTGATCTTGTCTCATTTCTGACGTCAAATATATTCAGCTGAATAACGTGTTTACATCAAACCTTTTAAGATTAATACCAATCTCATTTGTCAAATGGAAAAAATCAAGACAGCTGATTACAGATTCTTCAGTTTGTCCATAATTTAGATTATTTTGATTTGTTGCAATTCAATCGTTCTTATCAATAACCTATAAATTATATAGAATGGCCATAAAAGTAACTGTCCTTCAACAAACCTTTATACAAATGGTTAATGCTGCGTTTAATATAATTATGTAAAAACACCATTACATGTAGAATTGGTATAAGTAAGATCTATATTCAGACAAACATTGTAATATTGATATCCCCATGTATTTATCTGTAATTTGTTTTAATTCTTCAATTGTCAAAAATGATTATATGGGTTATTTATTAATCATATACCTAAATATGTTTTGTTGTTTATTAGCAATACAGTGTGCAGAATGCAAAAGTATGACTCATTTGATCTAACGAATGAAGACAAAAATTGTTCAACTTAGAATTATCTTTGGAATGGATCGGGGTTGAGTCGGTATCGATTCAATGAAAGAAATCGTCACCTTTGTGATGATTAATGACATTTATTCAAACCGTCTATCACAAGAAGACATCTGCAGAACAGTTTATATTTGAGTTTACTTTGCATGTTACGAGTATGATAAGACTTGAAAATCAGCAAACGCATCATAATGTATTCCTTTAGTTTCAAATTTAAGGACTGAACAATATTTTCACGGTCATGGGTCATGAAGCTACCAATTCGAGTCTTACACATATTATGTTCTTTCTTAATTTTCTTGTATTTTGTTCTTGTTGCATATATCATGGCCTTTTCTTATATTATTTTTTTTTTATTTTGTTATTCAGAAACATATTCATGATTTCAAGATTTTATCTGTTAAAATTTAAGATTAACCTTAAATAAAAGTACGCTTGCCAATCTGATTTTAGGTCATATTTGTCACTTTTTTATGATGATAATGTGAATACAACATAATTCCGACAACTTTTATAAGTAATTCAATTTGAATGATTTTATTAAGATATCTTGGCATATACAGCATTGACTTTGCGGTGGTCTAGTTTCAGCCCTGTTATAGCATAAACGCACTTTACAGTTATAGATTTCAATCTCCCTGCTAAATAAATTATATAAATGATTAAACATGTAACGTCAAATCTGTCAGAGGTTTTCATTTATTGTATTGTTTTGCGTATTCCCGAGGTGAGCGATATAGGATCATTACCTGTCAGAAGCAGAATTAATGATAATAGAAATAAGAATTATGAGTATGTGAAAAATGTCCGTAATATGTCGAAAGATGTCGTACTGTTCATTTTAAATATGTTTTGATAACACACACCTTTTAAATTATAAATTAAATAATCTCTTCATAATTTATAATAATTATTGGCGAACAAAATTTCTTCTGTATAATTCATTATGATTTTATGTCTTCTTTGTTAATGAAATGTTGTTATAATCTCAAGATTTCGAAACAAAGTTATTATTAGCTTAACAGACCACAAGTACAAAATATATATTGAGATACATATATGGCTCTTAAGGCAAAATTTAACTTATTTTAGATATACATTTTAATAAAATAATTATTACGTGAAACACTATGTAAACATTATTCATCTAGCCTAATACACCAGAGAGACTAAGGTTGTTCTTGATCTAAGCGACTTCGTTATAATTACTAGCATTTCCTTTCCCAACCAAATGAGCTTATAAGGAAACGCGAAAACAAGAATGTAAGATAAATATTGATTACAAATTATAACCGTTTTCAAAAAGACTAAAACAACCTTTACTATTAGTGCTTACGAAATATTTTTCTGCATAAAGCTGGCTATTTATTATTACGTTCACCAACATCCTCATCTTATTTAGTTAGAAGTTTTAGTTTTTGTTTTTTTGCTCAAAACTTTTTATTGTTAATTGCTCCATATGTCATAGTCTTTATTTTTATTTTGGTCGATCGATAATAATATACATGTAATAAACAAAATTCTTTGTTTTACACCAATTCTTAAAATGCAGTAATTTAATTTATTGATGTTTGGAATAGACAAAGAATTAGAAATATATTAGGTACACGCTCGTTGAATGTGCACAGTTTATGTTCATTGTGTATTTTAGGCTGATATTTGCTTTATGTAAGATATTAAAATAAATCATTACATGTTTGTAATTTTAACGTTTCAATTTTCCATTAATTGTTAAATCTTAGGCTTACCACGCAAATGTGACATCTTATAATGGAATAATTGCAACCAGTTTCATTTATTACCAGAAAACATTTAATGAGAAAAAGTAATACAGTAAATATCGTGCGATATCTGCAGAGCGGCCCTCAGGTCAATTGCTTCTTTACAAAGAAAGACAGTATAAATACTTCCACAGTAAATCTAGAGAAAGCTATTTTCGCTATGCAATCAAACCGTTGTTTACAGATAGGCATTCGCGAAGCATCAAAATATCATTGTACGTGAAAGTAAAACACATTTTTGAATTGAAGTAATTAAAATTATTAAACTGGAAAAAAAATGGACTCAGTTTTAAGGTGACAACGGAGTCAATTATTACTGAAAATACCTAAAATGAGATTCTTTGCTTAGTAGATTTATCAACCTTTTCTGAACACATTCGTGGTTTAATTTTGGAAGCAGTTAGTCCAAAAAATGTGTTTTTAAACGTTTTAAAACGGTACCTGTACCATTTTTATCTGCTATTCGCGAAACCTGTCAATTATCGATAACGCTCCGCCCCCTGTTGAGGCATCAATGAGGGAAATCGGTAGTTCCATATATCCGTGTATTACCCGTCCATACTGGTCCATACTACTCGTAATTCATGTATCGTACAAATACCGTACATCTTTTATGAATATCGTCTACCTTTTATTAAGCATTTTTATAAAATAAGAAATTGTCGGCCAATGTACGTAACATAATGTATGAAATATAAATAATTAAGCATAGCGGCAAATCGCACGACCACGGGTTGATTTAAAATATAGTTGCTAAGATATCCATAATGTGTGAAAATAATTTGTCTGTCCCGTCAATCTGATAGATATTACATTGAGTTTATGGACTTTTGTACGGATTCATCGGCTTGCTTTACATTCAACCTCGTTTTCTAACAATGTCAAGTAAAACAACAACAAAAACAGACAACATTTTTTATGTGAACGCCTATATGACTTATGGTAAGGTGTCCCTGACAAATTTCTAAACCATTTTAGATTGTTTAAGGATGATCATTTCTCTATGAATCAATAAAAAAAGATATTAATATATACTATCAGTGAATGCTCTGAATAAATTGTTCGCCAGTAAATCGAACACAGTACTAATAAACCTGGGACAAAGTATGGAATTTATTGTATATCCCAGTAGAAAACTGGATATCTATGCCGTGCATAGATAATTTTCATGATAAAAGAAGTCATAAAGGTCAGATCATAATGATCGAGTGATACCTTTTATTTCTATTATAATATGTCAAGCATTTATTTCAATTTGGAGGAAGAAATATATAATATCTCGTTTTTATTTTTACATTTACCATGGACTTTAAAAGACCATCAGAAGCTCAGTTTTTTGTTATTTTAATTTATATTTTAACGGAATTTCATACACGAATACACAGACAGAGTGACACTGGTATAATATAATAATAATGCTGATGATAATAATAATAAACTTCAAAAGTGAAATAATTAAATACCCCGCTAGCGGTGCGCAAATACGTTCCATTTCCCCCCACCGAGTGCCTCAAATTTTACCGAAAGTCACGTGACATGTGCGACCGACAGTAAATCACGTTAAGATTTGAAGAAATTTCTGTTATATTAATAGCAACTTTTTAATTGGTCAGATGTCACTGGGTCATAAAATGTTGTTAGAGTATGTTAGCGCAACTTGTGACCCTCTCTGGTGTGATATTTGTGTATTATGCAATTATTTAGCGTGAAACGTAGGGGTCCGAGAGAGAACAGCCGATTTATGACACTTCGTTTGATGCGGGTCGGACTAACTTTGAATCGGCATAACTTTTTTAATAATCAAGCAATTAACATGCGGTTTAAAGCACATGAAAGGGAATTTATTTACGGAGGGAACCGTGTCAGGGATTTTTGTTTGCTCAATCAGCGACTTAATTATCTTTAATTACGTAATATGTATGGTGAAAAAAGTCGCATAAAATGTTTGACGTTACGTAATATTTTTTTGAGAAAAGATAGAAAAAATTTGAGACACGGTTCCCCAGATATTATAAGTATGTTTATTTTCCAAAAGTTTGATGACAAAAAAATAAAAAATGACTTTGATATGACGATTTAAAATTTTAGGATTTTTATTAAAAATCAATCATTTACAAAGGCATTTTTTTCAAATATGTTATTTTTTATGTTGATCAACGACATTTAATGCACAAAGATTAAATAAATAACAATAATTACTAAAATAAATTGGTTTAAATGACATTTATGTGAGTACCACGGAAAGTGTCTGTTGTCACCTTAATTTGCCAGATAGTTTTGCCAGTTTACCTGTCGGCTATATGGACAACGCCATGCTTGTTCTCGAAATCATGAAAATTGTATTGGTTTTCAAGCAGCAGCCGCACGGCTTCCATAATTGTAAAAGCTTGCCGATGATTGGCTGTTATGAAGATCACAAGAAGGTGATCGTTAGATCCTAAGGATCCAAAGTCGTAGCGTTATATAGGAGCTGAATTTAATCATATTACCTATTTCTTTGCCAACCATGTGTTTTGAGATCGAACAACGATTATGACATACAATCTGTCTTTTATACATGTTTGACATTCAAGGTCGATCAACGATTATGATAGACCATACATAACAAACATCAGAATGAAATAAAACATATGAATAACATTAAGATTTCATTATGTTTACATTTACTTTTTCAGATATTAATGACGATTTAAGACGATTTTTTATGAGAAATGAGTGAGTATGTTTTTGTTAACAGATGAAATAGATTGTTAATTAACATAAACCGGTTATTTCCCTCCGATATGATTGAAGATGTTTGCATACAAAATATGTTCTCTTACTATTAGATAAACTCTCATGAACAAACATAACAATGTGGCCATACCACGTGACTTTTCGGGTACGGAACACGCCGATTTTTCACCCGATTCAGGTATGTTTTTTATTCATAACTTATTTATTACTCAACCGATTTTGATGAGATAAGGCGCAGAGTACCCGTAATTATATCAGTTATCCACGGTATATCAAAATTCTGAAAACCCCTGAATGGTTTTTGAGAACATTCGAGTACAGTTTTCTTTTCATAGCCTGGGCCGAGGGGAACGGTACACACTCATTTGGCATAACAGGCGATTTCTAGCAAGTCATATGTTTTTTGACACTATTTCATAGAAAAATACATGTTAAATCTGATATATTTACTATATCCAATGTATCGAGTGAATGCAGTGATGTTTTAGCATATTTTCATGAAGTTATGTTGAAATGATACGGAACACACTGTTATTTCAAAAGATACGGTACACACACAATTTCTGTCTTTGAAACAATTATAAAATAAAATACACAAAAAATTAATTTGAATTATAATGTGAGTGATTTTTTTCATAGTTATACATTGTATTAATTTAAACGAGAACCCTGGGACCTGTTTTGCAAAGTATCATTATGCCTACAGTTTGATGTAAACAGGATTATTCAAAAAATAAAAGAACATTTTGAGGGTACGTTGCGCAAAATTCGATTTTATATGTTGAGCAATTAATATTTGGCTATAGCTGTTAAAATTTTAGGGAGGGATACGGAAGACATTCAAAATTTTGTTTTGTTTTGATTTTCATTTGAAACAATTAGGTATATTCTTTTGGATTATAAAACGAATTGTGAAATTCATGGACATCTGTTATGTGCGATTATTATTTCATTTAATTTGTTTGTTCGAATATATCAATGACTGTCTAAACGTAGTATGAATATATAAACAAACAAGAAGTTAGGAGTAAGTTGGAAATATATGTTCCTTGCAAAATGTTGTTTAAATGATCGAATTTGGAGAAAAAACGCTGGTTTTGATGTAAGTGGATTTTTTTAAATCACGGAAAGTTTAAAGTTTTTTTCGGCCACATGATATTTGGTATGGATCATCTGCCAGGGTCCCAAACTAACTGCATGTATCTAAATTATCAAATTATCTACATATGGACAAATATATTTCGCAGTTTTACGTGCAATCAAAATTAATAATTTGAAGAACCCATATGGGAACAAGGCCTGTTATATATCGAAACGTAGTTTATACAAGGTAACCTTGTTACATATACATGTAAGGATATACATGTTAGGAAATTTGGTAACATTATGCCTATCTTGGACTTTCATTTCAAGATGCATTTAACACTTGAGTTCATGGATATGTGTGCTTGCGTGTTTGTGTTAAAATAAAATGATATTTTAATAATACCCATTTTGTCAATCAAATGCTATGGATTTTGGAGGCTGCGTTCTGTTTTATATACTACATACTACATGAAGTAGGTACGAGACCACAAGTGACTTCGATGTTTCGATTTTTTATGTGAGAAAGTTTTCTTACTACCGTACAGAATGTCGGTCGTTTTACTCAGGTGCCCGTTCGTTCCTTTATTTATACCCAAAGGGGCACTTGTAAAACTCGAAAGTCGCCACATGATAATGTCAGTTTTATGAGCCGTGAAACCAAACCAAAAATGACCTAATTACATGAATTAAAAGTTATTTTTAAAGCTTCATGCCTTTAAACATTAAAATTTTAAGCAATGGATACTAAATTAATATTTGTTTGGGTCGTCAGACCAAACAAATAATGATAGCGAAATTTCAGGCTCTGATATGCTTATTTGCAAAATAAAAAAAGTAGTCCGAACCCTGGAAGCGGTTACTTACCTTTATATGTACTCTTACGCTGAAAAAATAAGGGGGGGGGGGTCACTGTGTTAAGATTGTCAAAATGACGGGCGCATTAATTTTCAAGCCTTCTCGGGAGAAGAAAAAGTAGTTCCCGATTGGTCAAAGATTTCAAATATTGTGTAATTCTTTACAGATATACATGTAATATTAAGCTCCATGATTATTTACATCAGTGTCAAACGAAATTAATAAGGGTTACAAACCCTAATTTAGAATGATATGGTTTTCTTCAGGCTGTTATCTTATAACTTCCCCGTGGTCGAGGGGTTACACGCTCGTTTAGGAAGAGAGACGTCCTGAGTTCAAATCCAAGTTAAGGCAACTCATGTTTTTGTTTTTGTTTTAATTGTTTAAGCCAAATAAACAATGAATTACATATCATAGTGATGACACTAGAAACAACATTGGTGGCACTATACAAAAACAAATTGGTTTACAATCTCACAGCCTTCACCTTTCTGACATTCTGAGACCCAAACAAATTCAGTGCCTTCTGTGATTTGATTTAATTAAACATGACCATGATATTGCAAGATGGTACCTAATTGACTTGCTTTATTAATTAAAAAATATAAATATATATAAATTGTTATCAAGTAATGATACTTTTCAGCGATTTAGGTCATTGACTTGTTTTTTATTTTTTCAGGATGAAAGCAAAAAGACATATCTTACTTCATTTAAACTAAAAGAAATAAAAAACAACAATAAACAATAATAAACACAGCATTATATAACAACATTTTCTTTCTATAGAGCGCAACTACCTGATTCTGTGAAGATCAAAGTGTTTAACATACCCTAGGTGATTTTAAATAAGACAATTACATGGAGGTTGTAAATGTTAAGTGTGATCTCTTGAAATATAGTGCACAAATACATATAAACATTAAAAGTAAGCATTATGATACATTGCAAAACAGTTCCCTGGGTTCTCGTTTAAATTAATAAAATGTTTAACTATGAAAAGAATCACTCACATTATAATTGAAAATTATTTTTTTATATTTTTTTTTAAAATTATTAACAAAGAGAGAAATTGTGTGTGTACCGTATCTTTTGAAATAACAGTGTGTTCCGTATCATTTCAACATAACTTTATGAAAATATGCTAAAACATCATTGCATTCACTCGATACATTGGGGACATAGTAAATATATCAGATTTTAACATGTATTTTTCTATGAAATAGTGTCAAAAACATATGACTTGCTAGAAATTGCTTGTTATGACAAATGAGTGTGTACCGTTCCCCTCGGCCCAGGCTATGAAAAGAAAACTGTACTCGAATGTTCTCAAAAAACCATTCAGGGTTTTCAGAATTTCGATATACGTGGATAGCTGATATAATTTAACGGGTACTCTGCGCCTTATCTCATCAAAATCGGTTGAGTAATAAATAAGTTGTGAATAAAAAACATACCTGAATCGGGTGAAAAATCGGCGTGTTCCGTACCCGAAAAGTCACGTGGTATGGCCACATTGATAATACAACTTTGTTATAAAAACAGAATGATGTAATTGAGTAATATGCATTGGTTGCCAAGACAATTAAGCGACTGCTTAAGTTCAGATAAACCTTGTCAAATTCTTTAAAATATTTGAACTAAAATAAGAATATATATTGGATTTCAAGAGAAATTATCCCCTGAAACTATAAATTGTTTTTGGTTTGTAGTATGAAGTATGTAACGCAGATTTGTGTCATTAAACATTTCTTGAAAACATTTAATCAATAATGTTAATGTGTCGTCTTATAATTCTTTTTCGAGGTGTCTTTGTTAAATCTTTTAATAATAAGTGAAATACTTTTTGATTTATCAATGTATTGCCACAATTTCATGTGAATGCAAATAAGCTCACACGAAAGTCGTCACCTATTTCCAACATGATTATGCTAGAACTAAACGTATTTACGAGTAACTTGTATTGTATGTATTAATCTCGGATAAGCATGTAAGGATATAATTTATTTAAATGATTCATAATCTGTTGCACGGATTGAATTATTTCAATATGCTTAAACCATAATAATTGCTATTCGTAAAAATTTAAAAGATAATTCACGAAGAGTGACAGTCAAAAAAGAATAGCCTGCAAAATATGTCAAATCGAAAACGTTCAGTTTAACCCCGGAGAGAAACGTAACAAAGTACTTCATACCTAGACGGGCAAAATGAAATTGTGAAAGCCGTTTATTACGTATTATTCTTAGATATACCATCAACTCTTGTAAAGCTATATGTACATATCCCTGTATATTATTAAAATCCTTCATTGCATACACGAATATTGTTTATAATATAATGTTTTTAGATACAAGCAATTGCTGTTGTATTTTTGTCAAACAATGTAGTATGCTATCTTAATCCTATACATATCAGACATTATAGAATTAATTTATTATGACAGTGATAAACGACATTGTTGATTATTTGATTTTTTGTTACTATAATCATATCTATTTATTTAACTCCTTAAATCAGCAATAAACAAATTTTGAATTAAAAGCATAATTAATTACTGACAATATACTTTTAACATTTAATTGAGATATCTTCATTCAATGATTAAAGTATAAGTTAATTGTTATGCTTAGCAATTGTACATATTTTTCAAGGTTTTAAATTATTGTAAAGCAACACCAATGGAACGGCAATTGACGAAATATGATGTTAGTCGAAATACGCAACAATAAGAGTTTTTTAAACATCGTTAAAACAAAATCTAAACAGATGGAAAGTAATATGTGACAATTTCAAGCAGTTTTTATGAACACTTTTGAACGTGAAGAAAAATAATGTATTGGCAAGAATCAAGGTGGGGCTACTACGGAAAACATTTTATAATTATCACCGAGATATCTTCTGAACTCATTGTTAGCACCTAGCTGTCTTATGAACTAAAAAGCGATACCTGTAAAGCACATATTCTTTTTCCTTGGTGCTTGCTTTATATTTCCGTTAAACGTTTTTGCCCATTTAATTCATTTCATAGTGTTTCTCTATACTCATGCCTGAATTAAAATTTTTAAAGACACTGCATTATTTTGCATATTCTAAAAGTTATGGCATTTGTTTTTATCTGACTGTCAGAAACAGAAATAACCCAGATACCCCAAAGATTGCATCACACTATCTTATGAATGCAAATTGTCTTTCATGTTCCTCCATTAACCGTTTTCATTTTTGTTATTACATTTTTAAAATGCATCCCAGTAAGATTGATCAATTGAAATAATACCGTATGATCTTTAAAGCGCATCATATCAACTTTAGATATTATGACTAAATTCAGTTCAGTTCACTTAAAGTATAAACAAATAATCAATGTATCTTAAATTATAGGTTGCTCATATATTCCCATAAAATAATCGTGAAACCGTCATAGCAACAGATGAAACATTCTCTATTTCACCAGTAATTATACTTTATGACGATTTTATTGTATATTAAAAGCTTGACTTTTACATAATAACGGCGAAACACATTTTAATAGCAAGAAAACTTGAATTTTTATTGCTGAAAATTTCTTGCACGCCTTTAATACGTTTTATACAAAATACCTTAAAGCGTTCAGTGGTTAAATTAACAATCCTCCAAAAACATAAATTGAATGTTTGTGAAACAGTATATCAATTACAATTACGCAACAGATCTTGTAAAACACCTGTATGCCGTATATGTATGTAGGATTCTATGATATGCATGCCATTTTTTTACACAACTAATGTTTCCAACACCGTAACTTGTAGAAAATTTAACAGATTAGTACGTGTATAAAATTGATAGTTATAAACTTTAAGGCTGTTAGATTAAATATGATTTTGAGCAAAATTTGCATTTCCAAATGAAATGTATTTCTAGCTGATTAGATGTAAAATCTTAATTTTACATCTTAAGCAATATATCATTTAAGGTCGTTATAAATGATTTTAACCGATCCCTTCAAATAAGAAAGAAAAGTAAACTTTTACTCAATGCAATTATATTTTTTTTATTTTTTTTTCTGATGTAAACCTTTTTATGTTTATAACAAACCATTAAGATAAATGTCGTATAAAACAGTTACAAATAAACATATAGACAAACTTAAAACTGTATAATAAGATGTAATTAAAAACTGTATATTCTAACATGACCCGCATTTTCCCTATTGAACACAGAAGAACCGAAAGTGTGTGTTATTATGCTATAAAATCACTGTTTGACGTTCTATATTTAGACATGTGACGTAATCACTAAACATGTGACGTAACCACTATAAAATCCGACGCGCTGACAATAAGTACGGAAACAAATCAGGCGCAATTTTGCTATATATCAGGTACGGCATCATTTACTTGTTGATGTCGTGTTAGAATCGAAATAATATATCCAAATCGGTGATTTTATCGCTGGATAACATCACTGTTTGTCGTTCGGATGCGCATCATTATATCACTCGGGCTACGCCCTCGTGATATAATTCCTCGCATCCGAACTCCAAACAATGATGTTATTGAGCGATAAAATCACAGTTTGGGATATATTATTTCTTAAATAAGATGTAATTAAAGTGATAACAGGACCATTTTCTAGCGATACAAAATTGCGAAACAATATGGGCCGAGTTATTAAATGTATTTGTCATAACAAAATTACATGAAAGTTAGATTGAGTCTGTACATGAGGGATAAGGAAAAGGTGCAACATCGCCGACACCCCTTGGCACCGGCTTGAGCTGTACACAATTTTCAACACTTAACAGTGTTGAAATCAATGATCCCTAAGGCCCAGAAAGATGTTACAATACTGCAGTGAAGTATGGGGCTACTTTTTTTAGCTGCAGAGTCATTTCTGAAAAAAAGTGCGGAATCTCTGACGCCAGACTACCATTATTAGCTTAAGCAGATTAAGTGTAAAGTTATAATGATAAATAATCTAATTGTATACAACTCACTACTTAGTTTACGTATTGCATATTATGTGACAATTTTTTTTTTCTACGCTGCTTTCATCACGTAATTACCAGCTTATATGCTAATAATTTAGGCATTATAAAACTCTATGAATGAGTCAGTGTATTCACTTCTAGGACTTAATGTGTCTTTTTTATCACTTTTGTTTTTTCAGATATTCATGTTCTGTTCAAATGCAATCCTCTCAATTACGAGACATGCCAGTCAAACGCTTTAAAGACGCAAATGGTTATTATGTTACCAGTAAGAAACATCTGCCAATGCTTGCAAATGACAGTGATCACTAAACTTTATTGTAGCTTACAAGTAAAACACAAACTGGTAATTACGCCTATGTGGCGAATCATGTTATATAATGCCACTCACAGACAATTCAGTACTAAAATTATCAGGACATTTGACTTGCTTTTAAAACATTTTGTACAGTCTAGCTATTCTTATATGTAAGTTGATTTTCAATCATAGATCTTTGTCTCTCAACAAGTAGCAATAAGAATTAATCATAACATTAAAGATCTGTCTGAGATTTTCATTAATTCAAGTCAGTAACTAGGGATTGGAGTATATTACTGTACCAATGGTGAAAATTGATAAAAAGTGGTAAAATACATTGCAAATATGGCGTATAGAAAACGGGATGCAACGAGGCAAAGAGAGGATTTAAACAACTTGAAAGAATATACATGAACATTTAGAGAGCACGAGTAAAGGATACGCCTCGTGATTAAATTCGTTCGGCAATCATTGCTAATTCATCTGTATTACGCGAATTGAATGTTTATTAATAATTATATTTACGGATATACAACTTGCAGTGTAACTAGCCTTTATTTTTCGCGCACTTTTAAAAAACATACAAATTGGTAATAGTGTTGGTAGCTGCTGTAAAAACTTAACAAAATATCGATTTTGTTTGACAATGACTGTGGGTCATTCATACATGTATATGCAGACTTAATTTTTATCTCATTTTAGATTTGTCTGATAGAATTCAAGTTAATTGAAGTAACTATATAGACATTTCGTGAACAAATTAGGGCGTAAAGAGATAATTACCTCAGATACTTTTTGTTAACTTTCAAATCTAATGACAAAATTAAAAATACTGTTATGTCTTTCGAAAATTTGAAAATGCTTTTTGAGACACTAAGAAATATTATCTACTTTCAATTAAGTTCAGCAGTTCATTTTTCTAGCTATATTTTTTAAATTACTGAAAAGAACTTTGTAATTCTGAAATGAGACTTTCCAAAAAAAGTAGGTGGCTGTGACACTATCTTAAAAGAGTCCATTAGTTTATTCTTTGATGTTACATCTAGTACTTTATGCAATATGTTAAGCAACTAATTGGCTTTCGGGATTTGTCCTTAGAATTGGTATTATAATTCAATTACATAAAAGGGTCCGATAAATGATGTTAACATTTAAAGAGGGATAACAATTGCTAGTTGTTTCCTTTTCACAATTGTTTTACAATATTTATAAATATATATTATTAAATTATTGTGTATCACTTTCTTTATCTTGTTTATTTCCAATAAGTCCATGGGAGTTATTCTTGCTGCGTATCGCGGTACTAGTAATAGACACTTCTTCGAATTAAAACGATATTATTTAATTGTGAAAATATTTGAGACAGGAGACACTTATTATTCCTATTTATTTATGAATGATATGGACTGTCTTGCGTATAACCTAACTTTGTAATTGTCTTTATAATATAAAAGTAATTTAAATGAGCTTCAGTAAAATGTTCTAGATATGTGATATCTTTATCGTTAATGTTCATGTAATACTATTATATACATATGTAAATACTATTATATACATATGTATATGTCTAATAAAATTACCCTTGCGTTCTATTCCATGTTATTTGTTCAAACTAATAAGAAAAAAATCTCTTATTTATCTTTTATAATACTGCACGTTTGTAACGTCGCTTTTCATTGGATAATCGTGACGTTTATATAGTTTTATATATACGGCTGTTGTCGATTCATGAAGAAATCTTACTTTTTTTCTCTAAAAAATGATGTTTGCTGTATTATAAATTCGTTATAAAGATTGTTGACAGGTTATATGGCCGTATATAAACGGCTGTTTGCAATATAACCCTCGCCTAGCGGCTCGGGTTATATTTACAAATAGCCGTTTATATAGGGCCATACAACCTGTCAACGATCTTTATAACTAATAATATAATATATCAATAATACCTCTTTAAAAATCTTTATATTATAATATTCACTTTACGACAATAAAGTAAAATTGTGATGATCCTTATCAAAACTAGGCATATGCTTATTACTATCACTATAAACCTTGTTTTTTAGCTTTACTAAAATATAGCTAAAATTTTAACGTATCAAAAAAGGATGACTGTCAATGACATTAAGCACAATTTGTCGTATTAAACAGACATTTAAATACCAAGTCGTATTTCAAGATATTAATAAATATGTCATGCTTTCAAGAAATAATAGTTCTTAATATAACTGTTGAGTCAGACAAAATAGAATTATAAAGAACTGATTTATTTCTTAAGTTGTTTACAAGAACAAATGACGCTCTATTACATAAAATAGTGTTATAAGTGGTACATTTTATCCATTAAAATTCAAATACTAGTTTTTGGAATTGCACCCTTGAGTTTGTTATAAATAATAGTAAAATGTCCTTAAAGATAAGTTAATATATATCATGGAATGCCATTGTGCATTTAAAAATCGGTCGAAAATTTATATTGAATATCGATTTTAATCCCATTTTTAGAATTACTTGTGTTCAATGCAAAGACACAAGTAAGGAGTGTCTGGATAAAGTTTTGTATCGTTAGGACAAATATCGATATTGGCAATCAACCTTTGTAAACATTTTATTTATTTAAGCAGAAATAGTTGCATTTTATAGAATGAAAAGCACGCTTTACAATTCATATACTGACACATGTAATATATATATATTAAAGCTTGCTCCATTTTCATGCTAATTCTCATGATAATTTTGAAAATCTATTTAAAGGTAAATATATGTGAAGTGAACAAAGAAAGTAATTTACAAATTTCAAATGGCACATACAATTTACGTACCAAAAAGAGTCAAAATATGCAAAAATAGCCCTAAAAACGTTAGTTACGCAAAAGAAATATGGTTATTTATTCTGCAAATATCACAGGTGCTTGGCGCGGTGATTGGTCACTACGCCTCCCTGATATTTTCCACTCTACAAACTATGGACCGGTCAAAAACAATTTTATGTAAATTGCAGTATTTTTTTTATCTGGAAAATGTTTTAATATTTGATATATTCCTTAATTCAACTTCTTCCATACCCCGAAAAAAGATTAAGAGGATATTTTTTCGTTTGCGTGAAATATGGTATATATTTTCACGAAACATGATAAAATGCCACATATTTTCACGAGCCGGTACGGCGATTGAAAATATGTGGCATTTTATCATTTTCAGTGAAAATATATAGCATTTTTCACGAAAAACGAAAAAATAACCTTTTTATTTAATTTCATTATCAAAGAAAATGGTAACGAATCCCCTTGCTTGCTACCAACTGCAATTGTACAGCGCGCAGTCATTTATGCGTAAGCACGCGCTGTTTGGCGCTACATTGTGACGTCATGTAAACAACTCTTAAAACGTCTGTACAGCGTCAATTACTGAATTAAAGATATTGGTGTTCGTATTAATTTTCTTAGTTAGACCATTTTCTATCATGCTAGATAGTTTTCAAAACAAAATTCAAGAAAAAGTTGTTTTGTATTTAGCAGATTTTCAAACAAAACGGCGAAAGAAGTCCCTTAAAATAGATATGAGTTTTGACTCCGCCCACTTTCATATTTATATTTAATATTTAAAAAAAAAGAAATATATTTGACTGATATTAAGAGGATATTTTTTCGTTGGCGTGAAATATGGATTATATTTTCACGAAACATGATAAAATGCCACATATTTTCACGAGCCGGCACGGCGAGTGAAAATATGTGGCATTTTATCATGTTAAGTGAAAATATACACCATATTTCACGAAAAACGAAAAAATAACCTTTTTATTTAATTTCATCATCAGAGAAAATGGTAACGAAACCCCTTGCTTGCTATGTACAGCGCGCAGTAATTTATGCGTAAGCACGCGCTGTTTGGCGCTACATTGTGACGTCATGTAAACAACTCTTTAAACGACTGTACAGCGTTAATTACTGAATTAAAGATATTGGCGTTCGGATTAATTTTCTTAGTTAGACCATTTTATATCATTCTAGATGGTTTTAAAAACAAAATTCAAGAAAAAAAATGTTTTGTATTTATCAGTTTTTTCAAACAAAACGGCGAAAGAAGTCCCGTAAAATAAATATGAGCTTTGACTCCGCCCACTTTCATATTTAGATTTCATATTTATTTTTAAAAAATATGAAATATATTTGACTGATATAGCACCATATTTCATGGGTAAAATTAAATAAAGCACCATATTTCATGGGTAAAATTAAATTAACATACATATTTACTAAGGGAATACGATTTGCCGGTAATTTTTCAGTACTCATCTTAATGTGAACTCAACTAATTTCAAAATATTTCTACCTAATGTTAGAGAATTAATCCTTAAGGAAATAAAAATTGCGATATTACAAATTTAATTTTGCATTTTCGCATTCATCTCGCGTATTTTTTTCTGTTTCTACAAGTATTATATATTGTATGTGCATATAAGAAAACAAATCTAGCATTTACCTTTGTGGAATACTTATCTGGTTAAAATATCATATGTAATTATATTTTGTTCTACTTCTTGTCAATCGATGAATTTACAAAAAATTTTCAATGTCTGAAAATGATCGGTTGAAACGTTTTTTCGCATCTCTAAGTCTGTGGTTGTCTTGGGTTATATAAAATCGTCTGGATTATATACAGAAGCATTCCAAAGACAAATAATTAAATTTGTAGACTGAACAATCCGAGTTAGTCTCTTAAATCTTATAAAGATATTGAAAGCTCGTCTTGCTCGTTATAGTACAATGATACAGATTGTGTAAGTATAATATACGCAACAATATTTGCACTTATGATGATGATTAGATAATTAGAAGATATGAATGATGAAAATATAAAGCATACAACATACACTTTAATATACATCAATAAAAGTTGAAACAATGGAAAAGTAATACTCGTTACATCGTTATGAACATGGTATATCTAAATGATAAAATATACCTGAATGTTATATTGATATTTTATTAGAATAACAAATTATGATAAGAAAAACATGTTTGGAACATGAATTTGTGTCTGTTTTCCCCCTTGTAATGATACAAAAATTTGCCATCAATAAACAAGTTTCAGAAGACTGATTATTACTTTATCCTTAACATGTCCGATGATGGATTTTAGGTACCTATCGTTAAAGATTATAAAATAAATACTTAGTTATTTCTTGTAAATCAGACCTAGGCGAGAATTTGGACAACTTGATCAATCCCAACTACTAAGTATGAAATTCAATGATGGGCACATAATTTGATCAGTTATGATGTAGACGGAAGGTTATTAAGACAAAAGATAAAAGGGAAAACGAATCGTATGCCAAATTTGTGTGATTTAAATTGTTTGTTATGCATCTAAAATGTACATATTAGTTTTTTTCCTTTTCTCTGTATATTTGCCATGTATTCATATTTTTGTATTTTAATTGAAAATGCACATAGCAACAAGATTGTTTTCAGGTTATTAACCTTTTACTTTTTTGCCCGAAAATCCCAGGTGCCCCTGCCGAAGACACCATATACACAGTATAGAATATATTTTCTCTACGCCCATTTATTAAATTATATTCAAAAGATATTGTATGGTTTCACTAACATCGTTTTCATAACATCAGAAATATATCATTTTAAACGTTGTTCTTTTTTCATTTATATTTATATTATAACATAAATCATAAAAATAATATAACACGTCTGTAGTGTTGTCCTTGCCAAAGTTAAATAAATACAATTTGAAATCAATACACAGGGAAGAAAATAAATACCTTTGTACTTTATTATTGTTGTACGGTATTTGCCACTTGATCTTTTTTGCACTTAAATTATTTTTCTATATACAATGTTATTTGCATAAAAATGTTTAAAAAAGTCTGATCTAGTACATCGGGAATAGACACAAAAATACCATTGCAAAAAATAGCATGGGACGTCTTCATATTCATGTAGATTATTTAATGAACTAGCTAATGTATCATCATATAAAATACCTAAAGAATGTACATAATCTATGTTCTCTCATTTTTTAGCCAAAATAACACTTACTTCTTGTATTGTGCCTTTAATGACTAGACCCAAATAGAAATTGTTTATTAAACAAAATTAATCGGGTTAATGGTAAAATCCAAATATAAAAAATAAGTGAATTACAATAAAATGTAGCTACCGGATTATGTACTACAAGTAAAACAGAAAGACTTATATTTTGTATTCTCAAAGTAACAAATAAATAGAAAAATATATGCAGCCATTTCAATGACACTGTGGCTGAGATAAATCTTAAAATTTAAGGAAGATTGAAAGAAAACATTCACTGTTAACTAGAACACTATGTCACGTGTGTGGTACAATACAATTTAGACAACTAAGTCTAACAAACAAACGCACATATGATTGATTTTCACATTTTTTTTAAAGTTTGTAATATAGATTTTCGAGCTATTTGTGCTATGTATGTAAAGGAAAAACATCAGTATAGATTTTAATAAATTAAGTTTTAAGTTATCATCGCTTTGCGTTTTAATTAATTATCGTTTGACGTATAAACAACTTACTATTTTAGCTTGTTGCTATGTTAACAAAACTCTTCAATTTTTAAAGAAATTTAAATCCGTTTGAAAGTAAAAAATAGTCACGAAATTTGATAACTGTCTTATGATTAAATTTTAAAACCATAACAATCATCGGTAGTATTCTTTATTCAACTGAAAACAAAATCACATATGCTCTCTGATTTGTTTATGAATATCTTCCCAAAATTTAATGATCTTATTGAAATGATTTGATGTAAAAAGTTTAATTTGATCGACAGATTAATTTGTCTTATAGGTTTACCTATTGACTAGTTTATAATTATCGAAAGTGAATTCTGCGTATTTGAACATTGAGCACATGCAAAATTATATAATGTTAAAGCTGTAAAATAAAATTCAAAAATAAATATAATTCGCTGCTTTGGTAGGTGACAAGCGGTAATTAAAAATGCATCTACTTAAAGATTCAAGATTCGAATTCAAGAAACGTTTCATTTGATATACAAGTATCTAAGACGCACATATATAATGATGATTGTCGCAACACTGATGTTTAATTTAATTACAAAAATTCGGTGTATGTTTGTTTCTCATTTTCGGTTTTTTGTTTGTTGTTTTTTTTTTGCCGATAGAACACACGTTTGTATCGCGCTGGTGTATCTTCGTGACCATCTTTCCTTGATAAGTATGCGATGTAACATATGATATGTTGTTAAACAAAATATGATATATAATACATACAGATGTACTGGCATGCGAGCAGTTCCCGTACAGAAGCAGTACCCGTATTTTTCATTTAAACGCTTGATTTTTACATGCATTCTTCAAAAATTCATTTCAAATCAAGCAGATACATAAACGAGACAAAATCTAAGTGTCAGTTCGGCAGTACGTATAAAAAGTCTCATTTTAAATCACTTTCACCTGTGCGTTGTCAAAACGTGACCTTGCTTTATCTGGGGGATTCCGTCCTTGCGCGCATGCGCAAACATACTTACACGTGAGGCATGTTAAAGGGTTTTCCACTTATACCACCTTTTACAGATAAGAAGGCAATGTGATGAAAACTTGTTTAATTATCAGAATTTTGACCAATATTACTATATAAAATAATTTTATGGCTTTGATGCGTAAAATATCATGCATACAAGCATGCCATCGCATGTGAATGCGTTTGGGGGTAACGGTACCGGGTAATAGATACACGCGTTTAGTCTACTTTCTATTTCCTGAATTACATTTATTTATCTCTTAGAAAATGGTCTGTTCAAAAATTATAAATGAAAAATAGGTCCGATATAATAAAATTGTATAATTATAATGGGTTAAATTTTATGTACGGGAACTACTTCTCTTCATACAAAATAATTGATAATTTCGGTAGCCCATATGAGGCCTCATAACTAAGGGTTATTCTATGTTAAAAACATGATGGAATTTCCATGATTTGTGTGACGAGCCGAATATTGATGTGTAACGTTCAAGTTTTGGTGAGTGAGCGTAATAAAAAATAATGTTTAAGTAACTACGATTTTTGTACGGGAACTGCTCGCATGCCAGTAGGCATACATCAAACGAATTTTTCAGGGAGTCTAAAAACTTAGTACATTTGACGGTGGGCATTGCGTTTTGAAATTTATATGTTTTCCTTAGGTCTTGCTATAAGTTATAACGTTTGCTTAAACTTAAAAAAACATTCCTTATCTTCTATTCTTCAAAACTTGCCATTACTGGAGTCAAAATAATATTTAGATAATACATACAAATCATTAACATATTGACATGAGATCAGAACTGGCATCACAATGTTATCTTTTGGCTTTCCTTCAACGCACAAATTAAAACAAATGACAATAAGTGAAGTAATTGCAAATTTGCTTTGTTATAACAAGAACATCTTAATGCATGTTTCATATAAATCAGTATGTTATGTTACCAGTTGTCATAATTATAGTGAGTTATCTTGTTCAATACCAATCAGCATTTCAAATCAAAATGACAATATGTCATAACACATTTCATGAGGTTGAAACCAGTGCTTTCTACAGCACAGTGGTGTACATTTTATGAATGTAAAAGATACAAGCTGTTACATTGCCATTTTCTATGTTTTCTTGTTAAACATGAAACTGTTTTCTATCACTTCGAAAAAACTGCACGAAATGACACAATTATCTTTATGGAATCATTCCGAAAACATGTCACACATATGTTAAATGAATCGTTGCCTGTATAACTGTAATTCATTACTATTTAGGTAAATATTTCAGCGTAGATTTGAGCGTACACTGGTAAAAGTGAAACTTAAATAACATTTTGCCATACTTCAGTTCAATTTTTATATTTCACTATGCAGAAATTAAAGCCAGCCAAAACAATTACATTCCTCTAATTTAAAAACAACGTTTTTGTATCAAATAAATAATGTTACATTGAGTCAAATCCATTACACTTAGATAGTTTCCAATGAAATAGAAATTGATGTGTATCTTATTTTGAAATGCTATCTCTCCTCTTTCAATATTTGCAATTGATACTAAAAGAAATATACAGGAAAGTAACGTAACAAAACTAATTTTAAAGCTTAATGTTTTGTTTTCTGCTGAATGGGAAAAACAAGTTGAACTTCATAGATAACAGTGGTGATATTTGTTAAGTATTTCAGTTTTAAAATTTCGTTGTTTTATACATGTATTGAACGAAAGAAATTGAAAGAATGTAGTGGTTTCTGCAATATATATTCAGTTAAAACAAAATAATTATAACAGTATGAATATACGAGATTCGTTTATGAGCATATACGTGGAAATGACTTGCATACATTCGTATAATAAATTTCATTTGACCAAGAATAGAAATATTATGTTAGGAGTTATACAAATAAAAAGTCGTTGTATCAGATGTTTATCATAATAAATGCATGACTTGCATATATTGGTTTAATACATTTCATCTGTCCAAAAATAGAATTATTAAAATATGATTATTAATTTTTACAATACGAACAAGGAAATGCAGCGCTCAATGAACACAAAATATGATAAACAAGATCAACAAGAAAAGGCGGCGTTCAATGAACGCAACCCCAACATGACCCAGCAACAAGAACCAATGGCAAGGAGCCCAGGGGGACCCAAAACAAAAACAGGACAGGGCAAAGACAGAGCACGGACAGATTAATCATTAAATGATAATTAATTTGTAACTGGTTAGGAATTCAAAGAAAATAAAAATAGGCCCACAAAGGGGAAGGGGACAGGAGACGGGGGGGAGGGGTGGGAGTAATCAAAGAAATAAAAACTAGAGGCAATGGGGAAGATAATTACCGTAGACGAGAAAACAACAAGGGACACAAGCAAAAGTGTCACCAAAACAGTATGAAACAAGCATTTGATAGTATTGCGGGCAATACAGTAGTCCCCTACCGGTCCCTCAAAAAGTTCTTTAATTGTCATACACTCCTGTGTATTGCCATTTATAATGAATTTGAGGATGAAGTCTGTATTTGAAAATATCAACCACAAAACATAATAAAATCAGTTTGTCTATATCACAGTAATGTGTTAAGTTTCCATGCTTAGTAAGGAAATTATGTTTATACAACCTTGTCATATTATTACGATGTGGGATTTTAAAGTAAATCCTATAAGGAATGAAGAAGTTGGAGTGAAAATACCAGTTTCTTGAAAAAAAATCTAAGTTCAAGGGGGACATAATTCTGGAAAAAGTCTTGCTAGAGTATTTAACCTTCTCAAAAATGTCGAGTGATAATAAGAAACATATATATGAAGTTTGAAGTAGATACATTAGGAAATAAAGAAGTTATTTAAAAAATACAACATTTTTTCCCCTAAAAAATCTAAGTTCAAGGGAGGTAATACTGATATTTTTTGTGCTAGAGTTATAAACCTTGTCACATATGATGTGGTTGATGACCAGAAACTTATATTTAAAGTTTGAAGTAAACACCATAAGAAATAAAGAACATATAGTGAAAAAGCTGAAAAATTTAAATCAGAAATCTTGAAATTCAGGCTATTTGTTGCCATAGCAACCAGAATTTTCAACATAGGAAGAAAAGAAAAAGATGTGCATAATCTCCAGACTGCCATCTACCCATATTTCAAGTTTCATAAAAATATTTTCAGTACTTTTTGAGTTATCACTGGATCCAGTTTATGTGTTAAATTTGCCATATTTTCAGACTATTTGTTGCCATAGCAACAAGAATGTTCAACATAGGAAGAAAAAAAAAGACGTGCATAATCTCCATACTGCCATCTATCCATATATCAAGTTTCATAAAAATATTTTCAGTACTTTTAGCGTTATCGCGGGATCCAGTTTTGTGGACGGACGGACGGACTGACGGACTGACAGACAGACGGACAGACGGACGGAGGTTAAACCTAAAGTCCCCTCCGGTTAAACCGGTAGGGGACTAACAACATAAGACATACATCTGAGGAACACAGTGGGGCGCCGCCTTGGAACGGTCAGCAACATAATAATTTTTCTCACATGACCCAACACCAGGAACCAGCGACAAGGAGGCCAGGAGGACCCAAAACAAAACAGGACAAGGCGCAACGCAGAACATGGACAGGCTAATCACTAAAATGATGCAAAACAACAAACAACAGCAACCAACAAGGAAATAAAAAAAATAAATGATTGATTTAAAGGCCACAAGGTAGAAGGGCACAGGGGAAGGGGATACGATATTCGGGGAACGGGGGAAGGAAAATAAAAGATATAAAACAAGGGGCAAAAGGGAAAACACCTACCGTAGGCGAGAAAATAACAGAAGAAACACACAATAAGTCACCAAAACAATATGAAATAACAAGGACATACATTTTAAGAACACAGAGGGGCGCCGATTTGGAACGGTCTGCAACATAAGCACTGCTAGAGAGTGTATATACTTAGGCAAATGGTGGACCAAACTTCACTCTTATTAAGCTCGGATTGATGCAAATAAGAAGTAGTCGTTGTATCAGAGGTGTATAATTTAAATGGCGATCATAACAGCGTGAACATAATTATTTGAAAAGTTGACTTAGATCACTTTCTGCAGATACCCTTCGTAGTTTTACACAATAAATATATATATCCAATAGTTGTGAAAAAACAATTCTGCATATTGAAAGGATTTTAGTTAGTCAATGTCATTACAAAAAAAGTAATGGTAAAGGTATGAAGATGGAAGTATGCAACACGAAGTGAGAGTTGACCTCCAAAGATAGTCATCTTCCAAGTATGAATGGCACGAGGCAGGGAATATAAGATGTATAGAAGCAAGACACTAGTGTGGACATTTACTTGAGAAAATTTTGTCATTGACCATAGGAAGCCGTTACACTGTAACCAAGTTAGAAGAACACATAGTACTGTTAATTTATCCTATATATGGAAGACATAAATTTAATAAAATAGAATAAAGAATATGAAAAATTTGCATTACATAAATATTGTATGGGCAAAAGCGTATTAAGCATGATTGTCCATTAAAATGTACTTTAAAGATTTAGGAAGGAAGTTTTATGACTTTAACTCATTAATCTCTATCACTGTGTGTAGTTTTAATCAAAACAATAAAGTTTTTTCTTCAAACAAGAGTATGATGGACAGTCAGACAAGCAGACGGATTGATAGACGGATACGGTGGTAACTACATGCGCTTTGATGACCATAAAAAAGCTTCGAATTGTCATTGTAACGGGAAATGCAATGAAATAGACTTTTAAATGAAAAAAGTATTGCTTCACTCATAACAAAGATGAGCAAATATTATATATTATTTAATTTTACCCATGAAATATGGTGCTATATTAGTCAAATATATTTCATATTTTTTAACAATAAATATGAAATATAAATATGAAAGTGGGCGGAGTCAAAACTCATATTTATTTTAAGGGACTTCTTTCGCCGTTTTGTTTGAAAAATCTGATAAATACAAAACAAATTTTTCCAGAATATTGTTTTGAAAACTATCTAGCATGATAGAAAAAAGTCTAACTAAGAAAATTAATACGAACACCAATATCTTTAAGTCAGTAATTAACGCTGTACAGACGATTAAAGAGTTGTTTACGTGACGTCACAATGTAGCGCCAAACAGCGCGTGCTTACGCATTAATTACTGCGCGCTGTACAATTGCAGTTGGTAGCAAGCACGGGGATTCGTTACCATTTTCTTTGATAATGAAATTAAATAAAAAGGTTATTTTTTCGTTTTTCGTGAAATATGGTATATATTTTCACTCAACATGATAAAATGCCACATATTTTCACTCGCCGTACCGGCTCGTGAAAATATGTGGCATTTTATCATGTTTCGTGAAAATATATTCCTTATTTCACGCAAACGAAAACATATCCTCTTATTATTTTCGCAATAAAACCTTGTCATTTCGTTTTTTGTTACATAAAGGGCAATAGGGAATTGTAAACATTATTGGATAAGATACTATTCTCATAAATAAAATATTTGTCTGATGAAGAATAAGCCGGATTATTTTGACGGCAACAATAATATCATTCCCCTTACTAAGATTTTATCCTTGTCTCATCCTCTGACCTCGTTACTGCTAGTGCAGTTGGAGAGCCTTTTCTCGATCAAGATACCAGATATCACTGCCCAATATTCTGTTGTCTAAAGTATTAAAAGGAGCTGCCGCACACTTTTAAGCGTAGGGTCTGGAAATATTCATCTGGTGACTACAATCTCCTTCGCAACATGGTTACTAGATTTAATTGGACCGAATGCTTTGATTTCAATATCGACAAATATGCCTCAAATATAACAGAAGCACTATTCTCTATGTGTGACACATGCATTCCGAATAAACTAGTTACAATTAGAACATCAGAGGCAGCATGGTTTCATAATGATATCAGAAAATCAATAATATAATAGATAAATACAGAATCCCTAAAGAAAGCCCAACACGGCAAAATTGAAAATGTTGCAGGCTCGGTTTGATTGAGCCTGTTCATGGAAAAGGCATAGAAAAATTGCATATGACCGAGCAAAGCGAACAAATTTAACCGAACATTGGTCAATATATAAACAACAATCCAACTTATCCGACAAGCAAAGCAGACTCATCTCAATAAACTTGCAGATTCCTTAAGAAATTCTTGTGAATTAGAAAAATTTCTGGCAAACTATAAAACAGTTCATTAAGCCGAATAACACGAATACAGGTATTCCTACACTCAAAGACGCATCACATATATATGAAACCAACACGGAAAAAGCCAATGCACTCAATAACTTCTTTCAAGCACAAACCAAACTTAGTGAAGAAAATAAACAGTTAATAAATTTTTGTCGATTGCGGAAACACCATAATGACTCTGAACTTTACATATCTGGTTCTAAAATTCCAGTAGTTGATGAAGCTAAGTTTTTAGGAATCATATTTGACAAAAAACTTTCTTTTATACCACATATTATACATTTGAAAACTAAATGCCTAAAAGCTTTAAATTTACTTAAGGTTTTATCAAGTACAAATTGGGGATCAAATTCTTCCACATTACTGAAATTATACAGAAGTCTTATCCGATCAAAATTAGATTATGGTTCTGTTGTATATGGGTCTGCAAGAAAATCATATCTTCAAATGCTAGATACCACACATCACCAGGGTTTACGCTTAGCTTTGGGTGCATTTCGCACCTCACCTGTAGAAAGTCTATATGCGGAAGCTGGGGAACCATCGCTTCAACTTCGTCGAAAAAAGCTATCGCTTCAATATGCAACTAGAATTTCATCAAATAGCAAAAATCCAGCAAAAATATTATTTTCAAACCAAATTATATTGAAAAATTTGTTAACAAACCAAAGGAAATTAAACCATTAGGCCTTCGTTTAAAAGATGATTTAGATAAACTTAAAATTAATCCTGTCAGTATCCTTCAAAATGACGATTAGGATGTTCCACCTTGGACTTATAATTTCCCTGAAATGAATATTAATCTTTCAAATATAAAAAAGACATCAAATTCACATGAACATTTCAAAGAGAAGTTTCTAGCAATTAAGGAAGAACATGAAAATTTTATACATGTTTATACGGACGGTTCAAAGGAAGGTTGCAAAGTAGGTGCGGCTGTGTATGAAAATGATTTTACATCTAGTATGAGGTTACCAGATAATGCATCAATTTTTACTGCTGAAGCAAAAGCTATAGATTTAGCATTGTCATACATAGAACAGCATACACATGATAAATTTGTGATATTTTCTGACTCGCTTTCTGTTTAAATATCCATTAAAAATAAAAAATCTGACAATATCATGATAGAGAAACTTCTTTTGTGATTTCATGATATATTTAAAATAAAATCTGTTAAATTATATTGGATTCCAAGTCATGTAGGTATACGAGGAAATGAAAAAGTAGATGTTTTAGCTAAACAAGCTTTAAATTTTCAAAAAACTGACTCATTGTTACCTGCTTGTGATTTTAGAACGGCTATAAATAAACTCGTTTCATCTGAATGGAAAGCAAATTGGGACAATGCCGTCTTTAATAAACTTCATGATATAAACCCATCTCTTGGTGTGTCACCATCTCTGTCTTTGTCAAACCGCCATGATCAAACAGTTTTTCTTCGATGCCGAATTGGACACACTAAAGTTACCCATTCTTATCTCCTCACGAATGACAATGCCCCTTTCTGTGTAGACTGTAATGAAAATTTTACTGTCAAACATTTTATTCTGGAATGTCATGATTTTTCACAGGCCCGTAACAGATTTTATAATGTAAACTCACTCAAAGAACTCTTTAATACAATTCCATCAAAAAACATCATCAATTATTTGAAAGAGATAAACTTATATTTAAAGATCTGATTGGCTCCTTTTTTATTTTTTATTTACAACGTTTTACATGATAGTTTAAGCCTATTTTAGCATTCGGCACGATATGGCCATTTATGTGTTGACGTGCCGTAAAATCCAAACAAACAAACAAAATACATTTCAAAACGCCGACTCGCCACAAATAAGCACCATCAACATTACGCCGTCTGAAGTTACTGATGCTCTCCGTCTTCTCACAATAGGTAAAGCTAATGGAAACTTGCACATGTTTGTCCAGTGTACAAAAAATGACCCTCAACATGTGTGTATTTATAGACCTATCTCTCTTCTCAGTGCTCTCAGCAAAGCTCTTGAACGCATCATACATAAGCATATCTTTAACTTTTACAAGGATCTAAACTTTTTTTGCCCTTTCCAATCAGGTTTTATGCCTAAAGACTCAACTGTTAATCAACTTACGTCTATATATCACTCTTTCTGTGAAGCTTTAGATGAAGGCAAGGAAGTTCGAGCTGTATTCTGCGACATATCCAAAGCCTTTGACATCTTTCATACAAAATACACTTTTCTACAAGACATTGTTTTTAATTTCTTAACTGAATGCTAGTGATATTGGGATTAAACGTCCCATTGACAATTTTTAAAGTCCAGTTATTAAAACAAAATCAAGCAAAAAAAAAAAGTTTTTTTAGCATTTATCTTACGTAATTGTTTTTAGTTTTAATCGTGTTTCTTTATGAAAGATCGTGTGAAAGTAAGAAAGCGTATGTTGCATTAACCTTTCTGTAATACTCGCCTGGTTACAATATCCTATTTTATTTATTTTTTGTGCTACTTCTTGTCAATCGATGAATAAACAAAATGATTTTCCCCGTCTGAAAATGATCGGTTTAAACGTTTTCTGTATCTGTAAGACTGTGGTTGACTTTGGTCATATATAACTGCAGAAGCATTCAAAAGACAGATTATTTTATTTGAAAACAATCTAAGTTAGTCAACTTAATCATATAATTATAGATATTAAAAGCCTTCCCTGCTCATTTTAGTACAATGATACAGAAGTTAATTTTGATAGTATAATATTTGCAATAATGATTGCACTTATTATGATGATTTGATAATAAAAGGCAAGAATGATGAAAAATATGCGCAAATAAAGCATGAAACGTGTTTACACTATAATTATCTTCAATAAAGCTGAAACAATTCAAACTGATACTCGTTACAGCGTCATGAACAAAGAGTATCTAAATGATCAAATTATACCTAAATGTTTTATTTATATCTTATTGGAATAACTATGATGATCAAAAGGAAAACGGTTTTAAACACGAATTCATGTTTGTTCTTTTCTCTTGTAATGATACCAAAATGTGCTACCAAGAAACAAGTTATCTTTACAGGAGACTGACAATTACTTTATCCCTAATACAAATATATATTCGTTCATTGATGTGTATCTATCGTTAAAGATGATAAAAGAAGAATAGTTAGTTATGTACGTACATCCGACCTAGGCAAGAATTTGACAACTTGATCAATGCAAACTATTAAGTGTGAAAATAAATGATGTGAACACAATTTGATAATTATTATTATTGTTGCTAAACCAAATTGGTTAATGATTGTCAGGAGAATGACTGCCTTGATGTCATTTAATCTAAGGAAAGATTTAGTAACAAATACTACAACCAATTTCCAAGATATGGGGGGCTGGGCAGCACCGCCTGACATAAAATTGAAATATTTTCAGTTGGAAAAAACTAGCATTTAATTGTTCATTTTTAGTTAACACTATTTTTTAGGTATTTTATATTTTTCTATCTCTAATCCATATATACATATACACAACAAACTCTGTTTATTATCTAAACCCACAAACAATGAACTCTGATCATTATTTACACCCAAAACAAACACACATCATTTATCAATAATGACATATATTCTCAAAACAAAGCATCAACTAATAATATCTTGACCAGACAAAATCAACCAATTTCAACGGAGTATATCTTACCAAACAGATATAACTCAACAACCAAAACAACTAATTTCAACCAATAAACCCTGTTCAATTAAGATCACCACAATAACATTCAACCAACTTCGACAAATCAACAAAACTCCCTTCAAAACAACATATTCTCTTCTCAACAAAAAAATAAACGCTACACACTATCAGTCTGTCTCTCCTTAACTGATGTAAAATCTCTACCAAAAACTCGCATATTTTCTGTTTTACCGATTTGACATTAACATGTATACAGAATTTAATATAATCACAGCAACAGGCTAATAAATAAAACTGTACATTGATTATGATATATTTCAGTGTACCGCTGTCACGCCCGGCAAACTGTCGCTCCACTTCAAAATTGTGGTGTACGGTAAAAGGAGCGAACGGCATTTCCGAGATAGAGCGGAAGGCCGATTTAAACGCCTAATTGTAAGTATTGTTTATGTTTTTGACTTGTTATTCATTTAAGTTTTATTTTTTCGAAAAACGGAAAATGTAGTTCCGTGTAGGATTGATTTAGGTTTCCAATGATCTAAGCTGTTACAAAAACAAAATTTTATTAAGCCCAGGAGAACTTTTCTCCCTGACGAAGCGAACAATGATTTGTAGAATATTGAACTTCCCAGCCATAGAAAAACCATACCCTTCAGATTTCTTGAAAAAGTTTATTAGTGAATTATCAACCCATAATAAGATCTTGTCCTTCGTGCAAAATAAATTACTCCTGAAGGATTTCTTAAATTTTTAAATCGATATTTTTCGAAAGTAGTGGAGCGAAAGGGCAAGAGATGGAGCAAAAGGTTCGATGTTGAGCGCAAGGCGATATTAATTTGACGTATTAGGAGGAGCGTAGTCTATGATTTTTTATATATAAAAGCTATAGAAATTAAAATACACATGATCAAGTGTTAAGACCGAGATATATATACCTTTTAAAGACAACTAATAAAGTGTGATATCTTTTCAACGACTATAGCGTAATAAATGTAATCGCGAAGGTGTCACCTATGGCTGCCGTGTAGATTCCATTATTTATGTTCGAAATTGACCGCCTCGCGTGGTCGAGGGGTTAGAGTCAATGACTTCTAATCCAGTTACTTCTCTGGCGTGGATTCGATCCCCGGGAGATACTTTGGTAGCTTTGCACAGAGGAAGGTAGTCTAGTACTGGTGTACCTCTCCAGGAACGATGGTTAGGAAACTACCCGTCTATATGACTGAAATACTTTTTGGAAAAGGCGTAAAATGAAACAAACAAACAAACAAATAATGTTAGAAATTTGGATGAGGCCCGACTATTATATATAATTGAATCATACACATGTATGCATGGCATAATACAGGATGCCACTTATTCGAGGTCAATCATGATTTTTCACACGGTTATGTACATTTAAAAACGTGTGTCCATGCAAATTCGACAAAATCGAATATTTTCAGTTCTACCGCGAACAAATGTTTCGGAGCAGGTACGTGTAACGCGATTGTTCACGCCAAAATGTTATGTTTTTCGAAAGTTATATATTCAAGGTGCAGAACAGAAACAAAATAAATTATGCAATGCATGGAATACATTAAATTAAATAGATCAC
Organism: Ruditapes philippinarum; assembly: GCF_026571515.1. Classification (NCBI taxonomy): domain Eukaryota; kingdom Metazoa; phylum Mollusca; class Bivalvia; order Venerida; family Veneridae; genus Ruditapes; species Ruditapes philippinarum. The sequence goes on along the minus strand of NW_026866929.1, from coordinate 361,056 downwards.
TACTACCGAGTTCAGTTAACAATGACTTTCTGTCATTAATAGCTCTAACGTATATGTTCAGAGCAAACACAAATAAGCCACGTTTTCATGAATTTGTAAGGTGGGAAATCTCTATGAAAATGGTCGACAAGGTGTCAGTCGTTATAAGGATATAACACGTGTTTCAGTTATGTTTCAAGATACTTCCTCCCTTATTTAGCATTGTTGTTTAGTTTTTTTATTTTCCTCTCAAAATGTAAATAGAAATGTTGAGTTTTATAATCAAACACTGCAGTACAAATCCTGGTTTAAGAAAAAATTAAGTTAAAATAAGTATCTAAGATTTTGTTTGTTTATCTATGAACAAAACGAACGTAATAAAAAAGGCAGAGCTCAGTCGGTGTACGGACTAAAATTATCAATATTATAATAGACCTAGTTATAGTAGAAATTTCTATTTACACTTTGAGAGGAAAATAAAAAAAAAACTAAACAACAATGCTAAATAAGGGAGGAAGTATCTTGAAACATAACTGAAACACGTGGTATTCCCTTATAACGACTGATACCTTGTAAACCATTTTCATAGCGATTCCCCACCTTACAAATTCATGAAAACGTGGCTTATTTGTGTTTGCTCTGAACATGTACGTTAGAGCGCTATTAATGAATAATGACAGAAAGTCATTGTTAAATGAACTCGGTAGTAGTGATCCATTTAATTTAATATGTTCCATGCATTGCATAATTTTGCTTCTGTTCTGCACCTTGAATATCTAATTTTTCGAAAAACATAACATTTTGGCGTGAACAATCGCGTTACACGTACCAGCTCGGAAACATTTGTTCGCGGTAGAACTGAAAATATTCCATTTTTACGAATTTGCAAGAACACACGTTTTTAAATGTACATAACCGTGTGAAAAATCATGATTGACCTCGAATAAGTGGCATCCTGTTTTATGCCATGCATACATGTGTATGATTCAATGGTCGGGCCTCATCCAAATTTCGAACATAAATAATGGAATCTACACGGCAGCCATAGGTGACACCTTCGCGATTACATTTATTACGCTATAGTCGTTGAAAGGATATCACACTTTATTAGTTGTCTTTAAAAGTTATATATATATATATATCTCTCGGTCTCAACACTTGATCACGTCTATTTTAACTTCTATAGCTTTTATATGTAAAAAATCATAGACTACGCTCCTCCTAATACGTCAAATTAATATCGCCTTGCGCTCAACATCGAACCTTTTGCTCCATCTCTTGCCCTTTCGCTCCACTACTTTCGAAAAATATCGATTTAAAAATTTAAGAAATCCTCCAGGAGTAAATTTATTTTTGCCACGAAGGACAAGTTCTTATTATGGTTGATAATTTTACTAATAAACTACTTTTCAAGAAACTCCGAAAGGTATGGCATTTCTATGGTTGGGAAGTTAATATTCTACAAATCATCGTTCGCTTCGTCAGGGAGAAAAGTTCTCCTGGCTTAATATAATTTTTTTTTGTAACAGCTTAGATCATTGGAAGCCTAAATCAATCCTACACGGAACTACATTTTCCGTCTTTCGAAAAAATAAAACTTAAATGAATAACAAGACAAAAACATAAACAATACTTACAATTAGGCGTTTAAATCGGCCTTTCGCTCTATCTCGGAAATGCCGTTCGCTCCTTTTACCGTACACCACAATTTTGAAGTGGAGCGACAGTTTGCCGGGCGTGGCTGTAGAGAACATTAACTCGTAAAAATATTTCTACAGTAAAACTGTACGATTATTCTGATAATGATCAATTATGTTGCCAGGTTTGTGAATACAAGAAACAGAATCGTATGTGGAATTTGTGTGTTATAGATAGTTAAAACGTATTCTTGACATCAGAAATATATCGAATTAAATGTTTTTTTCTCATTTATATAAATATCATAACATAATTCATACAAATTATATTACACCTCTAAAGTACTGTCCTTGATAAAGTAAAGTAAATAATATATGAAAATTAATATACAGGGAAGAAAATTAATTACGCTTAAATTTATTAATTGGTACAGTTAAAGTGACGTGTTCTTTTTTGCACCCTAAATTATTTTTCTTGGATCTTCAATGTTTTTCCTGCATAAAATGGTTTTAAATTAGAAGTAAATGGATTAAAAAAAAATGTTTTGATCTAGAACTACTTTAAAAAGTTGCAACGAGAAGAGACAAAGTTTTTCACATTAAAAAAAAGCCAAATTAAAAAAACCAAAGAAGCCCACGGAACAACATAATTAATGTTGATTTTTTAAATGGATAGCTTATTCAAATTGTTAAATTTTCTAAGGAATTACATAACTAGTTATTCTTTTATTTTCAGAAAAAAATTACATTTTTTTTTTTAGTATTTTGCTTATAAAACCAGCCCAAAATAAAAAAAACAAAATTCATTTAAAAGGGTTGGGAATCAAAAAATAAAAAAATAATGAAAAAACAAAAACTTTAAGCCCCCCAATCTATTTTTTTTTTTATTTTAAAATGTAAAAAAATGATTTTTATTTTTAGTTTTTAAAAAGTCAAAAAAAAAATAAAAAATTTTGATGCACCCGATTTCAATGATAAAATTATTGAAACTGAAAGGGGGGATTTTTTCGGGAAAATTTTAATGGTTTTTTAAAGGAAGGGTTAAAAGGGAAAACATTCACTTTTAAACAAAGAAAAAACTATATGAACCACATCTGCGGATGTTTCTTAATTCAAAATTCCTAAGCCATTTCATGTTTTAAATGGGTTGAATTCTGCTTAAGCCGGCTAGGGGGCTTGGACGGTACCTTGCACTTTCCAGTACCGTCCATGAACAGGCTCAATCAAACCGAGCCTGCCAACTTTTTCAATTTTGGCCGAATTTGGCTTTCTTTAGGGATTCTTTATTTATCTAATTTTGATCAAAACCGTGTTAATTTGTGCCGTGTTGGCGGCTGTAAAAAGTCGCCCCGAACATTTAATCAATTGATGTTATATTTTTCGATCCTTGAAGATTAGTTCAGCACAACATTATTGTTGTGCTTTGTGGTTATTTTTAAGTTTCAACTTTTGTCATTTTCTAGTTGGGTGGTTCCAATATTCCGTACTTGAAATAATGTTGAATCACCTTAGGATATTGTTGCCTGCTTTTTAAATTTGTCTTTTGACGTCTTTTCTATGATACACAGGCTTCATAACCTTTGATCCCCTTTCAAAATTCCATTTTATTTAGTTCCGCCCATTGTTTTCTCCTTTAGGGCACACACTTTTTATTACTTGGGGACCATACGCCGCTTTTCATGGAATGGCACGGAAGTGTCACATTGAAGGTTCCATGATAACCGCCGTATGAACACATCTGCGGATGTTTCTAAATTCAAAATTCTACCATTTCATGTTTAAATGTTGATTTCTGCTTAAGCCGGTGCTAGTGGGCGTGGACGGTACCTTGCACTTTCCAGGACCGTCCATGAACAGGCTCAATCAAACCGAGCCTACAACATTTTCAATTTTGCCGTATTGGGCTTTCTTTAGGGATTCTTTATTTATCTTTTTTGTCATATATGTTGCATCATTAAAAGACAATAAGTTTAGCAAAAAAAACGTGCTAATGATTCAGGGGCGTAGGTAGGGGTTTTTAAATATATACACAAAATTAAATGCAGGAGGTCAAGTGGGTCGCGTAGGCTCCCTTGCAGGTCCAGAACCCTGGTGGGGGAAAGCACGACGGATTTAGTTATTTAAGAATGATCCGATTATACAATTTTACGTGCATTTAATATCACATAAATGTCGTTTAAAGCTTAAAATGCAATTTTATCAAAGACTTAATACACCCAGGGATATACTAAACGCAAGCTGTTTTTGTTTATTCCGTTGTGGAGCTCCCGACAAAAACTTAGCTGAAAAGAGTAATAACAGATTTTTTTAAATATCCGATGTAAAAGCTTGTGAGAAAGTAATGCCAAGTAGGACATCTTTCTCATTGTTTTGGATTTTTCTCTCACTATAAATTTCGCCTCGATAATGCTACGAGATTGAACAGTTTAATGTTCAAATCAAAACGAAAGAATAGGAAGAATACGTACTCTATGACCAAAAAGCAAATCAAATGATCTCGATTAAGGAAACTCTTTTTGAAAAACATTCCACATCTAAGAAACAATATGAAATAACATTAAGATTTGCTCTTGAAAATCATCTAATTAGTGAAAAAGTTTGTGAAAATAGCACATTTGATATATATGGACGTAGTACACTTCTACTTGGATACAGAAGAATCTAGCTAGTATCTCAATACGTTTCGAGATTCTGTTTTAGTATATGCATGAATATTAATCGGCATAATTCCACAATTTCGACACTTATTGAATGGTTCTGTTGGCTCCATTACATTTACGAGGGCTCTTTTGCATTGCCCATGACACCAGCACCGTGTCAATTGCTCGCATTTGAACAAATGTTAATACTTTATTTATTTAATCAAGCTCTTTTAAATACGTTTTGTATTTATTTAATCAAGCTCTTTTAAATACGTTTTGTTTTCAGCCAAAGGGCAGGTTAGGATCACGTTCCATCCACGATAAAATTGGCAGATATTTACGGAAAGAAATCACACAAGTTAATATTTGGTTAACGTTCTAGCAACGTAATTTTGGGTATAACCATTATAACTATTTTCGGTGTGTTTTTCTTCACATCGTTAAAAAATGAGTCATTTCACTTCAATTATGTTCGCAAGAAAAATATAATCCTTCGAATATTTGTTGTTGAAACAATTTGAAAAAGACTGATTTTCAGACGCTCACTTGATGCGGCATATCGAACTTTTACGTCTCTTATCCAAAACTGTCGGAATTTGCACACATATTTTGTTACTAGTATATTAATCACATTTAAATACTGTCAAATCAATGTGTTTTAATATTTGGAACGTACCCTATTCCGCTCAATATAAAACTTAAGTCACTCATAGATATCACATTTATAACACCATATTTACCTAATATAGGTAAAATAATTTACCAATATTGGAACCTATTGAATTTTTCTCCAAATGAAAATGAACGTAAATTATACAAATACAAACCAATTGTTGCTTATAAGAGACCGAGAAATTTACAAGACAATTTAGTTCATACTCATTTAAAACTCATTTAAATGCCAAATTCATGGTTGGTTCAGTATCTAAATGCTGTCGACCTCGTTGTACTCACTGTAATAATATTGTTGAATCTAATAATTTTTCAAGTACTACTATACCTAAAGAATTTGCTATAAAACGTGATTTTTCATGTATATCTTCAGATGTAATTTATCTTATAACTTGTAAAAAATGTAAAAAAACAGTATGTTGGTCAAACTCCGCAAAAATGTTGTCAAAGAATGAATGCCACAAATTTGATATTAAACACTTTCCAGACACTATTACCAATGTATCTGAATATTTTAATTCTGAAGGACATTCTATCAAAGATTTTCAGTCATACCAACTGCATCTTCACAAGTGTTTTGTATATTTTATAAAGATCATACATATAACATTTATACGCCAAATTATGTATTACATTTTGACGTCGTTGTCTTTGACGTCATATGACGTTGACGTCATTTCCTGTAAACAAAGTTTACCTGATGAAGACTTTTGAGTCGAAACGTTGTATATTTTTCAAATAAAATAATTACATTTTTAAATTGAAACTAGAGTTGATTTCTATATTCAACTTACATTTATAATACCACAAATTTAAGAATGTTTTTTTTTTTTTTTGTAATATTTGTGATATCTATGACATGTCGATACTATCAAAATGTCTGCACTATTTTCTTTTATTCATAAAATTAAAAAGAATTGCAACTTTTTCAAAGCTTATGTATTATTTCGTACAATTTTACGGAAAGAGCTCGTATTCAATCTACATGTGAGGCAAAAATACGAATCAGAGGATCTATATCTACATAAAAAACAAATGGATAATTTATATAACTTTGTAAAATAGAATCTAGTACATTATAACCAGGGTCTTTCTATTTGAAAGGCCCTGTTATAAAAATCAAAAACAATAAATATGGTCTATTTCATACATTGCGTAAGTTGACCGCAGGCCCGATAGCACTAGTTTTAAGTCATTTTTCGCATTGAAATAATTTGATAATTTTTTACCTCCCAAAATGAATTTGTACACGTGCGTATTTGGCGTATAGGCCGCTACGCTGCTGCTTTTAACATTTTTATATAAGTTTGTAATATAGATTTTTGGGCTATCTGTGGTATGCGTGTCGAGGAAAAAGCTCTGTTTAGATTTAATACAATTAAGGTTTTACTTATCTTCTCTTTGTGTCTTTATTAATTATAATTTGAATTTATAAACAATTTCCTAAATACGCGTGCTGCATTGTTAACAAAACTCTTCAATTTGAAACAAATTTTAATCCGAGTGAAAGTAAAAACAAGATTTAATATCTGTCTTATGATTAAACATTGAAACCATAATAAAATTATATACCAGTAGGGTTTACATGCCATATTTAACTGAATACAAAACAACACAGGCTCAGTTACTTTTATCAATTATATCTTTACAAATGATTTTATTTAAATAATTTGATGTAAAAACTATATTTTGATCGACATGTTGATTTTTTGCTCAAAAGCTTACGCCTTTAATTTTCATTTAGAGAAATATCTGTTTTTCCTTTCATAGAACAAAACTTAAATATTATAATAATTTATCTATTTTTGAATCAAAGATATATTGTCAATAGAAAAAGTAAATAAAGTCATAATAATAAAAGACAAAACATTGCAATATATAAATAATAAAATGTAACAAAAATGCTTATTTAATTCAGTAAGTTTCCTAACAGAATTGGATTAATATTTGCATGAACGTAAACATGTGACTTTTGTAAAGATAAAATTTTATTTATATTATGTATTGGAAAACTAGATTAAAAATCCAGATTTATAAGTATCTTGTTCAGTTTAATTACACTACTTTATTTTTTATCCACTGTTCAAAATCTAAATTATTCCAATAATTTAACTTTATTTTATAGACACAATGCACAATTTGAATAAACTATTTGAAATAACATCTTTAAGCTTTTTCCTTCAACAAAACCTATTTAAAAACAGTTTGAGATAAATAAATTATGTATAAAGGAATTTGAAACCAATTTGAAATATGAAATGCAGAGTTGGAGAATAGCAGCGGTATTTAAGTGCATTTCATTCATTTTTCATAAAGGACAAGTGCTAGCAAAAGGGCAATAGGTGTCTGTTTGTTAAAGAGAAAGAAGAAAATGTACAATTTCAATTAGTCTCACTGTAATGCTTTCCCGACAACATATTATAAGACAGCAAATCGATTATTTAAAGAACGTTATTTTTCAAAATCTCTTGTATTTGAATATTAACAATCACTCATTCTTTATCCTTATGTACTAAATTTCGGTAATAAACGGTTCAAAACAATTGCCACAACACTGATGTTAATTTTAATTACAAATTTACAAATTATTTGGGTTTTCTTTTGCCGACAGAATACACGTTTTGGTCATATCTCGCTGGTTTATCAGAGTAACCAGCTTTCCTTGATAAGTTTTCGCTGTAAAATATGTTTTAAACAAAAGACAATATAAAATACATACTGATGTAGGCATACATGAAACGAATTTTTCAGGGAGTCTTAAAACTTGGTTAGAATATGATAACAGAAACATTTTAAACCAAAAAAAAAAAAAAAAATTGGGGTCATCGTTCTCATTTTCGAGTTATATGCCCTTGTTTTGGAAAATGGCCTATTTTTTAAGAATTTAAAGTATCTTTATTTTCATTGAAAAAAATTTACAGAAATGATATAAGAAATTGCATGTTATTACGTATCGTACTCAACAATAAAAAGAAAAACATAATTCAGAAGTAAAAACAAGAATTCATTTAAGTATGTTTAAGTTATCTGCCCTTGTATGCCCTTAAATAAATAGTAAATTCTGATTAAGGGGCAGATAACTAAAAAAATGAACGGTGACCCCAATTTTTTTTTTCGCTTAAGATGTTTCTGTTATTATATTTTAACAACATGCCAAGTTTAAAAAAATTCTATTGAACAGTTTTGATTTTGCCTATATGTCTATATGAAAACTCCCAAAAACGTCCGTATTCAAATTCCCAAGTTTTTTGCTTCGATCAAGTGTAACGGACAGTCAGACAGGTAGACGGATGGACAGGCGGATACGGTGGTAGCTATATGCTCTTCGGGGAGCATAGAACTGCTTAGAAATGCCATGTATGTAACGGAAAATGCAATGGAAAAAAAAACTTTTAAATGAAAAAGTATTGCTTTAGTAATAATTAAGACGAGCAAATATTTAAATATTATTTTCGCTGTAATATGTTGACATTTAGTTTTTTTTATATTTTACAAATGTTCATAAAGATTTGAAAACGTTGCATAGGAATACTTTTTCCATAGATTAAAATATTTATCTCATGAAGAGCAAGCTAGCTCATTTTTGACGGCAATAATATTATTTCCCTTACTAAGCTATATCTCAGTTTTTATACTGTTTAAGTTTTTCATTCTAGTTCTCGAATCATTCTTTAGTGAAACACTAGCCGTGTCCGATTCTTACGGCATGTAGAGTGAGTTTTGAGGAATGTTAACCAGTTAACCATTTATATAGTTTTTGTCTGCATGTAATGAATATAAGCACCACTTAATAGAGAATAAATAATGAAACGGTTTTTAATTGGCTACAGTGCCAATAATGTTTTGGCGAATTTGATGAAAAGTTATTTTTGTATACTTAAAATTGTGAGCAAATGCATTTTGTGTATTATTTCAGCATATTATTAATTACTTTAAGCTGTATTTTATTGATATTTAAATTGATGTAGAAATTGAAATTGCCTTGAATACTATATCATTATATAACACGAATCTTAATATTCTATAGAAGCTGTGCATTATATAATAAATAACGTTATTTGTTTGTTTTCATTTGATGCGTGCATCAATATATAAAATAGTAAAATTTAAATATTAAAGCATATTTTTCTGAATTATTCTTGCTGCGTTTTTCTCTAGTTGATATACATTCTTTTCACAATAACACAATGAAGAAATTATCCTTCGAATTGATGTTTTTGATTATTTCATTTCCTTGTTTGTTTTTAGTGAAATATGATTCCTTCGTAAATAAAAGGGTTATCTTTTATACAAAATACAGTTCCTGAACCCCCATCAGGGCTCTGGACCTGCAAGGGGGCCTACGCGACCAACTTGACCTCCTGCGTTTAATTTTGTGCATATGTTTAAAATTGTCCTACCTACGCCCCTGAATCAAATGCACGTTTTTTTTTGCTGAATTTATTGTCTTTTAATAATGCCACATACATGACAAAGTGTTCTAGTTTACAGTGAATGTTTTCTTTCAACCCTTCCTTAAATTTCCAGATTAATCATCGCCACAGTGTGTGTCAATATATATCATTGAAATGGCTGCAGCTACATTTTCTATTTATATTTATCTGTGACTTTGAGAATACAAAATATACGTCATTTTGTTACATTTTAAATAAAAAAAAATACAAGATCGGGCGGCTATATCTTATTGTTTAATCACTTATTTGTTGTATTTGGATTTAACATTTCAACATGATTAACTAGGTTTATCTATTTTGGTCTAGTCATAAAGCACAATACTAGAAATAAATATATTTTGTCTAATAAATAAGAAAACATAGATTATGTACATTCCTTAGATATTTTATATGCTGTCGAATAAACTAGTACATTAAAGAATCTACATTAACATGATGTTGGCCCATGCTACTTTTGTTTTTGCAATTGCTTTTTTATATGTGAAATACTTTGTCTCTTCTCGTTGCAACTTTAAAGTAGTTCTAGATCAAACATTTTTTATCTTAATTACTTCTATTTAAAACATTTTTATGCAAGTTTACATTGTAGATGGAGGATAGAGAAATAATTTGAGTGCAAAAAGAACACGTCACGAATACCTTACTACAATAATAAAGTAGAACGTAAAATATTTTCTTCCCTGTATATTAATTTTCAAATTGTATTTACTTAACTTTATCAAGGACAGTACTTTAGAGGTGTAATATAATTTGTATGGATTATGTTATAATATTTATATAAATGAGAAAAACAATTAATTTGATATATTTCTGATGCTATAAATACGGTTTTAGTTAAACCATACAATATTTTCTGAATGTAATAAAATAAATTGGCAAAGAGAAAATATGCTGTGTCTTCAGAAGGGGCACCTGAGGTCTTCGGGCAAAAACGTGAAAGGTTTTTAACCTGAAAATATCTTGTTGCTAAGTGCGTCGTCATTGTGATATTCTCAATTGCACTACAAAAAATGTGAAGACATGGTAAATTTACGGAGATAAGGAGAAAGCTATTATGTACATATTAGATTAAGTGTTTGCAAAACAAATTATCTACAACACATAAATTCGACATACGATTCTTTTTCTTTTATTGTCCTAATAAAATTGCCTACGCACAAACCTGGCAACATAATTTATCATATACCAATTTTGTTTATCGACAATTTTTTTATCAAATTGTGTTGACATCAATTATTTTCATACTTAATAGTTTGCAATGATCAAGTTTTTTTTTCAAATTCTCGCCTAGGTCTGATATCCGTACATAACTAAGTATTTATTTTATTTTCTTTAACGAAAAATACATAAACATCCATGAACGAATAAAAATTTGTATCTTAAGGATAAAGTGTCAGTCTTCTGTAAAGATAACTTGTTTATTGGTGGCACATTTTTGTATCTTTGCAAGAGAAAATCAAACATGAATTTCTGTTTAAAACCGTTTTACCATTTAATTTTAAATTAGTTATTCTAATAAAATATAATATAACCTTCAGGTACATTTTGATATTTTACATATACTACTTTCATGACGCTGTAACGAGTTTCTATGTTTCAGCATTTATTGATAAATATCAAATATGCTTCATTTGCTCATATTTTTCATCAGTCTTGTCTTTTAATAATCAAATTATTATAATTCCAATTATTGTTCCGAATATTAACTAACAAAATCTATACTATTGTACTATAACGAGCAGGAAGAGCTTTCAATATCTATATATGATTTAAGAGACTAACTTAGATTGACAAACATTATATAAATAAAATAGGATATTCTTACCATACGAGTATCATGCAACATTTGCTTTCCTACACTCACACAACATTTCAAAAGAAACACGATTACAATATCTATATATGATTTAAGAGACTAACTTAGATTGACAAACATTATATAAATGAAATAGGATATTCTTACCATACGAGTATCATGCAACATTTGCTTTCCTACACTCACACAACATTTTAAAAGAAACACGATTACAACTGAAAACAAATGCGAAAAAAACTTTGAAATGTTTCTGATTTTGCTTCATATACGGAACAGTTCATAAATTATCGCAGGATAAAGTATATATTTTACCAGACTGATAGACTGACGGATAACAGAGGCAGGACAAATCTGAAGTCCCCTCCGGTAAACCTGTAGGCATCTAATAATTATGTATCAAAATTGAGTTTACTGTTACAATAACTCATTAAAATACTGTTTAATAAAGATAAGCATATCTTAAATGTTTCAATTTAGTTTATTTACACTTTGGTGTGAAAAGAAATTATTGAAACTGATTTAGAGAAAAACTACCCGGGTCGGATTCTAACGGCATGTCGATTGAGTTTTGAGAAATGTTTATATCATAGTGTCACAATGGCTCCGTCGTTTTGTAGGAAATTTGATTGAAATAAAAAAAAAAACAATGGAAAAGCTGAAACGATATCATTACTACATGTTTCATTTCAAAGCCTAGCACTTATCCAAGTTATGTCTATGGAAAAAGATATAACTGCATGCAAGTTATATATTTTAACATATGTCTAGCTGTGACAAAAACTGCTAATGATACTGGTAACAGCGATGTTGAAATATTAGTCGTTTTTATAGACTTTATTTAGAGAATAGTAAAAAAGAAACATTATATGATTAACTTGATCTTTCATCATCCCTTCTGAAATTATTTTCATTTACCATTATATAATTTGTCTGATATAAAAATAAAAATGAAAGAAATTTTCATCAGCATTTATTCTCCAGCAACAACGTGGAACATGTAGCAAAATTAATTTTCAAGAGAAAAAACTAGTTCATAAAACACAATCTTGATAAGTTTTACATGTTACAAACTTTCACTCTTATCTCGATCACTAATTTCATTTAGTTTGCTGATATATGCAAGAACAGTTAAGATACTATAGTGCTCTTATTAATTTAGTTTTTGTCTGCATGTTATTAATATAAGCACCACTTCATAGAGAATAAATAATGAAACGGTTTTTAACAAAATAAAACCAAATAGACTACAGTGCCAATAATGTAATATGTTTGCAACACATTTGATGATAAGCTTATATGATGATTATTATTCCTTTGAATCATGCGACAAAGCAAATGCATTTTATGTATTATTTCAGTAAATAATCTAAAACTTAAAGCTGTATTATATGGTTTATTTAAATTGATGTAGAAATTGAAATTGCCTTGAACACTATATCATTTAATAAAACTCTTCTTTAATAAGAATCTAAATATTCTATAGAATACCTGTGAATTTTATATTTGATAAATATTGTTATTTGTTTGTTAAGTGTGATGCGCGTATCAATATATATAAAATAGTAAAATTTAAATATTAAAACAATTTTTCTTTAATAATTCATACTGCGTTTTTCTCTAGCTGATTCTCAGACATTCATTTCGCAATAAAACATCAAAGAAGTCTGAGAGGTAATCCTTTGAATGGGTGCTTTTGTTGATATTATTTTCTTGTTTGTTTTATTGAAATATGATTGTTTCGTAATTAAAATGGTCTTTCATTCAAAAACACTTCGTTTTAATGTCTTAACTAAATGCTAGTGATATTGCACTCAAACCTCCCATTTTGTTTCACATTTTGAAACAATAGAAAACTGATACTAGTTACAGCGTCATGAAAATGATTAAAATTACCTAAATGTTATACTTTTATATTACTACAATCACAAGAAAACAGTATTTAACACGGATTCATGTTTGATATACCTCTTGTTATGATTCAAAATTGTGCAGTCAAATAAACAGTCTATCTTTTCAGAAGACTGTCTTTTAGTTTATCCTTAATATATCCATTAATGGAGTTTAGGTACCTATCGATAAAGATAATAACTGAAAAACTGAGTTATATATCAGACCTAGATAAGATTTTAAACAACTTGATCAGAGCAAACTAATAAGTATAAAATTCAATGATGTTCACACAATTTGATAAAAATTTATGTCCATAAATCTAATTGGTGTATGATCAATTATGTTGCCGCCACGGTTGTGTGTAGGTTAAAAGGTTATTAAGACAAAACATAAAAGAGAAAATGAATCGTATGCCGAATGTGTGTGTTTTAGATCGTTTGTTTTGCAAACATTTCATCTAATATGTACATAATAGTTTTCTTCGACTATTTACCATGCCTTCACATTTTTGTATTGCAAAAGAACTGTCATAATGACAACGCACTAAGCATAAGAGTGTTTTCATTAAAAAAAAAAACTTCTGCTTTTTTGCCCGAGGACCTCAAGCCAGTACCGCTCCGGAAGAGTTGATATACAGACAGTATAGAACATATTTTCTCTACGCCCATTGATATATTCAGAAGTTATTATATGGCGGTTTTCTTAAAAATGTATTCATAACATCAGAAATATATCATATTAAATGTTTTTTGTGTGTGAATCCATATACACTCAATTTCTGTTATATTAAAATTGTAACATGAATCATGCAAATTATATTACACCTCTGTAGTGCTGTCATTGACTAAGTAAAATAATAAAATTTGAAAATCAATACACAGGGAAGAAAGGTAAATTACGATCTACTTTATCATTATAATACAGAAATGCTCATCTGATCTATTTTGCACTCAAATTATGTTTCCATATATAGTGCAATCTTACATTAAACTTAATTTTTAAGGTGAGAAGAATTACATGTTTGAAGTGTGCTACTTTAAAGCTGAAATGGGAATATACCAATTATTTACGTACATAATAAGCAATTGCAAAACGGACAACATCATATTAATGTAAATACTTTATTGGATTAGCTTGTACATCATCAGATAACAGCTATGAAATATTAAATAAATGTACATAATGTATGTACCTTTATTTTCTTATACAAAGTCTATACGTATTTCTTGTAATAGGTCTTATATAACTTGCACAAAAAGATATTAAACAAAATTAATCGTGTCGAATGTTAAATCCAAATATTAAAAAAGCCCATATATATGTGAATAAACAAAACAATGTAACTGCCCGATCAAGCTTTTTTCTTAAAGTGTAAAAGAAGACGTATATTTTGTATTCACAACGTTACAAATAATTAGAAAATATAGCTGCAGCCATTTTAATGATTTATATTGACACTGTGGCGGAGATTAATCTGGAAATTTAAGGAAAGTTTGAAAGAAAAGATTGTCTGTTAACTATAACACTTTGTCATTATGTGGTACAATTAAAAGACAACCAAATATTAACAAACAACAAACAAAACGTACTTTAGTTTAAACATTGTTTGTTATGTTAAATTCGAGCGATTTTGCTACATAAACTGTATATAAGAAATGTCAAAATGTTGAATGGAAAACTCTATCTAAAATTTAATCACAGATGAATTACACATTAAGAAATGAAATAAATAAGAATAGCAACAAATATCATAAATAAAGACAACGGTTGACTATATGACTTTACTTGTGAATAAATGATAAAATGTAAAGAAATAACATGAAAGTTTAAATGTGCCTTTCCCATTCTTTTACAAATTCTTTATATAACAAAACTTAAATTAACTGTAATATTCATGTTACATCTTGTTCAGTTTAATTTCACTAGATTATTTTTACCAGCTGTAAAGATCTAAATAATTACAAAAATTTAACTTTTTTGCGCAATTTGAAATAACTATTTATACATATGATCCTAAATCACTTGATTCCATTAGCAAAAACTATTAAGAAATGTTGAAATAACACAATTAATGTATACAGGGAAGGGAAAGCAATTTGAAATGTGCAAAGTAACATATTCATTGGAGATTGTGAATGTATTGATTTTATCTATATTCCATTAATGACAAATGTTAAAAGTTTAATTTTCATTAATTCATCGATAGCTTTATCCTGTTTTACATCTTCTCATTGATTTTTTTTTGTATTGAAACGCACTTTGTTACTTAAAAATAAAGCTTTATATTGTGATGTTTTATGTAAACATCAAACAAATAAAAATTATTTTCTGTTCTATGTCGGTGTTACGGTAACGATCAATGATATCAGTCAATTTTATGTAAGAAAATATTTGGTGACCTTCTGTTCAATTTCTCATTATTACTGTTTCGTGATTTATATACTTCAGCTTTTGCAGTTAACATTTGTTCTTCAATAAATGTTTATCTAAAAAAATGAGTTCGTCGTATTTGAACATGCAAAATTATATAATGAAGGTTGGACCTTCTAAAATAAACTGCATAAATATAATAAGTTGCCTTGGTAGATGACAAGCGGTAGCTAAACTGTATCAATTGTTTATTTGTGAACCTTCCACCATTTATATTATGAAGCATGTGATATACTGTTTCATCTATAATAATATTTCATTTTCATCTACCGTTTCGTAAAGCAGATGCGTTATCAGGTCTAATTACATTAAAGCTGAAAATACTGAAAATTAATGTTAAAACTAATTCAAGTGAAAAATAACAAACACCCACTATTGTCTTATATATTAAGTAACATCCCGTTCAAATGAAGTTTATGCTTTGCAATTGGCATGATTATTTATTTTATTTAATTACGATTATTCGATGCTTGTCTGTTTCTTCGTTTTGTTTTGCGTCGATATAACACACATTTTGGTCATATCTCCATATCACCTGACTCCCTTTACTTAATAAGAATTCAATATACGAAATGTTTTTCAAATAACAATCAATATATTATACTTACAAATGCAGAAATACATCAATCGCAGTTTTTTAACTGTGCACAATGGGTGATAAGCATTGCTTTCGAAACTTTAACATGTAATAATGTTTCTTTGCAATATTTTTGGTTATAAAAAATACAAAGTTTCCGTTTATCTCTTCAAAGAATTTGCAGTTACTGTTGTCAAAGATAATTCATAATACATTTCATATTGATATGAATTTTGAATTGCTGGCACATCGGTGTCTCTTGGCTTTCCCTCAAACAAAATATAACATAAAAGACAAAAAGTGAAGTAATTGCAAGTTTGTTTCGTTATAACAAGAACATGTTATTGCATGTTGTATATAAATCATGTTATGTTACTGCTGTCATGGTTATAGTGAATATTCTTGTTCAATACGTATCAACGTTTCAGATCAAAATGACAATATGCCAAAACATGATTTTCCATTTCATAACGTTGAATTCAGTGCCTTGGTTATCGCGTAGTTTTATTCTTTTCATACAAATAAATTGATTGCAAACTGTGCTTAAAACTGTTCTGTCATTTTATATGACTTCTTGATATATTGTTTTCTCTCACTTTAATTAAGATGCACAAAATGACTCAACTTCCCGTCATTCCGAAAAAGTCATTCACAAATAAATAAAATGAGCCTTTGACTGTATAAATGTAATATATCACTATTAAGGAAATATTTCAGCATAAAATGGAGCTATTACGTTCCTTTTATTTCAAGAAATATTTCTGTTGTATATTACATTTAGTCGAATGCATTACATTAACCTACACTTGTCTTACAAGTTAAAATTTGCAAAAAGCCCTTTTCTTGACTGTATAAATTCAATTTTAAGTATTTAGGTAAACATGTCAGCATTGATTTGAGCAATTACATTTTTATCGTACAGAAATATTTCTTCCTATCAACTAAAAAATGTCGAATTAGGTCAAATGCATTGCACTTAGTTTCCGATGTAAATATATAATTTATGTGTATTTTATTTTGAAATGCCATATCTATTCATTCAATGATAGTTTTCAGTTAGTTTTAACATATGTTATTCCAGAACAAACATAATGTATGATATACAGATTCCTCTTTGTGCACTGTGGAAATGGATGAGAACCAAAAATATCAATTCTTATGAAGTTCATTTCCAAATTAAATATAAAATTGCGACCAAAATATGGCAACGATTTGCAGGATAATGTATGTTAAATATGTGATAAAAACAATTATCCTGAAGTTAAAGTTCCAACTGTTACAGCAGAATGGTTCTTTACAATATCTATATCCAAAAATGATAAAATGTTATTGTTATAAACCATTTCTAAAGAAAAGTATAAATAAATAAATTAGACTGGTTTTGGATATAACGGGTTTGATAGGTTAAAAGATAACATTATTCCCTAAATTAGCTTTTAAACAGTTTTTATTTGATATATTATAATATCATGAAATGCAGAAAAAATGGGTCATTTTTCTTATTTGATCAAATTTTTCCCTTCCCAAGAAAAACTTGAACGTAAGGGGATTTATATTTGAAATAGTATCAAACAAGTTATGTCTAATGACATCAGATCATTCATAGAAATGGTGATAATTTGGTTATCTCAATTACACCGCAATGACAAAGGATCGATTGAGAAAATAATGATGGTTAAGCGAGCTGCAATTTCGTCGGAGTCAAGTGTGAATGAATTAAAATTTCCTGTTACAACAATGAAAACGTATAGTTTTTACATTTACCCTGCTTTAGCAAAGTTTTAAACTGGGTTTGTGAACCACTATTTCTTCGGTAAATGGACTTTTCGCCTACGAAATGGACATTTGTTAGTCTTTTTTTTTAATTATGGTTAAAGTGTATTAATAAATATCGTTTTAAATTATGAGCTAGTGAAACATGACATAAAATTACAATATAATAATTTAGCAATACATTTTTCATTATTTACAGTATATACTCGTATATTTGGAAAAGAGTCGTATATTAATGCCACATGTTTCAATTTGTTGTTTTATATTAAATGTTATACCTGGTACAAAAATATTTTTTTTCCCAGGTTAAACATAAGTTAATAGAAGTGATACTATTAATAAAATGTCTCTAGCCTGTCAGTTAAACCATAATTTGTAAGGCAAATGTCCATTTTGTAGTCGAAAAATCCATTTTGCGAAATGGGGTCCATTTTGCATTCTATTACTTTCTATTTATTTCCATCTTTTATGAAGATGGGATCAAAGAATTAGCATACAAAGAAGTTGTGGAATTATGAAGTTACAGCTACTGTAAGATAACTTAAGTAGATAGGGGAGACACCATTTATCATCTTATAGAAAATAATGAATTTATGCTTACTAGGCCTTTCAGCAAGTTTCCAAACCTATTCCGAGATAAAGCTAATATTTAATTACCAATGACAATTTTTGCAGCTTCATTCATCTTTTTTGCAATTTGTGCAGATACCCTGTACTGCATCAATGTATTCTAACAGTGGACGAGCAAAAAAAACTAATAACCAATAATGAAAGACGAACTAGCTCCGATTTCGTTTATTCGAGACCATGTTTTAGAATGACAAAGTGTTTTGTTTTCTGCTGATAAAATTGGATTCTTATAAAACAATGATGAATTTCTATTAGAGTATTTTAGATTCAAAGTTGCATGGTTTTATTCATGTGTTTAACAAAAATTATATTGAACGAATGTAGTTGTTTCCGCATCTGTTTGTGTGTGAATATATAAGATTTGCCAATGATTATAAAGAAGAGATGGCTTGCATTATTTAGATTAGCAAATATTTGTCCAAGAAAAGGATCATAATTAATTTAGGATTATTACATTGTTATATCAGAGGTTTATACATTTAAGAGGCAACCATGACAGTGTAAAAAATATTTTAAAGGTTGACCAAACTTACAAAAACTGCGATCTTATTTATTTCACTGATCTTTCTGCAGATATGTGTTCGCAGAAACAAAGATATATCCAATGGGTTAGAAAAACAATTATGCATGTGAAAAGTATCCTAATTTGTTGCTATTCATAAAAAAGTAATGGTGATTAAATATGAAGATATCAGTATGCAATAAAGAGTCCATCCTAATCTTACAATCAAGTGAATTCATAAATAGAATGTATTACTAAGTTAATTCTAACTAAGGTATTTCATTGAATGGATTTGAAAAAAAGTATGTACATCTTCTTTTAATTGTTTTATAGAAATAGAGTATAATTATGAAAAAATACAAATGAGTATGAAAGAGTATCATTATCCTACTTTAAGCTAGACGATCTTCAACATTGCAACGGAAAATAACTTGAAAAAAAAACAATAACAACATTACAATATCTAAGTAATGCTGTCATTTCAAATCTGTATTGTTAAACACGACATCAGCAAATATTCAACTATATGTGCGCCTTGTCATGTGTTGATGTTAATGAAGAAATGAAAAATATGACACTTACCAAATGTCAAGCATGAAATGTGTAATACGGCTTAAACAACAAAAACACACATACAGAAGCGATATTCATATTTAACATTTATTTAAGGCCGAGCAAGCTATTGCATTTTTGACTTCAGCAATAATATAATATAATTTCTCCAGTAATGGTTATCTATTGTTTCAGATTATTTACTCTTTTAGTACTAAAATAAATGTATTATGATTATTCAAGTTGTTATAAATCTTTATAAACTCTGGTTACACACATTGAATAAATACAGCTTATTACGACTTCTCTATTCTGAGAAAATATTATTTGTGCAGGGATGAAGCAGTTTCAATTATCCTAATGGCAAAGACGTTTCTCGAAATAGAAACAAAATGAAATAATGTGTCCCGATCTAATTTTGCCTTCCAACTATATATTAAGTTCCATGTAAATATGAAAAATTCCTTAATATATTGGCTTTTTAAATATTTTGCTGATTCCAATGTTGTCGTAAGAGTCACATTAATCAACGAAGAAATAAGTTATTTCCATAATCTACTTGCAACACCAAATCATGTAAAAGTATTTTAAAAAGTTATTTTCAATTTTGCCGTGTTGGGCTTTCTTTACGGATTCTGTATTCATCTATTTTAGATTATCGTAGGATAAAGTACTTTTCGAACGAATAGAATGACAGAAAGACGGATAAACGTAGGGAGCGAAAGTGTAAAGTCCCCTCCAGTGAACCTGTAAGCGAGGTAAGCATATCTCATATTCTTTAATTTAATTTATATGTATTTAAATGTTGATATGAGAGTTATTTATTAAAACTGATGGGGAGACACACTACCGACTCGAACGACATTTATAGTGTGTTTTGAGAAGCGTTTACTATTGTTTTGATTTAAGAATGTAAATGATGAAGATAAAATGAGACTATTTCAATGGTAGTTTTACAAATGATTCATCGTTCTCCGTAAATATAATTAAAACCTAAACGAAAGCTTTCTAGCATGTTCACATTTCAAAGCTTACACCAATCCAAGTTATCTCCATGACATCATGTACTATATGTCTTTCTGTGACGGTCTTGTTCCCACGACGTTATTTTTTCCTCTTGTACCAGCAATGTTGAAATATTTTCTTCTCTTGTACCAGAAATGTTGAAATATTTTTTCCTCTTGTACCAACAATGTTGAAATTTTTTTTTCTCTTGTACCAGCAATGTTGAAATATTTTTTCCTCTTGTACCAGCGATGTTGAAATATTTTTTCCTCTTGTACCAGCAATGTTGAAATATTTTTCCTCTTGTAGCAACAATTTCGAAATATTTTTTCCTCTTGTACTAGCAATGTTGAAAATATTTTTGCCTCTTAACTATGGAGTTTTTAATATAGGAAAAATAGTAAAATAAAACATTGTAGGATTAATTTGATCTTACTTTTTTCCAACAACTTTTCGCTTCTTACATAATTAATTTTTTCCATACTATCATATTTCCTATATTTATTACAATATTTGTGAAAACCCTATTCATCAGGTTTAAATGTCCATCAACAACATGAAACAAGAAGTAAAATTAATTTATATGATTAAAACTGGTACTTGAAACACCATTTTGAAAGGTAAAAACATTCAAACATTGTCTTGAGATCTAATTGAAATCACACCTGAACAAGTTTGATATCAAACTTTTCATTGTTAACTGAAACCATCTAATTTATTCTGATGATATATCAAGAGCAGTAGCGATGATATCGTGTTCCTATTCATTAAGTATTTTATATTGCATATAATTAACACAAGTAGCATTATTTATACTTTATGATTAAAATATTTTATTTTTTTTACATGATAAGCATACAAAAGGAAGGGAGCGTGGAAAATTTTGTATATATCACGAATTAAAAGATAGCTGCAGCAGAAATAATTCTAGATATTGTATAACAAATTAATACTCAAGAATCGCTGAAAAAGTTGTAAAATAAATTTGATATTAAAGTCTGTAATTTAAGTCAAATCACTTCTAAACAACATTGCATGATAACCTGAAAAAATAATATATCAAGCATCCAGTATTTCTATATAATTAAGCGTTTGAGTAAGTACTATTCTATGGTGACGAATATTTTTTCTTTTTTTTTCTTTTTTCTCAAATGGGTAATTTAAGACTTTCTTACATTTGATACAATCAACTTTATAAATAAAAGCGGATTATTTTCTACATTCACTTGTAACAAATCATGTTAACCATGAAATGAAGTGGCCAAGCCTATGGAAAGGAAATGTCAGATAATCAAACCGAAAATTAAGGGCAGGGTAAACTGATGAAGAATCAACAATTTTATCTTTATACCATATATTTAAAACGTGTCGCAAATTTAACAAATGATCTAGTCATAAGGACATTTGCCGTTTTTGCCTCTCGAAATCTTTGGATGTTACTTACTAGAATCGAATTCTGGTCGAAAGTTTGGAAAATACTAAAGCAACATTCTTTTGCTTGAGATTTTTTATATTATCTTATTTATTTTATTGCAAGAATTAAAATAAATTGTCACATACATTTTGTGACTTATTTTATTTTCAAAATGCTGGCGTCCTTAAGATAATTTTCAAAACATATAAAATAATATGATATATAACCCAAAACACTTGTCTTTCATGAATTACGCGCTCATGAAACTGAAAAATTTGAGAAAAGACTTCGATTCTTTTCAGAACATATTTTTTTTAAATGTCAAATGGTCATATGATATATGACACAGAAACAATTGTCTTTCATAAATGACGCGCTCGTGAAACTGAAAATTTTGAAATATATTTTTTAAATGTTAAAAAGTAATATGATATCTCACTAATTTTAACCTCACGTATTGAAAGAATTGAAATTTTCTGAAATTATTCATAATGAAATATAATATTACGAATAAAATGTTACTAAAAAAGTATAATCTTTCATCACCATCTGCTTCTTTTCGCTGATGTGTTACCCATTAAACACATTTATCATTTAAAGCAACTCACCAGTCTAGTTCTGTATCTGTATCTTACAAAAGGTAAATTGCTTCATTTATATATAACAAATGTTTGATCTTGCAAATTCATATACATAGTTGAAGACCTATCTAAAAATTAATCAAGGTGTTAATCAATGGATATTAAGTGATTTACATAGGGTAACATCGTGTAAAAATAATGAGTTTCATTTTTCAGAGTTTTACATCAAAGTACATTAATCTTTTATCCGATTCTCCTAAAAAATCGAATGTTGTGGCTTCCAACTAAAACGCTGTCTGCTAGACGTTTGAATAATAGTCAAAATAATTGTACACATCGCATTCAGCATATTAATATATTATAATATTTATAATCATCGTCACTTTAATAACTGATAAACGAGAACTAATTTTGTATAGTTTTAGATTTTGATTCATTCACTGCATAACTGGAAATAATATATTGATTTAGAACAAATCATAACATTTTAGTTAAGCTAAAATATATTGTTATTGAAGAAAATTTTCAATCGAAATAAATATTATTTATATAAATCGATATGTAGTATAACAATATCATGTGTTTAACACATACTCATTAATTTTGTGCTAAAGCCTGATATGAACACTGCATTAAGAAATGGTTACAGGATATAACCTCACCAATAAAAAAGTGTTCAAAATTGTTTGCAGATTTAAAAATTAAGTAGAGCTGGTGTAGCTTTTTTACGTTATGAAATCAAAGGTTGCTTATTCCACCTATTGTTGTAGTTCTTAATACAATCACGTACATGTAACAAAATTTTCAGTTCAGTAGACTAATTGTCTATAATTTGCCTTATCATTTTCAAAAAAATTGTTTCTATTAAGTGAAATATTAATGGACTGACAACCAAAATATTTAGACTGATGTAGATAATATCTAAAGTTTTACAGCAATTCCTCGTTTCATCTTAATATAAGTCCTCCTTGAGTCATAAACAATTTTAGTTTTGATAATATATATCTAGTTTCTAAAGTTTTATCATTTATTATCGACTGTTTTATAATGTGAAACGACATTCAATTGTCCATTTAAATGTGTTATCCATATCTAAACGGAAGAGCAACATATTTATATGATGAAATGGAAAATAAATCCGAGATAATGTCACAGTACATTGTATTACATTTATGTAGATACACTTTAAAAAAAACACAGATTTGTTGAATATGATCTATGTAATTTATGAATGGATCTTTGAGAAACATTTTTACAAAAAGTAGCTCGTGCACTATGTTTTTATGTGCCTTTTTCTTTCACTCTAATATATTGTCACAAAATTAACCATTATCCTTTTGGCGGTATCTTAAAATATTCTATTGAAACAATTGCAGACCATTATCAGATTGTATGGATGTGCTGGCACTTTTCCATTCAGTCAGAATTGTTTTTTAAAGTATTCCCTAAAATGACGAATGATTTTGTCAAAATTAAAGGTGGACAAGACCATTCAAGATATTAAGCGTTGTAAAAGTTAAACAACAACTTTATAACGTTTGTCTCCTCCAACCTTTTATTGGGTTATATTATTTCTGGATTAAATATAGTCCTTACCATTTTGTCATCTAAAATTATATCATAAATGACACATTAATTTTTCAGATGTTAAAATAAAATATGCAAAAAATGATAATTGATATTTTTAAATATGAATACATTTAACCCGAAACAATCGGCATGTTATTTTGATAGTGCACGTTAAGGTTTATTCTAATTTTAAATAATTTGAAGCGGATGTTGTTTGGTAAGTTGTCAGTTGCATAATGTGTTTGGCGCTTTAATATGTTTCTTGAAATAGAAGAAGGTCAGTTTCGCATTAAGGTAATGCAAAAATTGTATTGAACTGTGTTAAATGAATCAGAATGATGTTCTGTTTTGAATGTGTATGAATATTTCCTATGTTTTAAATATTTTATTTCAAAGTAATGTATTATTGTTTCGATATAAATATTTTTATAAAACCGAATGCAAAGTTGATCTAAGTATATTTTACATGTTGAGTTATTTACTTTAGGATCATGTATAGTTTTTATTCTTAAAAGATTCCTGACTGACAGAATTGAGAACAATGATTATTATATACCATCCCAAAATTGTGATATATGTTTAAGATTTGAATTAATATATCTTTGATAAGTTGACATCTCATCCAAATGCAAATGCGATAATGACATTGTTTTGAACCGTCGTAAACATTCATAACAATTGAGTGTTTTTTAAACTTTTTTTAAACAAATTTTTCATACCGTTTTTCCTGCTGTTTTCAATGATTACTTTTATAAAAGAAATCACTACAGAAAGTCGGAACCTATGTCATATATGAATCCATTTCTGTTTATAATTTTTATTTATTTCATTTATTCATTCAACGCTATTTTATGAATACGTAATTTTAATTAACCTAAACCGTATGACAAACAAAAGAATGACATTCAATTTGAATTCAAGTATGTATGTAATGGATCTCAAACTCGGAAAATATGTACATTTGATTGATAAGCAATATCTCCAAAAATCTATAAAAACACATTATCAGTAATTTTCAACATTTTATACATTACAGTTGTACGTAAAATGTGATTTCAATATCATTCAGAAGTTTGTTTCAATGCATTTTAACACTTAAGTAGAACAAAAGAAAACAAAAAAAAATAATGATATTACACTTTGTTTTGTAGCAAAACTCCATGTCACGTTATAGCGTTCTTTATAGAGTTGAATAAAATTTATTTAAAGGTGAAATATTTAAGCGTTCTTTAATTCTGCATAAATTATGATTTAAAATGTGAAGCTAAAATGTTATTTATCAATAGAAACCATAAACGTGCTGTTGCAATTGCCCGGTGATTCATGTGTTAAACGTGACTCGTGTGTTCACAAATAAGTTTAATACCAGTTGGCCCCGAGATAAGACTGTTAATTGAAAGACTTGAAAACTGGACGTGTCAGATTATTAGCGTTCTGGTAAAAAAAAGAAGTACATGTACATTAAAGCAATTGATTGTTTGGTTGAGAATACTTAATGCCGTTGAAAAACATTACTGTTTCTTTGTGTTAAAAGCCTTAATTTGTTAAATTTGCCATACTATAAAGACGTTTACCTTTTTGTTATTCAATTATCGTTATCAAGTCTGAAATGTAACATGTTGCTTGTGCTTAATCTAATTGATGTTGTTTTTAAAAAATATGATACGAAAACATGCAGTCCGCGGTTTTTAATTTATTTTGTAAAACACTTTAGAGTACATACTAATTAATACCAAAAAATAATTATGAAAAATTGACTTATGCAAAGTAATATTCAATGGAATGGTTATAGATAAATCCCTCACAAATACTCTTACGCCTAGCCCATACTGGTTTATCTCATAAAACAACCGTTATCAGGTCATGGTTATAGAAGAAAACATTGTTAGTCTTTTTTGAAGTATTATTTTTGCGTTATCACCATGGATAACATACCTGTCACAGATTTGGTTTATACTAGTTAAAATATTCAGTGTACATGCATGTTTGTACATGTATAATTGCTAAAATTGCAAGACTTTAGTTTTATCTGCTTAAGACCTCAAAATTAAAAGGAAGGAGTCTTTATAACTTGAATCAAAGTATAAATAATGTTGCTGTTTGTTGTTGTTGTTGTTTGTTTTTTTTGCTTGTCTATCTATTGTTTTTTATCGTCAACACATACTTTTTAATTTAAAAAAAAGAAAGAATTGAATAAATCAAAGAGGAGTGTTATGATTGAATATAAAAACAACAAATATAAAGATAAACGATGGATATGGTAAACAAATATATCAAACAATTTATAACTGCAATAATAGGTAATAAATATCTATCATGTTTCAATCTGATATATTCCTTTACAAAATCTAAATCATATTAATAAAGAGCAAAATGAAAAATTTCTATCTTATTGCAGAACACTAAAACTGAAACTTTTTTATGTGTAAATTGTTAAAATATATTTTCATTATCAATATTCTACTTTAAGCTAGAAGATCGTCAACATTGCAACGGAAAATAATTTGAAGGAAACACTTCAATAAATAAGTAATGATGTCATTTCAAATCTGTAATGTTAAACACGACATTAGCAAATATTCAACTATATGTTCGCCTTATCATGTTGTCATGTGTTAGGTTATTGAAGAATTGAAAAATATGGCACTTTTCGTGTCACAGGGATACAGACCATACCAAATGTCAATCATGAAGTGTGTAATACGGCTTAAACAACAAAAAATAAACATACACATGTCGTATAGCATTATTCATATTTCACATTTATTTAAAGCAGAGCAAGCTTTTGCATTTTTGACTTCAGCAATAATATCATTCTCCGGTAATGGTTATCTATTGTTTCAGATTATTTACTCTTTTCGCACTAAAATAAATGTATTATGATTATTCTATTTCTATAAGCAATCTTTATAAACTCTGGTTACACACAGCTTATTACGACTTCTCTATTCTGATTCTGAGAAAAGAGTTCTGCATATTACGATTATCCTAATGGCAAAGATGTTTCTCATTATAGAAATAAAATGAAAAAATGTGCCCAATCTCCATTTTGCCTTGAATCCATGTTTTTAGTTCCATGGTTAAAGTACATTTCGAACGAATAGACTGACGGAAAGACGGATAGACGTAGGTAGCGAAAATAATACATTCTCTCCAGAGAACCTGTAGGCACGATATGCATACCTTAAATTAATTCAAATTGTCGAACCAAAGGGTAAATCTGTAAAATTCAAGTTTTACAAAGGCAAAGTCCTTCATAAATTAAAGAAATATTTCAAAAACCGTTGACCAGCAACTGGTCTCCACGGTGAAAGGTTGTTGCATGACAATGAAGCGGCCGTTGTTACAGAATATCTAAAACAGGAAAATGTTGTTAAGCTTCCTCTCCCTCCTTATTCGCAAGATCTCGCCTCTTGTGACTTTACTTATTTCCGAGGCTAAAGAAACCTTGTCGAACGTGAAAAAAACTCGGTTCGGCTATTTTCCAGTGTCTGCACAGTATACCTCGAAAAGATTATGAAAACGTATTTAAAATTTGATTGAAAGACTAAACCTTTTTATATCACATGGTGGTGAGTATTTTGAAGGATTCAGATTAATTAATTTTGCACTGTATGTTAAGCACTTCTGAAAGTTGACCCCATTGCACTCATATTTGAACATCCCTCGTCCTTCTTCCTTTTTCTTCTCACATAAAGTATATCCTCTGCTTACATAATTTTACTTTTCTATACTATCATATTTCTGATTTTAATTACAATATTAATGAAACCCCTATTCATCAACAACATGAAACAAGAAGTTATTTAATTCACATGATTAAAACTAGTACATAAAAACACCATCTTGATATGTTTAGCAGGTAAAACATTCATACATTGTCTTGAGATCTAATTGAAATCAGACCTGAACTATTTTGATATCAAACTTTTCATTATAAACTGAAAATATCTCATTTATTCTGATTATATATCAAGAGCAGCAGCGATGATATCGTGTTCCTATTCAATAAGTGTTTTATATTACATATAATGAACACAAGTACCATTATTAATATTTCATGATTTTAATATTTTATAATTTTAACATGATAAGCATACGAAAGGAAGGGAGAGTGGAAAATTTTGTATATATCACGAATTAAAAGATAGCTGCAGGGGAAATAAAGCTAGATATTGTAAATCAAATTACTAGTCAGAAATCGCTGAAAAAGCTGTAAAATAAATTTCAAACTAAAGTCTGTAATTTTAGTCTAATCACGTTTTAACACTATTGCATTTTAACCTGAAAAAAACCTCAAGCATCCAGTATTTCTATATAATTAAGCGTACGAGTAAGTACTATTTTATTGTGGCGAAGCTTTTTTCTTTCTTTTTTCTTTACAAGTGAATTCAAATGGATATTAAAACACAATTTTACATTAAATACAAGCATCTTTTATTAATAAAAGTGAGTTATCTTTCCTACATTCACTTGTTTAAGAAAAAAATCATGTTAACCATGCAGTAAAAAGATAAAGTTGAATACTAATATGAAAGTAGGCAAAGCCCATGGAAAGAAGTCAAATAATCAAACTGAAAATTAAGAACTGGGTAAACTAGTCAAGATTCTCGCACGAATCAATTTTATCTATATACCATGGAATTGAAACGTGTCAAATTAAACAGTTGATCTAGTGATATTGAGTTTGCCCTTCCCTTTACCTCCCGAAATCAATCGAATTCTTAAAACATTGTCCAAAAAGAAGCAGATGGTGACGAAAGATAATACATTGTAAGTGATATTATATTCGTTATATGACATTTCATTATGAATAATTTCAGAAGTTTGTACTTCTTATAATACGTGAGGTTTAAATTGGTTATTAATAAATATTATTTCACATTTTAAAAAATATATGTTCTGAAACATATTGTAGTTAAATTCTCCAATTTTTCAGTTTCATGAGCGCGAAAATTCACGAAAGACCAATGTTTTTGGGTTATAGATCATTTTACATATGTCCTAAAAAGTATTGAATTTATTTTCTCAAATTTTTAAGTTTTATGTGCGCATTATTCATGAAAAACAAGTTTTTTGGGTTATATAGAATTTTACTTTTTGATATTTAAAAAGATGTATGTTCTGAAAAATATCTAAGTTTATTTGCTAATTAAATCATGAGCGACAGGTTAATTTGTCAGCTGATGAATTTAAACATGCAAAAATGATAATTGATATTATGAAATGTGAATATGTTAAACGCGGCATGGTTGACTTGCTTTGTAGAAAGCTCACTTTTAATGTCATTTCGATGTAATATATTGTAATTTAAAGTGGATGTTTTGAAGAAATATGTGCATATTTATACTATTGATATAAGTGTTTTGCGAATATATCGTACTGGAAATACATTTGGAAAAAGGTCAGTAACACTTTGAAGTAAACAGTCTGCTTCTTATGTAAACAATTTTTTTGCTGTCGCAAATACCATGTAAATTTATATATATTATAGTTAAATACCTGTTAAAAATTAAATAACGTTTTTTTTAAAATGGATATTAAGGGATTTACATAGGGTAAAATTATATACAAATATTGAGCTTTTTCATTCAGCGTTGGACGTCAAAGAAAATTGATTTTTTATCCCACTTTCCTTGTTATATATATATCGTAAAATCGCATATTTAGGCTTCCAATTGAAACGCTGTCAGCTAGACGTTTTAATTATATTAGTCAAAACTTTTGAAACTGCTTAACGTGAACTTATTTGTTATGCCCGTATATACATGTATCTAGTATCTAAAGTTTTATCATTTATTTTAGACTGTTTTATAATTTCATACGACATTTAATGTCCATTTAAATTTGTTATTCATATTTAAGCGGAAGACCAACACATTTATATGATAAAATGGAAAATAAATCCGACATGATATCAAAGTACATTGTATTACATTAATGTATAAACACTTTAAAACACCGAGTTGATGAATATGATCTCTGAAACGTAATTAAAGAATGGAGGTTTGATGATACTTTTTATGGCGTTTTTTTCTATGTGCTTTTTATATAGTCACAGAAATGGCTATTATCCTGCTTGCAGCAAATGAGTATGCCCATGCAACCTGTGCAGGCCATAATCAGATTGCATGGTGCTGGTTGTTTTGTCAATTTGTCGGAATTGTTTTTAAAGTATTCCCTAAAGATGACAAATAATTTTGTCAAAATTGAAAGATAGATAAGTCCATTCAAGATATTAAGCGTAGTATAGTTTATTTCTAGAGTCTCCTCCAACCTTTTATTTGGGTTATATGATTTGTGGCTTAAATATTCATTACAATTTTGTCATCTAAAATTATATCATAAATGACACATTAATTTGTTAGACGTTTACATTAAATAATTAATATGCAAAAAACGATAATTGATATTTTTAAGTATGAATACATTAAACCCGAAACAATCGACTAGTTATTTAGATAATACACGCCTGGTTGTATTTATATCTTATAAAGTAATTTTTTTTTGGTTATATGTACAGCTTAATTCACTTGATTAATGTGTTTGGCGGTTAAATCTTTCTGAAAATAGAAGAAGATCAGTTTTGTTCAAAGGTAAAACATAAAAATTGTGTTTAACAGTATTAGATCACTCATAAGGATGTTCTGTTATGGATGTGTTTGAATATGTTTTATTTTTTTTAAGTTTAAAGTAATGAAGTACTGTCTCGATATTCATATGTTTATAAAACGTTAAGTTTAAACCGAATGCAACGTTATCAAAGAACATTTTGCATATTGAGTAATTTATGTACACTAAACCATGTATTATAGTTTCTTTTCTTTGAAGTTTCATGTCAGAATCATGTCTGAATCGAGAACAATCATTATTTCTAATTGATAATTTTTAGATTTAATTAAATATATCCTGGATTTCAGTAGTTTTAAAAAAATTATAATAACACAAGATAGGTTTTCAATAGAAGAGCTGACATGTTGCCTTCTTCAAAAAATGCTTTTGTAATTGGTAATGTTGATATTTCATTCCATTTCAAATGTAAATGCGACTGTTTCATTTCCACAAATTTACGTAAAATATTATGTAGATTTCCAACAAAACTCTTTTTTATATTTAATTGTAATTTTTTGTGTAAAGCCTTCGTTAATATTCATAACTATTAAGTAATTTTAACAATTTTTTAAATCCCGGTACCGTTTTTCTGCTGTTTTCAATGTTGGCTTCATCATTACGTAAATTTTAATTAACCAAAAACAGTATGACAAACAAAAGAATGGCATTCAATTTGATTTCAGGTACGAATGTAATGCATTTCAAATTCGGAAAATATGTACATTTGATTGATAAGCAATATCGCCAAAAATCTATAAAAACACATGATCTGTAATTTTCAACATTTATACGTTACAGTTGTACGTTAAATATGATTTCAATATTATATAGAAATTTGTATCAATGCATTTTAACACTTAAGTAAAACAAAAAAAAACAATAAAAATTGATAATGTTACACATTCTTTTCTTACCGAACTCCATGTCACTTTATAGCCTTCTTATATAGTGTGGAATAAGATTTGTTTAAAGGTGACAGATTTAAGCGTTATTTAAATCTTCATCAATTAGAATTCAAAATATTTGGCTAAAATGTTATTTATCAATGGAAACAATAAGCTTGCTGTATTAATTGTCCGGTGATTCATGGGTAAAGCATGACTCGTTTTTTCGCAAATAAGTTTAATACCAGTTGGCGCCTAGATAAGACTATATATTGAAAGACTTGAAAACTGGATTTGTAAGATTATTAACATTCTTGTATAAGTTCATGTATATTAACAAAATCAAGTGTTTTGTTGAGAATTCTGCATCTTAATCCATTTAAATTCATTACTGTTTCTTTTGTTACATGTCTCAATTTGTTTAATTTGCCATACTATAGAGACGTTTACCTTTTTGTTATTCGATTATCGTTAACGTTGTTTGCACAAGTATCACATGTAACATGTTGCAGACACTTAATCTAATTGATGTTGATTGGATAAAATATGATACCGAAACATGCAGTAAACTGTTTTTTAATAATTTTCTTTGTTAAACACTTTTGAGTACATGCTAAATAATTGGGAAAAAATGTGAAAAATTGTCGGATGCAAAGTAAAATTTAATGGAATGTTTATAGATAAATCCATCACAAAAACTCGTAGCCCATAGTCGTTTATCCCATATCAATAACCGTTATAAGCCAAATGACCATATGACAGTCTTTCCGAAGTCAATTATCACGGGCCGGAGAATCCTTTGATGACAAATCCGGACAAAAATTTATTTGATAATTTATGATAAACTACCTTCACTGAAAAAGATGCATGTTTTTTGTGCTTCATCAAAAATGCCAATTGTTAATATCTGATTTCTTGTCATGGAATTTCAAGTTGCACAATGGCATTCTGTTTTCATATAATTTGAGCTAAAGCAGTAGTTATTTTATTTGTTCGAAAATTCATCATATTCGCATTGAATGAAACCCTAATTCTGTCTAACAAATTCTCACCTTTATTTCAAAATAGTAAATGTGCAAATAAATGAGAACAATGTTTTACGCTTTTATTAAATATTAACTTCTTTGATGTCATTAAAATGTGCAAGATGAGATAGATATACCATAAAATGACACTAGTAACTGTGGAGCGTAATGAATTGAAAGATGGCATGATCTTGGCTTGACTATTAAACGTATATTGTATAACATACAATTGTTAATTATCATTGCCTGCAGTCCAAATTTAATTCATTAAAACGCTTCATGCTAGCATGCAATGGCACTGAATTATTACGAAGAAAAAAATAATTTCTTTAAAATGCTACTTATAATCATTTTGTCTGGCACAGAAAACAGAAAAGATTTTATGACAAGCATACTTTCATTACAACATCATAAAAAACAAATCAAATAAAAAATGATAAAATCTTAGTAAACTCTCATTACAATAAAATCAAAAAAGAAATGTAATAAGTTACAATTCTGAAATATGATATAAGTTTTATACATGCAATTCCTGTAGTCACATGGATTCCTATAGAACGTTTATACCAGAAATATATGTTGTTTTGCTAAGACACAAATCAATATGTGCTTACTCTCAAAAGTTTATCTTTACTGACGAATTACCTCAACTTGATTCATAGTATGACGTTTTTACATTCACGGGATTTCATGAAAGTAAATTAATGAATTAAATGTGCAGAAGGGCATGATATCGTCAACACGTTCTTTTCAGTTGAAAAAATAAGAAAAGAAATAATTGAAGATCTAGATTTTAATGTTCTACGACTGGAAATGTTGACCTATCCCTTTCTACTGAATATAAAGACCGCAAATTTAAAGATATACGATTTATATGGTGAACAATATATCAAACAAAATATAAACTGCAATAATAGCTAACAAATATATATCATATTTCAATCTCATATATTTCTTTACAGAATCTAAATCATACGATGTTGATGATAACAAAGAGCAAGATAACAAATTTCTACTTTTTATGTAGAACACTAAAACTGAAACTTCTATATAAACCCATCGTATTTGAGCTATATATTCAAATGTAATGAAAAGGTTATATGGGCACAACATCATTCTGAATCACACACATGTTCAAAACAAATGACTTTCGTGTCGAGCAATATTTGTGAATGTGAAACAAGTAGAAGTATTGGTTAATATCTACAGGCATTACAACAAGTGGAATGACATTCTATTATCATAATAAGTTACATATTTCCCTAGCATTAATGATTTATCAAATTATCTATACAATTTCATTGTAATAACACAAAGTTGATATATCAGGTAAAAAATGAAGGAAATGTGGGCTTGAATCATCCCCATTTAATAAAATATATGTTACAAATGCATCATATTTTCTTTCTTGATTGAATATCTAATATTTAATATTTTTAAATAATGAAAGTTAATACTGTAGTATGTTGTCCTATTTAAAACTCAACAAAAGACAAGTGGGACATGGCAAGTGTAACTTAATTTTCCTACCAGAACAAGTATTTTCCTTGTAAATTTACTAGCAATGTATCTGTATATATCAATTTTATCGGTGAAAGGACAAGTTGTTGTACA
The DNA here is from genome assembly GCF_026571515.1 of Ruditapes philippinarum. NCBI lineage: Eukaryota > Metazoa > Mollusca > Bivalvia > Venerida > Veneridae > Ruditapes > Ruditapes philippinarum. The sequence goes on along the minus strand of NW_026866929.1, from coordinate 326,798 downwards.
AAAATTTATGTACAAAACTGCACGATATCAAAGCGCTAAAATATGTTGAATACGGAAAACAAAAGAGCTATTATTATATATTCTAGGAAACGTAAGGACCTTGATAAAATAAGTATGAATTAACTAGATAAATATTATATTATTGTTTCTTGCTTTGCACGATCTCCTTTTCAAACTGGTAAACTGAGACTTGAATCAATGTAGCTTTAGACGACGACACATCTTACAATGCTCAATGCATTAGTGATGTCAATAGTTTGTAAGGGCTTAAATCTACTTTTGTTGTGCTTTTGCTCCGATGTTTACTTGTTTGCAAGATTTTGCCGAGAGTGGATTTTCTTATTTCTATAAAGTAACAAAGTAGATAAAAACTCATTAACAAATTGATAGATAGTGCTCTATCTTTAGATCATATTGTATTACTGTATACCTTCCTTTTGCTTACTAATAATGAGCTCAAATGTACTCTTATGTATCTATCAATCAGTTATGTTTATTTAGGCCATTGGCTATTGAATACGTGTATTATTTCTATAAATAATCAGCAATAATGTTAAAAATATTTCTAAATAAATATATTAATTACCCACTTAAGTCTATAGATTTACAAATTGTTTCATCTTTTATGAATAACGTCAAATCAGTCATAAATAAACAGAATACGATTTGTTTAATGTGTCGTTTAATTTCATTAATTTTATATCTTAAAATTGTTTGAGATGCGTCTCTTTCACAACAGATTTTACAGATACCAACTAGTATTTAAGAAAACACACATAATATCTAATGACTCCTCCTTTTCAGTATTGTGGGAGGTCAATATAAGGCTGTGAGTTTTGGTGTGGTGTTTAATTCAAGCATAGAAGACGTTGTCCCAGCTTCAAGTCAATTGTTGACTTCTGAAGCTAAAAGCATTATTATGCTTCACAGCTAAGTGGATGGTAGTGGTGGTAGTGTTGTTCTTTTTGTGTACTTTTCCTATTTCATACAACAAAACTCTTCAATTATGTTCTTGAATGATATACATAATCCACTTAAATTATTTTTATAAGATTATTTAATCCTTTCATGCTGTTGCAAACATAAAAGTAAAATGTAATTTATCCTAAAATCATACACAATTTATGTAGAGATATATAATATACAAATACAGTCAGCTTACAAGATAGTTTGATGACAAACGCCACCATATGTCTCTATAAAGAAGATACGATTGAAATAACTAATTGACCTACCCTGCTTTGAATGAAGCAAGATGAACCAAGATTTGTTTCCAGAAACAGCGTTATTAAACCAAACTATTCCTTGTACGTCATACATATATTGTTGGAAAAATAATTCTGAACATAGTCAGTTAAATGAATGTGATTACGTATAGCATAACTAGAAATATACATGATTGTTTTGTTTTAGAATACATTGGAGCTTTATCAATCTGCCATCTCTTTTCCTTTTCCCTGTATCTGAATACATTAAACGCGAAACAATCGGTTTCTTATCTCGATAGTAAACGTTTTAGTTAATAGTATATAATGTCATGTGGATGTTTAAGGATAGTTGCAAAGTTTCATTCACTTGATTAATGTGTTCAGCAGTTTAATCATTCTGGAAATAGAAGGTCAGTTTCATTTGAAGGTAAAACATTAATAATTATTGTAGTAAATTGTATCAAATTACCCAGAAGGATGTTCTGTTTTGAATATGTAATATTTGTTTTAAAAGTAATAAATTATTGTCTCGATATCAATATTTTATAGAACTCTTAGTTAAAACCGAATGCAAAGTTAATCAAAGTATATTTCGAGTAATTCATGTACGTCCGGATCATGTATCATGTTTCTGTTCTTTGAAGTTTCATTCATTGAGATCAATTATTTTTATACCATCCTTAACATATATATATATAACCATAATATATATATATATATATATATATATATATATATATATATATATATATATATATATATATATATATAATATATATATATATATATATATATATTTTATATATATATATATATATATATATATATATATATATATATATATATATATATATATTTATGGTTAAGATTTAATCAAATATATCTTTGATTTCACTTGTTTTAAAAATTTATAATAACACAAGATAAGTTTTAATAGAAAAAGAGCTAACATGAAGCCGAACTAAATTGTTTTTAATTGTTGATATTTCATCCCATTATATGTGCAATTATGATATTATAACAAATTTGTAATAAGATATTACACAGATTTACAACAGAACCTTTTTGTATTTGATTGTTTTTTTTTGTGTATAAAACCGTCGTAAATATTCATAACAATTAAACAAATCATTCTTCTTACCGTTTTTCCTGCTGTTTTCAAAGTTTGCTATTATGTTAAAGTCGGAACCTATGTCAAAAGTCAGAACCTATGGCATATAAAAATCCGTTTCTTGTTTTAATCTTTGTACATTTAATTTGTTCATTCGAAACTATTTCATGATTGCGTAAACCTCAAATTTTAATGACTTTTAAACAGTTTGACAAACAAAAGAGTTACATTCAAATTGAATTTAAGTGTGTATGTAATACATTTCAAATATCAAAATATGTACCTTCAGATAATAAGCAGTATCTCCAAAATTCTGTAAAAACACATATATTTTGTTTTCTAACAAAACTCAATGTCACTTTACAGCCTTCATTATGGAGACGAATAAAAATTGATAAAAGCGTTATTTAATTCAGCATAAATAATTATTCAAAATGTGTTTCTAAATAGAAACAATAAACTTACTGTATAAATTGTCCGGTGATTCATGGGTAAAGCATGACTCGTGGGTTCGCAAATAAATTTAATACTAGGTGGCGCCGAGATAAGACTATTTATTGACAGTCTCGAAAAAAGGAAATGTAAGATTGTTAGCGTTCTGGTAGAAGTACATTTACATGAACACTGCAATAATGCATCTTACTGCTGTGAAAAAAATACTGTTCATTTTCTTACATGTCTTAATTTGTTTAATTTGCAATACTATAGAGACGTTTACCTCTTTGTAATTCAGTTATCGATAACGTTGTTTGTACAAGTATCAAATGTAACATGTTGCTGGTGCTTAATCTAATTGATTTTGTTACAAAAACATACAGTCGGCTATTTTAAATTTACTTTGTAGAACAATTTTGAGTACATACTTAATAACACGAAAAGTGAAAAATGATAATTCAATGGAATGACTGTAGATACATCCCTCACAAATACTTTTACTCGTAGCCCATACTGGTTCATCCCATAGAAATAATCGTTATAAGGTTATGGATATAGAACAAAAATTGCTGTTTTTGAAGTATGACATTAACGTTATCAACATGGTTATAACTTGCCACAAATTTGGTCTATACTAGTTAATTGTTTGTAAGATATTCAGTGAACATGTATGTTTGTACATGTTTACTTGCTAAAAAGTTTTATCTGCTTAACACGTTAAAACTAAAAGGTACCTTTACAACTAGACACAAACTACAAAACATGTTGCTTATATTTTTATATTAATTTATTTATTTATTTTGTTTTGATTTATTTTGTTTCTTTGCTTGTCTATCGTGTTTAACGACGCCGAATATTCAAATTTCAGATCACTTTCTCCACACAAAAAAACCAGTTACGAATCCCACATGGTCTTTGCATATTGGATTAGAGTCAAATGGTCATAAGACTTAGTGTCTCATGTCAATTTTCACGTGAGAATATCGTCTCGCCGGAGGATCACACGAAATGTCCCTAGCAACAATTATTAGGTACCTTAATTGTGATAATTTATGATGGACTACCTGCCCGGAAATCTGTTATCAAAAAAAAATGCACGTTTTCTATGTTCCATCAAAAAGTTCAAGTGTTCGATTTATTGTCACGGCATTACTACAAATTGCACACTAGCATAATGTTTCTATAAATTTTGAGCTAAAGCATTAGTTATTCTATTTTTTCGAAAATTCATCATATTCACTTTAAAATAAGACCCCAATTATGTCTAACCAATTCTTAGGATTAATCTGCAAATATATGAGAGAAATGCATTCGCTCTTATTTTTTATCAAATATTTACTTCGTATCAAAATGTGCAAGATAATATAAATATTCTATGCAATGCTACTAGTTACTGTAGTGCGTAAAGAATTGAAACATGACACGATCTTGGCTTGATTCTTAAACATTTCTTTTGTATACCATACATTTGTTGATCATAATTGTCTGCAGTCCAAATTTAATTCATTAAAACACTTTATGCTAGCATAATATGGTATTGAATTATTACGAAGACAAACATGAATTCTTTTAAAATCATTCTGTCTGAAAACTGAAAACATAAATGATTTTTATGACAAGCATACTTTCATTACAATATCATAACAAATAACAAATCAAATAAAAATATGATAAAATCTTAGTAAACTCTCATTACAACAAAATCAAAAAAGAAATGTAATAAATAACAATTCTGAAATATGATATTCATAAAGTTTTATACATGCAATTCCTGTAGACACGTGAATTCCTATAGAACGTTTATACCAGAAATATATGGGTTTTTTTTGCTAAGACACAAATCAATATGTGCTTACTCTCAAAAGTTTATCTTTACAGACGAATTACCACAACTTGATTCATAGTATGACATTTTTAGATTCACGGGATTTCATGAAAGTAAATTGATGAATTAAATGTGCAGAAGGGCATGATATCGTCAACGCGTTCTTTTCAGTTGAGAAAATAAGAAAAGAAATAATTGAAGATCTAGATTTTAATGTTTTACGACTTGAAGTGTTGACCTTTCCCTTTCTACTGAATATTAAAACCGCAAATATAAAGATGAACGATGTATATGGTGAACAAATATATGAAACAAAATATAAACTGCAATAATAGCTTACAAATATCTATCATATTTCAATATCATATATTTCTTTACAGAATCTAAAGCATACGATGTTGGTGATAACAAAGAGCAAAATAACAAATTTCTACTTTTTATGTAGAACACAAAAACTGAAACTTCTTTATAAACCCGTCGTATTTAAGCTATATATTTAAATGAAATGAAAAGGTAATATGTACACAACATCATTCTGAATCACACACATGTTCGAAACAAATGACGTTCGTGTCGGGTAATATTTGTGTATTGGCAAATATCTATAGCCATGACAACAAGTGCAATGCCATTCTATTATCATAATAAGTTACATATTTCCCTAGCATTAATGATTTATCAAATTATCTATACAATTTCATTGTAATAACACAAAGTTGATATATCAGGTAAATAATGAAGGAAATGTGGGCTTGAATCATCCCCATTTAATAAAATATATGTTACAAATGCATCATATTTTCTTTCTTGATTGAATTTCTCCCGCCAACAATATCACTGGCTTATTCAAAAGTTCCATGTACATGTACAAATTTACACAAGTAACGTGATTTTTAAATGATGAAAGTTAATACTGTAGTAAGTTGTCCTATTCAAAACTCAACAAAAGACAAGTGGGACATGGCAAGTGTAACTTAATTTTCCTACCAGAACAAGTATTTTCATTGTAAATTAACTAACAATGTATCTGTTGTTGTACAAAAATTTATGCACAAAACTGCACGATATCAAAGCGCTAAAATATGTTGTATTCGGAAAATAAAAGAGCTATTTTTATCTATTCTAGGAAACGTCCGGGTCTTACTAAAACAAGTATGAATTAACTAGTTAAATATTATATTATTGTTTCTTGTTTCGCACGATCTCCTTTTCAAACTGGTAAACCGAGACTTGAATTAATGTAGATTTAGACGACGACACATCTCACAATGTCCAATGCATTAGTGATGTCAATAGTTTGTATTAAGATCTTATATCCACTTTTGTTGTTTTGCTCCGATGTTTGCTGTTTTGGGAGATTTTGCCGACAGAAGAATCTATAAACTAACAAAATAGATAATACCTCATTAACAAATTGATAGATAATTGTCTATTTTTAGACGGCGATATTGAGTTATATAGTATTAAACTTTATCCCATCTAATGTATTACTGTTTACTTACCTTAGCTTACTTATATTATACTACAAATTTTAATGTACTCTTAACTTACTTTAAAACAACGATGGGTATTTCGGCCATTTTGCTATAAAATACAAATACACGTGCGTAATGAAACCATTCAGTTACCATATACATTTTGCTTTCAAACCTTCTTGTCTTATTGCTATAAAAAATCAGCAATGTTGAAAATTATATTTAAATAACTACAATAATTACCTTATTAAGTCTATAGATTTACAAGATTTTAGATCTAAGTCTATTCAGTATACTAGTAGTGGGAGGTCAATATAAAGCTGTAAGTTTTGGTGTGGTGTTTAATTCAATCATAGAAGACGTCGTTCCAGCTTCAAGTCAATTGGTGACTACTAAAGCTTAAAACATTATTATTCTTAAATGCTAAGTGAATGGTGGTGGTGGTGGTAGTAGTGTTGTTGCTTTTGTATACCTTTTCTTCATATTTTTCACAATATCATACAGAAATACCCTGCTTGTAAAATTGATTGTTTCGCTAAAGGACGAACAATGCAATCAATGCTTTTTATTATTGTAAATTAGAATTTAATAAGTATTCTTTTGATGGCCACGTTGTTGACAAAAAAGATTTACAAAGCAGTTGTAAACCAATAAAATTCAAGCGGTTGGGTGAAAACAATATACTTATTACAGAGGTCGTTGTAATTTTTTACGGGCCTCTGGCATTCAATGAGACACATAAGAATGATTATAGAAAATAATAAAGAAGGAATACTTTAATGTAAAGTATCGTATTAATGTTGACTTTTCTTGCTTGCTTACTGCATTGAATAAGACGAAAAAAATTACCAACGGATGAATTTGTCCACCACATTTATAGCTCAGAAATTAATTGTCATTTAAAATCTCATAACTTCAACATCTCCGTAAACGAAAGTCGCAAAGGTATTATCGCATGTCCTTGACATATTATTGACATATATTATTGACATATCCTTGATTGTATAAACGCAAAATTGTTTAACAACATTAATGTCTTGAATAAAAATAATTAACGGTGGAATGCAATAACGGAACGGTGAAGGTCTCTTACTTCAAGAATTAAAGAATTTGTCTTAAGAAACTCTTTGTTTAATGTATGTAAATAATAAGAAAAAAGATTAAATACAATAAAGGTAAAGGGTGAGATCAAACATTCATGTTAATTCTCCTGGAATCAAAATGCATGTGAGACCATTGACTGCGACAACACATGTTCTCAATACCATTCAAAATAGTGAACGCCCATGTCTGTATCAATTAAAAATTCTAAATAAGGTATTACCACAGACTCATCTCTTAAATTGTCTTTTATTTATTTATTTATTTATGTATATTTATATTATTTATATTTATAATATTAATAGGGTTGCTTATTCCATATGATTACACTCACTCTAAACATACTGGGAAAATAAGTACAGAAAGTGCTGATTTTCATTATTTTGATTAGTTTTATTTTAAGGATTGTTTGGGTTGGTTTATATTTTGAATAACATTTATAAAGTCTGCAGCAAATAATGATGAAAAATGTGGTGTCGGGTAGAGATAATTTGGATAAGTTCCTGAATGATTTTCATAATCAACTTAAAATATTTTATAAAATTAATTACTCCTTTCCTTAAATCGATAGTGAAACAAATTATAACCTGTTTCTTTCTTAATCATGCTGTTTCACAAAAAAGTAAAATATAACTTAAGTTAAAATTAAACACAATTTATTTGCAGAGAACTCATATACACATACAGTCAGTTTCCGTGATGTTTTAATTATAACTCTCTTCCATATGTCTCTAGTAAGTAACATTCATTGTGATATTTACACAACGGTTGCTGTAATAACAATGTTTTGAGTGTGCCTGTTATTTCAAGTTGTTCACCGTGATTATCATATAAATTTTTTTATTATTATAATGAAGAACTGAATTAATCTATCCAATTATCCACCGTAATAAGTTTCTCACGAATGTCTTTGATTTTCCTGCTTTGCATAAAGCAAGAAGAAGCAACGTTTATTTTGCCGAAACAGAAACGTAAATTAATCCGATCAGTGTGCCTTTATAGATCTATTATTTATTCGTATTTCCCTGAACCCTTTATCTATTGATTGGCAAAATAATTCTGAACATATTGAGGTGTGTTATTTTTTTCTTGAGTAGTTAAATGAATGTGTAAATATGTAAAGAGTTAAATATGTATACTTAGAATAACTTTGTCCAAATATAATGTTTTGTTTCAGAAAATTTTAAACTAGTAAAGGATAAATGATACATACAATTCAGCTAATGTAAAAATGCAATTTCTCATGCAAGTATACTTTTGAAATTTTTTTTTTTCTCGAACGTTTGCTTAAAAGAATAATTATATTTGATGCATACAAAGTGTGATGTCCCGTGACTTCTACCGTTGCTATAGTATAAAGATATTAAAGAAAACTGTCACAAGCTACTTTTAGCCAATGTGATATGATATATTTAATGCAAAAATATATGCGTGTCTTACGGTATTAGCTTTCAAGGTAATAGCTTTTGAAAGGTGTAGACAAAATGTTTTCCTGAACGTTTCTTTACTTTATGATGTCGATTGTAAGCCGAGTGATTCAGTACAGAAATGAAGTATTTATAAAGCATTTCTTAAATAATAATGTACAAATATATGATGAAAAGAAATCATGAAGTACCTAATATTTGCACAAAATCTTTCCTAACCTTTTTAATGTTCAAAACACATTTTATATTATTATCCCCAGTCAAATGCTATGTCCGTCTGTTCCGTATGTTCGTCACAAATTGTCCGAAAAGAACTTAAATGGAGCATAAGCTTTGAATTATTTCAGTATAAGATCTTAAACTTTATAAATGCTTATACATGCCATTGAAAACGAGTACTTTGCCTAAGAAGAATAACTCTCTTATACAAAATATATTGCCTTTTTCGATTGTTCATACCTCTTTTCGTATTTGGCATAACCAAAAAAGCATTAGAGGTATTTACTTGAAATTTCATAGATCGATAGATCGCATATATGCAAAGCGCAGTAAATTAAATAGAATATTTTTGAATTTATCTAATAAATGAGAAGCATGCTGTTTTAAAACCATAGCTATCTGGATTATTGCACTTTTTATTTTTTCAGATTTGATATTTTTTTAATTAAAACTAGAAAAGTATAAGAACTATCAACTTTAAACTTCTGACATTGACATATATAATTTAGAAAAACTACATTGTCCAAGAACCATAATGAAAACCACACATAACTGAATTATTGCCCTTTGTAATTTTTTATAACTTGTTTTTCTAGGATCAAACCTTAAGAAAATAGTTATGCTTTACAGTGCTTATATTCGTTGGCTTTGTATCTATGCTCTGAGGTTAATAATACTAAAAAAGTTCAAATTGAGTGATTTGAATCATTCGGCTAGGGACATCAATTCAACGACTTTGCTTGTTTTTATTTTGAGATGATGGTAATGCATAATCAACATGCTTTATGGTATTCAGCGTATCTGTTTAGCAAACAAAGTAATCATAGAAATAAATCATCTGAAACAATCATTATAGAAAATGAGATTGGTACACAATTTGAATTTCAACGTCTCGTTTTTAATTTTATATTTTATTTGAGAAAACTTTTAAGGAAATATATCTAAGATAATTAACACATATATAAAAAGGGACTTATATGTTTTATTAATTTTTTTTCCATGACGAATTATGATAAGAAATGTGTACATTTATCTTCTGCAAATATCTTAATTCCCATAGCTAACCCACATCAACACACATAACTGCATTTATACGGAACAATGTAACACTTTTGTGTATTCTGTATGTAATTTAATGTGCATTATGTATGTAATATTTGTATATATCATGTATTTAATATGATGTGTATTTTTGTAAACCCATTACGCGATATACACGCCTTTTAACGCCTTTTTCACCCCTCCATTTTATTTTTTGTTTCTAATGGTGAAACAAATGCCTTATTTAGACCCCCAATACTTGTTTTTGTTTGAGAAATGTTGTTAAAAAAGTGACTCCTTTTTCAGCGCGGCCCCAACCAAAAATTACATCAGGGGGTTGCCAGCTGTTTGAGGGGTTGAAGGGGAGCGGAGTCCCCCTCATCGCCAAGAAAATTTTGGACTTGTGAGAGGCTATAAATGACCGCAGATTAATCATAAGGTAACTTTTAACCAACGCTGAAAAGCATTTGACTCTATTTCAATCCATTCAGAAGTTGCAGCACTTTGAAATCAATTTTGATGGAAAAAATCAGCGCAAAATAGTGATTTTTGGCAACATCCATTTTTCACAAAATGCTCATGAAGTAATGGGTTAAAAGATGAATGACTTTTTGATTTCGTAAAAGAAAAGATAATATATGGACGTTTTTGATTATGTTTTATTAAATATAGAAACCATTCTGTTTATTATCAGTAATGATTTATTATGATTTTTGTAGCGTTTATTGATGAGTGAGTGTGTACTTGTAAACTTTATTAAGATTGCACTATCATTGAATCTTGTTTTAAGCTGATTTGATATTTTTTAACAAAACCCGGGTATCATTATTGATAGTATTTGAAACCTAATATTAACGTATGCCTAGAAAATAGGAAAGTTTTAAACAGTTCCCTAGTAATGAATATATTCGAACCCTGGTACAAATCGAACAAAATATAAATCGTGAAGAATATCTGTTAAAAAAATGAACATAAAAAAAGAACACGACTTATAATAAATAAAATGATTATATAATGTTGGGCTGCTTTTGTTTGCTTATAAATGAATTATAACTGTCCCCGTAAATCAAATACCTTCGAATAATTGTTGTCTATATCAGTTGAATGATTCAGACGTAATTGTTTTGGCATAAACTAGCTTGAAAAGAGTCTTCAATACCAACCTTTTCATACTTGTTCTATATAAAAAGTTGACAAGTATAGGGAAAGTAGAATGAACACGTGTTTATATTGGCATGCATATAAAATATAAATATTAATAATATAAAAAGAACTAAGTCTGGATATTCCTTGTCTTTTATTATTATGATGCTAATTATAAGGTATGGTATGTCAGTATTAAAATTGCCTGATTGAGACTAATTAATATAAAAGTAAAATCTAAAATGTACGTCATGAACCTAATTGCACACATGATATGTTCAGAATTATTATTCTTAGGAAAATAAAACACAACAAATCTAAACCTGTCATCAATGGTATGATAATAGTAAGCATTTAATGGGAGATTGTTTCAAATCGTTTAATTAACAATGCTCACAATTTTACACCATTGAAATGAATAAGCAAAGAATGCAGTTTAAGTTTGCTAAATGTACTACAATACAGTTATGAATCATTTCACCCTGTTTTAACATACATTTTGTAAATCTATCTAAAAATGTTTGTTGCTGAAAATGTCTAACATTTTCTAGGTTGGTACAATAAGTACAAATCAAAGGGAAATCTTGATTATATTTATTGTAGGGTGCATCTTCCAAAATCCACAGCCGAACCATTAAAATTTATCATTTATGATTGATTACATCATGTTAATCAACCACGAGTATCCGACGATGTGCAGGATGTTGCATCATTTTTTATTAATTTAATTGAATATTATTGGTGAAGAAAACATTTTCTTTTAAAAGGATGGCCATAAAAGATGGCCAAATATACTATATAACCTTGCAGGAGACTTGTTTTAAATTCCACAACAATACAAATATTATTTTTAACTTTGCAATTCAGCAGGGAAATAAAACATCAACGACATAAACTTGTAAGCGAAATGGCAATATTGCAAGTCAGCATTAATTCGGATATTGTGTCCAATCGTTTAATTAACTTCTCGCACAATTTGCCTAATTTGACATGAGGACTTATCTGAACCAAACATAATTAGGACTCAACCTTTATTATTTTACAAAAACAAACTTTCTTTTAAAACCATCGCAAGGAAAGATGGCCAAATATGCCATCCTATTACTGCACTATACCCTCGCAGAAGACTTGTTTTAAATTTCACAACAATACGAAGGTTTTTAAACATTGCAATTCAGAAACACATACCTATATTTAGATTATCATGATGAAATGATAAATTGATGTCTAGGATTTTTTTCTGATGTTTTCTACTTTGAGTAAGAGAATGATCAACCTGCATTTCGGAAGTTGCATTCCCTATTACAGATCAAAGTAATTTGTGTTTTTCTTAAAAATACAAATTTAATGATACCATGGATTCATACTGTCCTTTACTATACTGTTTAAAAGGTAACATTTCTTCTCTGAGTGTTAACCAAAGATGTTTATATTGCATTTAAAAAGTGACTATATACCAATAATCAGCATTTTCAAATTTGAGCATTATAATAATGTCTTGAAGCAATTGGAATGGTTAATTATTCGGATTACATAATCAAACAACAAAGATAGCCTATATGCGTATTGTGGCTCTTTTTATTTAGATAGCTGACCTTCCGTAAACAAAGAAGCCTTGGTTGTTTATGTGAGTCATTTAAATACTAACTATTTAATCAAGATAGAAATAAGTGGACATACATAAATGAGTAAAATTAAACAGATCGTCTATGTGGTAATGTTTAGCATTATTAAAAAGGGGGGAAGGAAAGAATTTGTGTATTTGATGGATAAATAAAGTATTTTATAAGAAGAGACGTAAATTTAGATTAGTTTATATCAGTAAAAGTCTGCAAAGAACGTTAAATTTATGTTATAGAGAATCCCATCTATTTGATTTCATAAAGTTTTAACGCTATACGTATTTATGATAAAATTGAATAATCGACTGAGAAAATGTAGTCTTAATTTGGAGCACGTTTTCACTCAGCAGTTTAACTAATTTCTTTAACATATTGTATACATAGTACAAAAAAAAACATTTTTAGAGAAGTAGCAAAAATAACAGTATAAATCGAAGGAGTTTACTATTTAAGGAGGACAGAAAAAAATATCAAACTGATTATCTTCATTATCATATATTAAGATAATTGCACATTCCTTGATACATACATTACAAAACATTAGACGCCTACTATGTTATTTCCAAAACTATGTAAAACACCATTAGAACTGCCATTTGCTATAATACATGTACACCTGTAGGTCGCCCTGAATGCCCTGTTCAACAAGCTTGTCTTTATTATCATGACATTTTTGTGATTTTTTTGTAAATATTTTTCTATTTGTGCATAATGCTGTTTTTTGTTTGTTTGTTGAATTTTTGTTGTTGTTTTTTTTAAACTGGAAACTGTTCCGAAAATAAGCCACAACGTGTGTTGGTTATGTGGCATCAGAGAACAGTTATCAAAGGCTAATTCACTGTTTCGAAGGCAAAGGCTTACAGTTTCAAGGTAAAATAGACCTGTGTCAAGGATTCGGTTTATTGTTTTCAGGCAGAACTGACAAGTTTCTTTTTAAAGGTAATTGCCCAACACAAGAGAAAAGCAGCACACATCAGAACATAATTTTTAGTAACCTTAAACAATGTAGAGGTGCTAAGAAAAAACAAATATATTTCATATGTTAATATGTTGATAAATATTCCTTAAAATTTCCAACAATTGAAAAACAACCAAATTGTCTACATAGCAATATGATTTTAGAATGAAAATTTTATATCATAATAAGCAAATTGATATGCAGAAGGATGGGTAGGTGAAACGAGACTGATATTTCATATAAAAAAAATTGCAATGGAAAAAAAAATAAAATGAATTATTAAAGCTACATGCCTCCAGATAACTTGAAGCCAAGAAATTTGGAAGAAATAACCGTAAAGAAAATGTACTTAATTTTAAAAAAGTGATGCACATCGCCATATCCCAATCATAATGTATATTGTTATTTCTTTGTCCCAATGTACATTGCCATATCTTTATCATAATGCGCATTGTCATACCTCTATCAGGGTGCGCATTGTCATTTTTATTTCATCACATGAATATTGCCATATTTTATCAAGAAACAATTGTTACTGGTAAGTAGATTTAAAAGCAGTTGTAAACCAATAAAATTCAAGCAGTCGGGTGGAAAAAAAAACTTGTCGCGGATGTCGTTGTTATTTCCAACCGGCATTTGACATTCAAAGAGTCTCATAAGAATAATGAAGAAAGAATACTTTATTGTTAAGTATCGTATTAATGTTAACTTTCATTGCTTGCTTACTGAATTTATTAAGCGGATATAATTTCCTTACCAACGGTTGAACTTGTCTAGCACATTTTTATAGCCCAGCAATTATTTGTCATTTAAATCTCATAACTTCGACTTTTCCGTACACGAAAGTCACAAAAGTATTATTGCATGTCCTTGACATGTTAATTGATTACATAAACGCATAATTGTTATAATAATGTCTTAAATAGAAATAATAATTAACGATGAAACGCAAAAAAAATAATTTAAAAAATGTCATAAGAAAAACTTTGTTTAATGTATGTAAATGAATTGAAAAAAGATTAAATATAATAAAGGTAAAGGGTGAGATCAAGTTTATGTTACTTCTTCCGGGATAAAATGCATGTGATACCATTGACTGCGACAACACATGTTCTCAATACCATTCAAAATAGTTAACGCCCATGTCTGTATCAATAAAAAAAGTTATTACCACAGACTCATCTGTAAGATTTTATTCTATCTATATCATTTATAGGGTTGCTTATTCCATATGATTACCTGCACTCTAATCATACTTGGAAAATTATTACGGAAAGCGTAGATTTTCATTTTTTTTTTGTTCGTTTTATTTGAAGGATTGTTTGTGCAGGTTTAATTCAAATATAGTTTACAAAAGCTGCAGCAAATGGTTATATTTTCAGAAGACGCTTGTATTTTTTTTTTTACTTTGGCTTACAACATGGACAACTTACTGGTTCTGTATCTCAGTAAAACAAATAATAACTTGTTTCTTTTTAAATCATGTTACTGCGTACATAAAAGTAAAATGTAACTTAACTTTAAAGCAAACACAATGTAAATAGAGATATATAGTATACAAATACAGTCAGTTTCCGTGATGGTTTGGTAATAAAACGCTTCTATATGTCCCTAGTAGGTAACATTGATTGTGATATCTACATAACGGTTGCTGTAATCTTTTGAGTGTGCGTCCTAATTAAAGTTGTTTATTGTGATTATCATACTAAGTTGTTTTATCATTATAATGCAGGACTGAATTAATCTACATACTTATCCACCGTAATAAGTTTCTCACGAATGTCTTTGATTTACCCTGCTTTGAATTAAGCAAGAAAAAGCAAATTAATTTTGCCGAAACAGAAACGTATGTCACTAAATAAAAACAAACCAATGGGTTTTTATAAAACTATTATATACTCATATTCACATGAACTCATTATCTATTGATGGGCAAAATAATTCTGAACATAATTGAAGTTTTTTTTCTTGATCAGTTAAATAAACGTGTAAATACGTATAAAGTTAAATATGTATAGAATAAAACTCTTCAAAACATCCTTGTTTTGTTTTAAAATATTTTAGAGCTTTATAAATTTGCTGTCACCTTCCTTTTCTTTTAAACCTCCTCTTTCCTCAGTTTGCTTGCCCTTTTCACGTACGTGTTCCACACACCGTCACCAACTAAAAATTCCGTTGTGTCTGCTTTGTACTTGATTAAGAATACTTTTGATTCATAAATAGTAAAGGATAAATGATATATACAATTAAGCTAATGCAAAAATGCAATTTCTCATGCAAGAATACTTTTGAAATTTATTTTCTCGAACGTTTGCTTAAAAGAATAATTATATATTATGCATACAAAGTGACATGTCCAGAGAATTCTGACGTTTCTGTGTTATAAAGATATTAAAGAAAACAGTCAAACTACTTTAAGCCAATGCCATATGATATATTCAATCCAAAAATATATGCGTGTCTTATGGTAGTACTTAGCTTTCATTGGTGATAGCTTTGGTAAGGTGTGGACAATTTATTTTCTGAACGTTTCTTTACAATATGCTGTCGTTTGTAAGCCAAATGTTTCAGTACAGAAAATTAAAATAGGATGAAATATTAATACAGCATTTATTTTGAAAAATAATGTACAAGGAAGTAATGAAAAGAAATTATAAACTACCTAATATTTGCAAAAAAATCCTTTCGAACCTTTTCAATACTTAAAACACATTTTATATTATTATCCCCTGTCAAAGGCTATGTCCGTTCATTGTATCTGTTCGTCAGGGAATTGAATGGAGAATAAACTTTGAATTATTTCAGTATAAGATCTTAAACGTTATAAGTGCTAATATATGCCACTGAGAACAGTACTTTGCCTAAGATTCATAACTCTCTTATACAAATGTGTTGCCTTTCTCGTTTTTTTTTCATACCTCATTTTGTATTGGACATAACTGAAAAAGCAAAGCAGGTATTAACTTGAAATGTTATAGATCGATAGACCGCATATAGGAAATGCTCAGTAAATCAAATTGCTTGCATAATTTTGTATTTATCTAATAAATGAGAAGCACGCTGTTTTAGAACTATACCTATCTGAATTATTGCCCTTTTTATTTTTTTTCAGATCTTATATTTATTTTAAAACTATTAGAACTATTAACTTTAAACTTCTTACACTGACAGATCTCATTAAGGAAAACTATATTGTTCAAGAATCATAAGGCAGTTTCGTATTGAGAACTACACATAACTGAATCATCGGCCTTGTATCAAAACTTAAGAGAATAGTTATTTTTTACAATGTTCATATTCGTGCACTTTGTATCTATGCTCTGTGGTACATGATAGTAAGAAACTTGATATGAGTGATTTGAATCATCCGAAATTGGATATCAATTCTTACAACGACTTTGCTCGTTTATTTTAAAATGATGTAATGCATACTCAACATGTGTATTATAGTATTCAGTGTATCTTTTCAGAAAACAAAATATAAAGTGAAAATAGAAATAATTATTTGAAGCAATTATTATTGATAATAAGTTTCTTACAGATTTAGATATGAGAAATCTTTTACGGAAACATTTTTGAACAATTTATAAATATAAAAAAGGTGTTATTTCTATTTTTTTATCTCTAAATTTTGTTTGTGACGAATTTTAATAAGCAATGTTTGTATTCATAAATTCAAATATCTTAATATCACAAAGTTACCAACATCAACATAAAACTTCATATAGACAGAACAATATATTTGTGTATTATATATGAAATATAATGTGTTATGTATGTATCATTTTTGTGTATTATGTATGTAACATTTTGAGTATTATGTATGAAATATAATGTGTACTATTTTTGTAATATAATGTGTATTACGAATACAATATAATATGTATAATGTATGTTACATAAAATGTAGCATTATGTTTGTGATATAATCTTTATTATGTTTTGTTTGTTTGTTTGTTTCATTTTACGCCTTTTTCCAACTGTTTATTATGTATGAAAGATTTTAGTGTATTATGTATGAAATAAACGTTATGCATACATTTTGTTAAAACAAAAATGATAAATCACATTATATGGATTTTGCAAAAAAGGGAGAAATTACGAGGACGTTAATGATTATGTTTTATCAAATAGAAACCAATTTGTGTAATATCAGTAATGATATATTATGATGATTGAAGCGTGTATTGGTGAGTGATTGTGTATTTGTAAACCTGATAAGAAAACTTTAAGTTATCAAGATTGCACTATGATTAAATCTCGGTTTTGTTTAATTTCACAACTACACAAAGGTTTTTAACTCTGCAATTCAGCAACACATACCTATATTTAGATTTTCATGATACAATGATAAAATGATTTGTAGGGATTTTTTGCTGATGTTTTTTACTTTGAGTAAGAGAATGAACAATCTGTGTTTTGGAAGTTGCTTACCCTATTATTTGTCAAGTTTATTTGTGCCTTCCTTCAAAAATACAATGTGTAAACGAAAGATGCTTACATTGTATTTAAACAGAGACAATATACCAATAATCAGCATGTTCTTATATCAAATTTGAACCATAATATTTCTTTTTCTGTAGTATTGTGAAAGGGCAATCATTCAAATAGTTATCAAACAATAAAGATAACCTTTGCGTGTATTGTGACTATTTTGCAGCTGATACTGGTCTTCCGTAAAAAGAAGAGCTTTGGCTTGTTTATGGTTGTCATTTATAACTATTTTCATGTTTTAATCTAAAATTTTTAATTGAGAAAGAAATAAATTGAAATACCTAAAGAAGTAAAAATATTAAGACTATGTGGTAATGCTTTATAGAATACAAAAAGGGGGGAAGAGAAAGAATGAACAACAGAATTAGCTAGCAAATATCAAATTGTCTTTAATTATAGTCTTGATATAACATTATCATAATGATAGTAATGGAAAGCTTATTTGTTTTATTTAAGATCTTTTATTTGAAATCGTTCTCATATATGTGCATTTGATAGATAAATAAACTATTTCATAAGAAGAGACAGAAATTGTAATTTAGTTTCTATCAGTAAAAGTCTGCAAGTAACATAACTTTTATGTTATAGAGAATCCCATCTGTTTTATTTCATAAAGCTTTAACGCAATTTTTGGTATGTTTTATTGTAGATCTAAAATGCCGTTTGTAATGTGTAAATTACTGATTTCAGTTGACAATATTTTACTGTGTGAAAATATATTCCATTTGAATACATCTTGATATCTCATATGACGCTAATAATAGGTAATGCGTGTAAGCACGTGTTCGTATTAATAAGAACATTTCTTCAATTTGATAGCAAAAACAACAAAAAGCAACAGTCACGGTGACTACATAAAAACATGACAGTTGTATGAATGAATTACTTTTACAATAATATCGTTAATAAAAACGATAATTAAAATGGCAGTGGAATATCAATCTGACAAATATGAGACGTAACTGATAAAATCCACTGGTTATCACGAAGCTTTTTGTTGCAGAAATGAATAAATGATAAGTGGTTCTTTTGACATACACCAATTACAAAATCATCTTTATGACATAACCAATTTTTTGCATGACAATTTCATACAATTCTGAGTTTTAAACTTTGCATGACATGTTTATTGATGAACAAGTCTTTTCGTCACAAATTTGTTTCATAATCATTGTTTGGTGAATGTTAATGTTTATTTTGATAATTTTTGTATGGCGACTGCATAAAGATTAGCGAATATGAAAAAAAACACTAAAACAGATGCTATATGATTATATAAGGAATTTAACCATGCTCTCACTAAGTATGTTTGGACTATGTTATGAATGTTATCAATTTAATTTTGTTTGCGTTTTACGATGATTTTACACATTTTGGTTATATTTCGGCCGGTCTGTCACTCGGATCGACTTTCCTGGATAAGTTATCAGTAATTACCAATTTCTCTGCCAGTGACCAGCTACTTATCCCAAATGATTTCTGAATCATCGATGAGGCATACGACCATAAGACTCCATTTCCAATAAATTTGGCTTCGTCCGTGGTTCGAACCAGACACCACTTGATAATTTTTCCAATTATCTCCCAAATGATCTAAGCGGGCGGACAACAAAAATGACATTATTTGTGATTTAAAGTCAACCTGATATCAAAGAAAAAGCCAATTACCCTGATTCTCCATGTTTATAGTTTCGATCGATGTGAATCCCCCTGTTGAGCCGCAGATTATTGAGTAAACTTTCTTATCACTAGTATTACAGTTGAAGATATCGATGTACGGTTGTACAAATTATTGGCAACGAGAAATGTATTCTAGAAAATATTTATGATGTAAAATAGGAAAAAAATGTTGTATTGGTACATTTTTTTGTTCATCACCATCTTTATACTTATTTTTAGCAAATCACAAGGAATTCAATAATAATAAAATAGGTGTTTACAATCTAATATTCCAACTTTGTAATTAATACATGTAATACGAAATATATTTATAGACATATGTATGGATAAAAACCAACAGTTTTAATATAAATATCCAAACACAGGAAAACCTAAGATAACATTTTAGATTTAGTTCTGAGATAAAAATCCACAAATTACATATTTCGGCTATCCTTACATTTTCTCACCATTGCCAAATGTTCATTATATACAAATTTTGTATAAATTTTTGAACATATTTTATCATATGCATATTATCAAATTATATCATATCGCACTTTAATATTATCTTTATCACAGCGCGCATTTCCATATCTTTCACATTATGTACATTATCATACCTTCATACACCATTATGCCGTTTTCATATCTTATTTCATTGAAAATTACCAAGTTTTTTCATATTGATAGTGTCCTAACATTATATGAGTTTATTGCCTTATCTCTACCATACTTTTATCATAATGGACATAACTTTATCCTTAACACAATATACATTACTATATCTTTATCACAATGTTCATTACCATTACTTTATCCTATTTCACATTGTTATATCTTTATCATAATTCACATTGCCATTCCTGTGTCATTATGCTTATTGCCATTTTTTATCATAATGTACATTGCCATACGTTAATCATAATGTAAATTCTCATATCTTTGTCACAATGTACATTGCCATACCTATATAATAATGCACATTACCATATCTTTATCATCATGCATTTTACCATATCTTTGTCACAATGCACATCGCTATATCTTTATCATTATACACATTGTCATTTTAATTATTTTACGATCATATGGATACAAATATTTTATAAGAAAACAATGTGTCATTCAAGCAGATGGTCTCGCCTATATAAAAGCGTAATTTGATTTTCTTTGAGTGGGAAAGTATCTGTATTAGTCTAGGAAATACAACACTAAGAAATATGAAAAACAATAGTGAGTAATAATATTTGTAGTTATATATATTTAAAGTTAGATAACTGTGAGTATTGCGGACTAAAGTGCACTTTTAAAGTCTATTAATGATAGCTTACATTACTTACGGTTGTTAGTATGGAAAATGTAGCATATTTCAAAGACAACTAGGCAGATTATTATAAAATACAGTGGTATAGAAGTTTTAAAGGTGCTCTGTATGTTTCTACTGCAAAATATTGGCAGAAAAAAAAATCATACGTGAACATTAAAAGAGAAAGAAAGAAAGAAAAAAAAGAAGGGTTTCTGTGAACAGTAATTGGTCTGACCAGCAAATTATGCTGGCGATTGTAACTTTGTACTTCTTGATTTATTAATAGGGTTATTGTTTACAAATGTGCACTTTTAGCGCTTGCATTTATACATAATATAAATAATTTATACTACTGTTAAATTGTTCAACACGTATGTATTCCGTTTTGTATTGTTTTTTTTTGTGTATGCGATGCGTGTTTTTTTTTTTTTTTTTTTTTTTTTTTGCATTGCTTTTTTTGATGTTGTATTTCCTTTGTTGTTTATTTGTATTGTGTTTTTGTTGTTTTTTTTGTGCTTTGTTTGATTTGTATTTATTTTCTATTTCTTATTTTAAAGGGACTCCATTGCGGCTTTTTTGACATGACGGGATGGGAAATATTTCCCAATTGAAGGTTTGGTCCAATAACATGTGTGAAAATTTACATATCTTTCTTTCAGTCCGTTTTGTCCAGAATAATAATTTTTATTGTTCAAAATTACCAAAATATTAAAACGCGTTGATTGGCCTGTCTAACGATATACTAAGTAAACGTTCTGTTGTTTTTATACTATACCCAACCATAAGATAATAAAAGAAAATGTTATAAGGAAGAGGAACATCTATTTTTCCAAAAATATTACTATCATATATACAAAGAAACCAACCTTGTCAAACACCACTTTTGATATTATTGTGGCTTTCTTTGTGTTTCCATTTGTAGAAAATGTACGTTAAGGGAATTATGTCTAAATGGTAGATTATGTGAACTAAATAACTTTTATAAATTTTCAATTATATCACTGTCAAACTTAAAAAATAGCTCCAAACTGAAAAACCATTCCAACGGCAGATATCATTCATAATAAAATGTCAATTGTCAATAAATTGTTAATATTTCATTATATATTCCAAGTTATGTCTTCAGTGTAACACATGTCATAAATCAGACTAAAATTTCATCTACTTAAATCACTTTTTTTTCTTGGAATTCGCTAGACAGAAATTTCCATATTTTCAGGTGAGAAAATAAATTTGTTTTTCAATATCAGGAAGCCTCCACACTAGTTTGTAGGAAATGCTGTACAATATGCCAATAAAATAACATCTTTAACCAATACATCCTAGATTGGATAGCAGTAACTGTGCTACATTGTACAAGCATCTCCAAGCGGATTTTACAGTACAAGCGTATGCGTGCTTAACAGTATTACAACGTACTAATAGCATAATAACATGTGAAATGACTGACAGAGGATGTGAGAACATATATTCATACTATTTATCTATCATATGGAAATAGTTTTTAATGAAATGAAACGATGTTTTAAAATAAAAGCAAAATGATATCTTATTAACAAAATATTAATTGTTTGTTTCATTCCGACCTGGTATAAGGATTACTGACAAAGGTTTGTTTGAACTTTGTGCAATTTTATTTTTTTAATTTTATTCATTTTTTTCCAACGCAATGCATCTGTATTGAATAACAATAACTTTATTGGACTAAAAGCTTTCAAAAATGTTTTAAATAATAACAGAAAACATACAAATTGTATTTTGAAATCAAATTATTATAATTCACGTCTTCTCAAATGATTTTACAAGTGCCCTGTCCTGTTTCTGTTTGGGGTCCGCCTTGGCTCCTTGCTACTGGTTCCTGTTGCTGGGTCGTAAGGGGGTTGCATTCATTGAATGCCGCCTTTCGTTGTTGATCTTGTTTATCATATTGTTTTGAAATGATTGTGGCATAATTATTTCAGTTATACCTTTAAATCCAGCGTAGGTAGTACTAGGTACACAATTCTTATGTACCATCATGTCATGAAGATTGCATTATTGTTCTTATATTTCTGTTATAGTTGAGAACTTCTCGAATGATTGCATTATTACATCTAATAAACACAAATCATATTGTTTTTAATATAAATATGTTTCTCTTTTATCTCTAGAATAATGACATATATATTGCTTCCTTTCTCCTTTTCTTAGCTTTATTAAGGTCATTCTTTGATTAAAGTACATTATATTACATCGTAAACAGTGAATGGCCAAGCGCTAATACGAAATAGCAGCGGGGAGAGTTACAAGACGTAAAATTATTTTTCCGCTTTCCTTCTGAAGTTTAAATGAAGGGTGTTATTTTAAAAAATGTCGAAAAAAGGTTTCGAAACCACCTCTTTAAATCATGAACATTTTTTCCCCATTTCGTTGTAATATTTATCTTTTAGTTTTTATATGTGACTATTTAAAACAAATATATAGTACAGAACATCTTCTACAAATTACGGAAATAATTTCACTTTCCGAGACATTTTCTTTTACGGCATTAAAAACCTGTACTTGGTTCATTTGTATTGTTTATAATATAAAATGAATGGCCATTTGATTCAATGATTGTTGCATTTATTTGCCTTGAATAAATCTAAAATTGTTATGGTTATGTTCTCTTAAATATTTAAAATATCTTATAAAGTACTAAAAAGATTTATATCTAAAATATATTCATTGATGGAATACAAAGCTGCCATTAAACGCATTCGAAAGACAAGGAAATAACACCATTTTCAACTCCAGATTTCAAAATCTCATTTTTTGAGAAGGGACCACCCCCTTCTCAAGTTAAATGTACAGTTTCTTTATCTGTCGAATAACAGGGAGTCCTTTATTTCAGTTTTAGATAAATTTCCGTCATTTTCTATTAAAGTACAACCCACTCTGTCGGAAATGTCATCTGATCAGAGATAGTTAGTTACCTTTTAGTTTTCTAATTTAGTGTGATGGAATTTGCTCAACTCTGAACTTTGAACAGTCTTTGTGACAGTTTAAATACAGAGTATATAGTCAATACGCACGATACATTCTCTACATGGTCGAAATATTACTTTTATTTTCTATATTTTTGACTTTGATTGCTTTTTAAACAGTAATTTATTGAAAAGAATATGATTTAGAAGTCAATGAAATGACATATTGTAAATATATATAATGCAATCGACATAGGTTTATAATCAAATGATTGCCTTTCATTGTAATAGGAATTTACTTTTTTGTTTATGTAAAAATTTGATACTTCAAAAGGCATCTCAAAAACATTAAAGGAAATAAAAATATCAAAAAATAAATAAAAACCTGTACGTGCATGTGATTTCAAGTTGTTTATTGTGATTATCACTTTAAATTGTTTTATCAATATAATGCAGGACTGAATTAATCTATCTACTTCTTCACCGTAATAAGTTTCTCACGAATGTCTTTGATATATCCTGATTTGCATTAAGCAAGATTTATTTTGCCGAAACAGAAATAAATCAAACCACTGGGCTTTTATAAATCTATTATATATTCGCATTTCTCTAAACTCTTTATCTATTGATGGGCAAAATAATTCTGAACATAATTCAAGTTTTTTTTTCTTGACCAGTTAAATCAATATTAAATACGTATAGTATTAGAATAACTTAGAGGAAATATACTTGTTTTGTTTAAAAATATTTCAGAGCTATATCAATTTGCCGACTTCTTTCCTCTTCTTTTAAACTGCTCTCCTCTCAGTATGTTTGCACTTTTTTGGTACGCGTTTCTTCTGGTAGCCTTTCTATTGACCCCGTGTAGCTGGATAGTCTAAAGATCTGCAAGAACATCTCTCACTCTTGTTGATATTTATTTTCATATTGTAAGACAATAAGAATTAATATGTGTCTGCTTTGTATTTCACTCAGTGCCTAGTTGTTCCATAAATAGTAAAGGATATTTACAATTCAGCTGATGTACAATTCACGCGTATTATCTAAAAGCTATAAGTCAATGTCGCATGTAAGGATACTTTTCTAAACGTTTGCTTAAAAAGAATAGTTATAATTAATAATTGTAAAGTGTTTTTATTTGCACAAAATCCTTCAGAACTTTTTCAATATTCATAACACATTTTAAATTATTATCCCCGTCTAAGGCTATTTACGTCCGTTCCGACCGTCTGTCACAAATTGTCTGCCAGGGAAATGAATGGAACATAAAGTTTAAATATTTCAGTATTAGATCTTAAATTTTATAACCGCTGTTACATGCTACTGAGAACAAGTGTTGTGGCTAAAAATCATAACTCTTTTACAAAATGTATTGTCCTTTTCGGTTTTTTAACTAAACAGGCAAAGCAGATAATTTTCTTGAAAAGTTATAGATCGATAGATCCTATAT
This sequence comes from Ruditapes philippinarum, assembly GCF_026571515.1. Taxonomy (NCBI): domain Eukaryota; kingdom Metazoa; phylum Mollusca; class Bivalvia; order Venerida; family Veneridae; genus Ruditapes; species Ruditapes philippinarum. The sequence goes on along the minus strand of NW_026866929.1, from coordinate 301,376 downwards.
AGGCAAAGCGTAGTAAATTAAATTGCATATTTATGTATTTATCTAATAAATGAGGAGCACGGTGATTTAGAACTTTACCTATCTGAATTTTTGCCCTCTTTTTTCAAATTTATTATTTCTCGGTTAAACTCAAAAAGTATTAGAACTATCAACTTAAAACTTGTTACTTTTACACATGTCATAAAGGAAAACTACATTGTTCAAGAACCATAAAGCAGTTTCGATATATTTGAGAACTATGCATAACTAAATTATCGCCCTTTGTAATTTCTCAAACCTAGTTTATCTAGAATCAAAACTTAAGAACAGAGGTGATGCTTTACAGCGCTGGTATTCGTGGGCTTTGTATTTATACTATGAGATACATAATACTGAGAAGCTTGATATGAGTGATTTGAATCATCCGACATTGGATATCAATTCAACGACTTTGCGCATTTATTTTATAATGATGGTTAATCATATTCACATGTTTTATTGTATTCAGTGTATCTATTTAGCAGAGAAAATAAAATTATCATAGACATAATCATTAACAATCATTATAGATTAAAAGATTGGTACAAAATTTCTATTTCAACGTCTTTGCTTCTAAAGAGAATATATTTCGAACTATCCACACATATATAAAAAAGGCTTATATGTATTATAAAAAAGTTGTGTTCCTGAGAAATTATAGTAAACAATGTTTACATTTATCTTTTGGAATTATCTTAATTTCAAAAACTTACCCACATTAACACACCTGACTACATATAGACGGAGTAATGTATATTTTTGTACATTAATATGTATGTGAAATAATGTGTATTATGTGTACAAAGTTTTTGTTTATTATGTAACTACGTAAATGATTTGTGCATTATGTAAGTAATAAAATATGTATTATGTATGTTATAGTATGTGTATTTTTGGTTCAGATGGAAATGATGAAAATAACTTTATATTGATTTTTTTTTTTAAAAATGATAAAGACGTCATGATTATGTTTTTTAGCCCAAAACCCATCTGTTTAATATCAGTCATATCAGTTTTGATTTATTGTGATATTTGTTGTGTGTTTTGATGAGTGATTGTGTACTTGTAAAACTGAAAGGAAAGCTAAGAAATCAATATGGCACTATAATTGAATAGTATTTTAAAACAAATATTAACACATGCCTAGAAAAAAAGAAAGTTTTAACCAGTTCCATTGTAATGAATATATTTGAACCTGTGTTACGTAATAGTACGTTTCTTTTAGCAAAAATAATCTTAGTTTAATCTAACAAAAAATTATCTTTGAAAATCTTTTCAAGACAAAAAATTAAAAAAAATAGAACACGACTTGTAATAAACTTTATTATTATATGAATTTGGTTTGCTTTGAATAGCTTGTATATAACTATAAATGTCCCCGTTATTAAATCGAGGACCGTGGAATATTTTTGTCTCTATTAGTTGAATGATCGGGACGAAAGTTTTATGGCATAATCTCACCTTAGAGATTTAATTCTTACATTATCATTCTTGTTTCATTGTTTTATATCGGAAGTTGACAAGTGTATGGAAAGTAGACTGAACACGTGTTTATTGTAGCATGAATATGAAAAATAAATATTAAAAATATAAAAAAATATAAAAAATTATAGTCTGTATATTCATTGTCTTTTATTACTATAATGCTGAATATAGGGTATTGGATGTCAGTATTACAAATGCCTGAATGAAACTGACAAATATAAAAGCAGAATCTAAAATGTACGGCACGAACCTTATTACAGATATCAAATGTTTGAATTATTATTCTTAGGAAATAATACACAACAAACCTAAACCTGTCAACAAAACGACAATATTGCCAATCGTATGACTACAGTCAGCATTAAATCGGAAATTGTGTCCGATTGTTTAAGTAACTTCGCTCATTAAAATGAATAAGCAAAGAATGCAGTTTCATTAAACATGTTTGCTATACGTACTTCAATACAGTTATGAAATATTTTACTTTGTTTTATCAAAAATCTATCTACAAATGTTTTTGCTGAAAATGTCTATCATTCGCTAGGTTGGTGCATAAAGTACAAATCAAAGAGAAAGCTTGATTATATTTTTTGCATAGGGCATCGCCGGGTACTCATGGCCGAACCATTAACATTCATCATTTATTATTGATTACATGTTAATCAACTGTGGGTATCGGACGATGTGCAGGGTGATGAATCATTTATTCCTTATTTAAACACATGTTATGATAAGCATAAGCAACAAAACAAAACAAAACTAACAGCTAAAACAAATTCCCAAATCTAACTTAGATACAAACTACATGTTGTATATACCCTTCTGTCTACAGAGCTTGGAAGATGTGCAAAAATTGGCTGATTTTAAATTGCTGACAATGCCTTAACATTGTTAAAAATGGCACACAAGCAGTCAATATGTACAGATTATTGCGCAGTACAGACAAATGATAAGACATTACATAATAATTAAAACATATCTCGTTAAAGACCAATGTGTATGTACACTTTATAACAGTATTATCTGTGCAACAATGCAACTTAGAATATGTTATATACTTGCATACGTTAAAGCCTATATATGGATTATACGATTGACTATAAGTCACTTTTAATTCCCAAACAAAATAATAATAAATTATAAGAAATCCGCTCCGCAACTTTGCAAAATGTAGCTCAACATTCAAAGGGTTTTTAAAATCTATATCTTATGAAATATTTTTATAAAATTTATCAACAGTAAAAAATATAATGATTATTATAATATGGCTGATTCCCAAAAAGTTGTAACATTGAATGTTTCTGTTGTTTATTACACATAAAAAATGTACGTAAACTGATAAAATATTACGAAACAAAATATTATTTTGCTATTTGAAATAGGGTTTTATCCGTTTAACAATGACTTTGTGCATGTGCCAGTCGCTTTAAGGCAATTTATTGCCATTTTTTTTTCGTACAAACATTTTGAAACTATTCTCTTTTTCGAATCCAAACAATAATTTTTCTATCAGATATAAGCTTTATACACTTTAAACCAGGTAACCTGAACAGAGATAAAACATTATTAACTTTATATGTGCTTATTTTTTTGTATCAAAGCAACCTTGCAGATGGATGTTGGAGGGCTAATATAGTTTTCGCGACCTAATTTTAGTTCTTTCTGGACATCATTTCCATACTTGGGACAAACCTGACAGCGCAATCAGTGATATGAACTCTGACTGTGCGACCTTACCAAATTTGACATGAGGACTAAGCATCACCAAATATAAACCTACACCAATGACCCAGAAAGTTTAGGACTCTATTGTTTTACAAGAAAAACTTTCTTTTCAAAGGATGGCCAGAAAAGATGGCCAATATATCATCCTATAACTGCACTATATACTTGCAGGAGACTTGTTTTAAATTTCACAACAATACGGGGGTTTTTTAACTTTGTAATTCAGCAACACATAACTGTATCTAGATTATCATGATTAAATGATAAATTGAAATCAAGGATTTTTTTCTGATGTTTTTTTCTTTGAGTAAGAGAATGAACAACCTGTGTTTCGGAAGTTGCATTCCCTATTACCGGACAAAGTAATTGGTGCCTTCCTTAAAATACAACTTTAATGATACCATGGATTCATACTGTCCTTAACTATAGTGTGTGCTGTTTAAAATGAAGCATATCTTCTCTGAGAGTAAACCAAAATATATCGCATTTAATGAGTGACTATATACCAATAATCAGCATTTTAAAATTTCAAATTTGAGCATAATAATAATGTCTTAAAGAAATTGGAATGGTCAATTATTCGGATAACATAGAAACACTCATCAAACAATATAGTTAGCCTTTATGTGTATTATGACTCTTTTGATTAAGATAGCTTGCCTTCAGTAAAAAAGGGAGCTTTGGTTTGTTTATGTAAGTCATTTAAATCAGAATGATTCAATCGAGATAGAAATAAATGGACATACATAAATTGGTAAAATTAAACAGATCGTCTATGTGGTAATGTTTTGTATTATACAAAAGGCAAAAGGGAAAGAAAGAACAACAGAAAAAGATAACAAGTATCATATTATCTTTAATGATGGTCTTGATAGTACATTAGCATATTGATAGGAAAGGAAAGCTTATTTGTCTTGTTTAAGCTCTTTTATTGGAAGTCGTTCTCATATATGTGTATTTAATAGATGAATAAACTATTTTATAAGAAGAGACGGAAATTGTAGATAAGTTAATATCAGTAAAAGTCTGCAAAGAACATTAATTCTATGTTATATAGAATACCTTCTGTTTTATTTCACAAAGTTTTGACGCAATACATACTGTATTCATGATAAGATGTTATTGTATAATCGACTGGGAAAAAAAACACTTACTTAAGAGCACGTTTTTATACCACGATTTAATTAATTTCTATAACATATTGTAACCATAGTATATACAAAAATACATTTCCAAAGAAGTGGCAAAAATGATAGTATAAAGTGATATTTACAAGTAAGGAGTTTATTATTTAAAGGGGACAGAAAGAATATCAAAATGATTATAGCCATTATCATATAAAGTAGTTGCACATTCGTTAACACATTCTTAACAAAACAACTATATTATTTCGCCAACTATATTATTTCCAAAAATATATAACACACCATTAGAGCTTCCATCTGCTATAATTTACTGGTTGGTCGCCCTTTGTGCCCTGTTCAACCAGCTTATCTTTATTTAGACATTTTTGCGAAATTCATGTTTATTTTCTTCTACTTGTGCATTATGCTGTTTTTGTTGTTGTTGTTGTTGTTGTTTTTTGGGGTTTTTTTTGTTTTGTTTTTTATTAACTGGAAACTGTTCCATAATTAAACCACAACGTGTATTGGTTATGTGGCATCAGGGAACGGTTATCTGTTTTTCAGGAAAAAGGAAAAAGGCTAAAGTTTTGAAGGCAAAGGCAAACAGTTTCTAGGTAAAAGTGAACTGTTTCAGGTTATTGTTTTCAGGCAAATTGACCAGTTTGTTCCTATTTCCTTTCTTTTTAAAGGTGTTTGCAAAATAAAAAAAACAACAGAGAACAAGCACACAGCAGTACATTATTTAAGAAACATAGGACAATGTAGATATGCTTAGAAAAACAAATACATTTTAATTGTTAATATTTTGATAAATATTCCTAAAAGTTTGCAACAATTGAAAAACAACCAAATTATTTACATAGCAATATGATTTTAGAATGAAGATTTTATATCATAATTAGCAAATTGATATGAAGAAGGATGGGTAGGTGAAACAAGACTGATATGTCATACACAATGGCAATAGAAAAAAACATAAGGTGAATTATTAAAGCTACATGACTCCAGATTACTTGAAGCCAAAATATTTGAAAGAAGTAACCGTAAGGAAAAAGTTTTAAAAAAGCAAAAATAATTACAATTCAAAAAATAATATACATTTTTTTATGTAATCATTGACTGATTTTACAGTATTATTTGTCAACATATTTTTACTGTAACGAAGTAAGGTCTATATTTGCTTATCCTGACTTATTTTTTGGTATGTTTTATTGTAGATTTAAAGTGCCGTTTGCAATGTATATTTTACCTCATGACATTTTTTTTACTTTGTGAAAATCATTTCCATATGATAAGTTTGGGTCTCTCATATAACATTTATAATAGGTAATGCGAATAAGCACGTGTTCGCATTTTTAGGAGATTTTCCTCATTTTGAAAATTAGCAAATTAAGCAAAAAAGAAACAGTTACGTGATTACATAAAAACCTGACGGACGTCTGAATGAATTTCTCTGTTTTCAATATAAATATTTTTTTAACTAATATCATTAATGAAAACGATAATTAAAAAGGCAGTGGAATACTAATATGACAAATATAAGACGTAACTGATAAAATCCGCAGGTTTGCATGAAGTTTTTTGTTGCAGAAGTGAAAAGAAAAAGATAAATGGTTCTTTTAACATACACCAACTTCACAATCATTTATATGACATAACCAATTATTTGCATATAAATGTTCATAGAATTGTGATTTTTAAACTTTGTATAAAATGTTTATTGATGTCAAAGTCTTTTTGTCACAAAACAAATGTTTTATAATCACTGTTTGGTGGATTTTAATATTTTTTTAATAGTTTTGGTAAGAGGATTGCATAATGATTAGCGAATATGAAAAACACTGAAAAACAGATGCTAAATAATGATTATAGAAACAAGTAAACGACACACTCACTTAGTATGTTTGAAATATGTACCGAATGTTATCAATTAAAGTTTGTTTACTTTTTACGATGACTTTACACATTTTGGATATCACTCGGCTGTCTGTCTATTGAAACCGACTTTTCTGGATAACTAACTACTCTGCAAGTGACCAGCTATTTATCCCACGTGATTTCTGAATCGGCTATGTAAAGCAAACGAATATTAGTCTCCATGTCAAAGAAATTTGGTTTCGTCCGAGGTTCGAACCAGACACCACTTGAAAACATTTCCGATTATCTCCCAATTGAGCGAAGCGGGCGGACAAAAAAAATGATATTATTTGTGATTTTAAGTTGACTTGATAACAAAGAAAAGGCCAATTTAATATCCTGATCATGATTCTCCATGTTTATAGCTTCGATCGATGTGAATCCCCTGTTGAGCCGCAGATTATTAAGTAATATTTCTTATCACTATTATTACAATTGAAGATATCGATGAAGCGTCGTATAAATTATTGGCAACGAAAATGTTTTCTGGAAAATATCTATGATGTTCAGTTAAATAGGGAAAAGGTTATGTTGGTACAATTTTTCTTGCTCATCAATGTTTTAGCAAATCACAAGGCATAAAATAATCGTAAAAAGGTGATTGAAATCCAAGTTTCAAAAATTTAACATATTGTAAAGACAAACGTGTTTAACTGTGTTATTATGAAAAGGTAATTAATAAGATAAATGGATAAAAAACACATGTTTTAATATTAATATCTAATCACTTGAAAACCTATGATAAAACCTTTAGATTTACTTCTGAGATAAAAGGTCCACAAATTATATATTTCGGCTATCCTTAGATGTTCTCACCATTGCCAAATTTTCATTATATATAAATTTTCATTAAATCTTTTTGAACACATGCACAATATCGTATTTTATCATATAAAGTAGTTGCACATTCCTTAACACATTCTTAACAAAACATTAGACGCCAACTATATTATTTCCAAAAATATCTTTATCATAATGCACATTACTATATCTTTATCACAACGCGCATTTTCATATCTTCCACATTATGAACATTATCATACCTTTATCATAATGCGGATGCCTGATCTTATCAGACTCAAAATTGCCGGTTTGGTCTTTATCCTATTCATTTTGTCCTATCTTTCTTTATCATGTCTTGGGTATATTGCCATATCTTTAACATAATTTTATTATGATGCACATTGTCATATCTTTTACATAATGTTCGATACTCCATCTTTATCATAATGTACATTGCCATTACTTTATCACATTTTACATTGTGATATCTTTATCATAATTCACATTGCCATTCAGTGTCATTATACACATTGCCATTTTTTATCATAATGCACATAGCCCACTCTTAATCATAATGTATATTGTCATATCTTTGTCACAATGAACATTGCCATACCTCTGTTATGATGCATATTGCCATATCTTTTATCATCATGCAATTTACCATATCTTTGTCATAATGCATATCGCCATATCTTTATCATAATACGAAGTGCCATGGCTCTATCATTTTGCACATTGTCATTATTATTTTTACTATCACATGAATATTGCCACATTTTATCAAGAAGCAGTTCCTTTTTCAAGCAGACGGTCTCGCATATATAAAAGAGTAATTTGATTTTATTTGAGTGGGTAAGTATCTGTATTAATCTAGGAAATACAGCACTAAGTAATATGAAAAACAATACTGAGTAATGATTAATGATGCTTAAAGTTATATAATTGTAAGTTTTGCGGACTTAAGTGCGTTTGTAAGTCTACAAGTCGTATAACTTGATAGTTACATTATTTACGGTTGTCATTTTTTAAAACCTAAGATGTATCTAAAGACAGTAAGGCAGACTTTTCTAAAATGCAGTGGTATTTAGAATGCTAATCGTGCATTGTATGGTTCTACTGCAAAATATTGCTTAAATTAGAACAATTGATGGGTAAAATGTCAGTTCGCATTAAACCTTAAAAAATTGCAAAAAAAAAACAACAGAAAGAAAAGCATATGTTAACATTGCGAAGGGTTCCTGTGCACAGTCATTGGTCTGACACACAATTTATGTGAGTTATTTCATGTTGTTCATGACTAATTAATGTGGTAATTGTTTAAAAATTGTACGCATCCAGTGTTTGCACTTATACGTCATAATATAGATTATCTAAAGTACTGTCAACACGCATGTATTCTGTTTTGAGTTGGGGTTTTTTGTGTATGTTTGTGTGTTTTTTATGGGGGGGGGAGTTAGTTATTTTTTATGGGGGGAGGGCGTTTAATGGGTGTTTTTGACGTTGTATTTTCTTTGTTGTTTATTGGTATTGTGTTTTTTGTTGTTTTTTGTGCTTTGTTTGATTTGTTTTTATTTTCTATTTCTTATTCATAAGGGACTCCCATTGAGACTTTTTGACATGACGGGATAGGAAATATTTCCCGAGATTTATGGACCAATTGAAGGTTTGGACCAAACACTTGTTTGAAAATTTACAGATCTTTCTTTCACTCCATTTTGTCCGGAATAATCATTTTAATGTTTTAAATGACCAGAAAATGAAAACGCGTTGCAACACTTGTCTAACGATATACTAACTAGACTTTAGATTACTTTCTTTTATGCCATATCCAACTATGATATAATACAAGAAAATGGCAGAAGGAAAAGGTTCATCTAATAATAGTATTTTCCCCCTAAAATGTTCTTATCATATAGACAAAGAAACCCACCTTGCCAACCCCAACTTATTAATGTGACTTTCTGTGTGCTTCCATTTGTAAACACTTAAACTGTTATGGGAATTATGTCTTAATGGTAGATTATGTAAACTAAATAAATTTTATTAATTTTCATTTATATCACCGTTAACAAAATAAACAAAAATAGCTCCGAAACTGAAATTAGTGTGTCTGTTTAATTTAACCATTCTTACGGCAGATATCATTCATAAAATGTCAATAGTCAATAAATCGTTAATATTTCATTACATATTCCAAGTTATGTTTTCAATGAAACACATGTCATAAATCAGACTAAAATATCATCTTCTTAAATAACTGTTTTTCTCGGAATTCGCTAGACAGAAATTGCCATATTTTCAGGTGAGAAAACAAATTTGTTTTCCAATATCAGGAAGCCTTCACACCATTTTGTATGGAATGCTGTACAATATGCCAGTAAAACAACATCTTTAACCAATACAGCCAAAATAGGAAAGCAGTCGCTGTGCTACATTGTAAGAGTATCTCCAAGCGGCTTTTACAGTACAAGAGTATGCGTGCTTAACTGTATTACCACACACCAATAACGTAATAACCTGTAAGAGGATGTGAGGACATATATTCATACTATTTATCTACCATATGGAAATATTTTGTAATGAAATGAAACGATGTTTTAAAATTAAAACAAAATGATATCGAATTAACAAATTATTAACTGTTTATTTCATTCCGACGGGGAAAAGGATTATTGACAAAGGTTTGTTTGAACTTTGTACTATTTTTTTCTCATTTTCTTCATTTTTCCAATGCAATGCATCTGTATTGGATAACAATAAATTTGCAAGGCTTCTTTAATACATGTTTTAAATAATAATTGAAAATTTAATGCAAGTTGTATTTTGAAATCAAATTATCAAATTTTTATAATTCACGTCTGCTCAAATGATTTTACAATTATGGCACAATTTTTTTCAGTTATACCTTTTAATCCAGCGTAGGTACACAATTCTTTAGTAACGTCATGTCATAAAAATTATATTATTTTTCTTATGTTTCTGTTATAGTTGAGAACTGCTCGTCTAAGATAAGAATATGATTACATCATTACATTTAATAAACACAAATCATATTGTTTTAATATACATATGTTTATCTTTTATCTCTAGAATAATGACATATATATTGCTTCCTTTCTCCTTTTCTTAGCTCAATTAAGGTCATTCTTGTATTAAAGTACAATCCATTACATCGTAAACAGTGGCTGACCTACGCACTAATAGAATATAGCAGTGGGAAGAGTTACAAGACGTGAAACTACTTTTCCGCTTTCCTGCTGAAGTTTAAATGAAGGATTTGATTTCAAAAAATGTCGAAAAAAGGTTTCGAAACCACCTCCCCAAATCATGAACATTTTTTCCCCATTTGATTGTGATATTTATCTTTTAGTTTTATGTGTGACTATTTAAAACAAATATATAGTACAGAATATCTTCTACACATTACGGAAAAAGTTTCACTTTCCGACACATTTTCTTTTATAGCTTTAAACACTTGTCCGTGGTTCATTTGTATTGATGTAAGATAAAATGATTGGTCATTTGATTTAATGATTGTTGCATTTATTTGCCTTGAATAAATTTTAAATTGTTATATTCTCTTTAATATCTAATATATCTAAAAAGTACAAGGATATAAAGATTCGTATCTAAAATAGATTCATTGATGGAATAAAAATCTACCATTAAACGCATTAGAAAGACAAAGAAATTACATCATTTTCAACCACAGATTTCAAAATCTCATTCTTTGAGAAGGGACCACCCCTTCTCAATTTTAATGTACAGTTTCTTTATCTGTTGAATAACAGGGAGTCCTTTATTTCACTTTTAGATAAATTTCCGTCATTTTTTATTAAAGTACAACCCACTATGTCGGAAATATTAGCTGATTAGAGATGTTAGTTACTTTTTAGTTTGCTAATTTAGTGTGATGGAATTTGTTCAGCTCTGAACTTTGAACAATCTATGTGACAGTTGAAACAGTTATTTATCGGAAAGTCTATGAATTAGAAGTCAATGAAATGACATATTGAACATATATAATGCAATCGACATAGGTTTATAATCAAATAATTGCCTTTCCTTGTAACTGGAATTTGCTTTTTGTTTGGTAAACTTTGTTAATTTCAAAAAGCATCTAAAAAACATTAAAGGAAATTAAAAAAAATTTAAAGAAATAAATAAAAACCTATACGTAATGTTTTGAGTGTGCATGTTATTTCAAGTTGTTTATCGTGATTATCATATTAAGTTGTTTTATCATTATAATGCAAGACTGAATTTATCTATCTACTTATCCACCGTAATAAGTTTCTCACGAATGTCTTTGATTTACCCTGCTTTGCATTAAGCAAGATTTATTTTGCCGAAACAGAAACGTAAATAAATCAAACCACTAGGCTTTTATAAATCTATTATATGCTCGTATTTCTCTGAACTCTTTATCTGTTGACGGGCAAAATAATTCTGAACATAATTAAAGTGTGTTTTTTTACCAGTTAAATGAATGTGAAAATACATAATATATATAGAGTTAAATACGTATAGTAAAAGAATAACTTAGACGAAATATACTTGTTTTGTTTAAGAATATTATAGAGCTAGATCAATTTGCCGACTCCTTCCTTTTCTTTTAAAACTGCTCTCCCCTCAGTGTGTTTGCCCTTTTTACGTGAAGCCTTTCTATTGACCCCGTGTAGCTGGATAGTCTAAAGATCTGCAAGAACATCTCTCACTCTTGTTGATATTTACTTTCATATTATAGGGATAAAGGTATAAACATTGACACGTATATCCATACACACAATAAGAATTACATGTGTCTGCTTTGTACTTGATTCAGTGACTTGTTGTTTCATAAATAGTAAAGGATATATACAATTCAACTGATGTACAATGCAATACCGTCACATGTATTATCTAAAAGTTATAATTTAATGTCGCACGTAAGGATACTTGGGAAAAACGTTTGCTTAAAAAGAATAGTTATAGTTAATACATGTAAGTTTTTTTTTCACGTGAATTCTTACTATAAAATAAATATATCACAGGCTACTTTAACATGTTTAAGCCAATGTTATATGATACATTCAATGCAAGAAAATATGCGTGTCTTACAGTATTAGCTATCATTGGTAATAGCTTTTAAAGGTGTGGACAATTTTTTTTGAAAATTTCTTAACTCTATGCTGTCGTTTGTAAGCAGAGTGTTTCAGTACAGAAAATTGCAATAGGATGAAGTATTTATGAAGCATTTCTTGAATAATAATGTACAAAGATATTATGAATGACCTTTATATTGATTTTTTTTAAAATAAAAATTATAGATACGTCATTGATTATGTTTTATGAAACCGAAACCCATCTGTTTAATATCAATTTTGATTTATTATGATATGTGTAGTTTGTATTGATGAGTGATTGTGTACTTGTAAACCTGCTAGGAAAACTTTAAGGATTCAAGAATGCATTATGATTGAATCTCGTTTTTGTTTGTTTGCTTTTTTGTTGATATCCATCCACAAAGAAACAGAGAAATCATTTTTATACAACCCTGATTTCATTAAATTGATAGTATTTGAAACACATATTAACATATGCCTCGAAAATAGGAGTTTTAACCAGTTCCGTTGTAATGAATATGTTCGAACCTATGTGACGTAATATTTAAAAACTTTTTTTAGGAAAATATCTTAGTTAAACCGAACAAAAAATTAATCGTGAAGTATCTTTTCAAGGAAAAAAAGGAAAAAATAGAACACGGCTTGTAATAGACTAAATGATTATATAATTTTGGTTTCCTTCGGTTTGCTTATTTATGAATTGTAACTGTCCCCGTTATTAAATCAAATACCGTCGAATAATTTTTGTCTATATCAGTTGAATGATTCAGACGTAATTTTTATGGCATAAACTAGCCTGAAAAGAGTCTGCAATACTAACCGTTTCACACTTGTTTTATATTAGAAGTCGACAAGTGTAGGGAAAGTAGAATGAACACGTGTTTATAGTAGCATGAATATGAAATATAAATATTAATAATATAGAAAGAGTAAAGTCTGGATATTCCTTGTCTTTTGATATTATGACGCCGATTATAGGGCATGGAATATCAGTATTACAAATTCCTGATTGAAACTGACAAATATGAAAGCAAAATCTTATTGCACATATGAAATAGTTTGAATTATTATTCTTAGGAAATTAAAACACAACAAACCTAAACCTGTCATCAAAACGATAATATTGCCAATCGTATGAAAACAGTCAGCATTAAATGGGAGATTGTGTCAAATTGTATAATTAACTATGATCACAGTTCTACATCATTGAAATGAATGAGAAAAGAATGCAGTTTAATTAACATATTTGCTACATGTACACGCTCGTACTTTAATATAGTTATGAAACATTTTAACCTGTTTTAACAGAAATATATCTAAACAGGTTTTCGCTGAATGCGTCTATCATTTCCCTTGGCTGGTACAGTAAGCCCAATTTCAAGGGAAAGCTTGATTATATTTATTGCAGGGTGCATCGTCCGATATCCGAACCGTTAAAATTCATCATTTATTATTGATTACATGATAATCAACCTTGGGTATCCGACGATATGCAGGGTGATGCATCAGTTATTACTAATTCAAACACATGTTATATAATAAGCATAATTATGCAACAACTTAAAACTAAAGTAACAAGTAAAACATATTTTCAATTCTAACTCAAATAGAAACTCAAACAGTTTATAAACCCTTCTGTCTGCACAGCGAGGCTGTTGTACAAAAGTTTAAATTGCTGACAATGCCTTAACAATGTTCAACGATGGCGCATAAGCAATAAAGGTACACATATTATTGCGCAGTAAAGACAAAAGTATAAAATGCACATAATAGTTAAAACATAAATAGTTAAGACCAGTGTGTATGTACACTTTATAACAGCATTTTCTGTGCAACAATGTAACTGTGAATATTTTATATACTTGCATACATTAGAGCCTATATATGGCTTATAGGCTTATAGGATTGACTATAAGTCACTTTTAATTGACAAATCTTAAAACCAATAACAACAGAAAAAAAACTAACGAAAATCCCTTCCCCACCTTTGCAAAATATAGCTTTACATTTAAATCAGGTAACCTGAACATTGATAATTTAATATTTCCTTATTTTGCTGTATCAAAACAACCTTGCAGATGGATGCTGGAGGACAAAAATAGTTTTTGAGACCTACTGACATCATCTCCATACTTGAGACCAACTTGACAGCGCTTACACTGGTGTGAACGCAGATGGATGCTGGAGGACAAAAAAATAGTTTTTGAGACCTACTGACATCATCTCCATACTTGAGACCAACTTGACAGCGCTTACACTGGTGTGAACGCAGATGGATGCTGGAGGACAAAAATAGTTTTTTGAGACCTACTGACATCATCTCCATACTTGAGACCAACTTGACAGCGCTTACACTGGTGTGAACGCAGATGGATGCTGGAGGACAAAAATAGTTTTTGAGACCTACTGACATCATCTCCATACTTGAGACCAACTTGACAGCGCTTACACTGGTGTGAACGCAGATGGATGCTGGAGGACAAAAATAGTTTTTGAGACCTACTGACATCATCTCCATACTTGCGACCAACTTGAAAGCGCTTACACTGGTGTGAACTCTGACTGTGTGACCTTGCCAAAGTTTACATGAGGACTAAGCATAACCAAATATAAAACTACACCAATAACCCAGAATGTTTAGACTCAAACAAGACAAAAACTTTCTTTTAAAAAGACGGCCAACAAAGATGGCCAAATATACCATCCTATAACTGCACAATACCCTTGCAGGACGATTTATAAATATCACAAAAATACGAAGGTTTTTTTTATCTTTGCAATTCAGCAACACATACCTGTTTTTAGATAATCATGACAAAATGATTAATTGAAATGTAGGAAATTTTTGCTGATTTTTTTTCTACTTTGAGTTAGAGAATGAACAGTCTGTGTTTCGGAAGCTACGTGAAGTTAAATCATTCCTTCCTTCAAAAATACAATTGTAATGATACTATGGATTCGTACTGTTTTTAACTATAGTGTGAACTTTCTCTCTGTGTAAACTAAAGATGTTTGCATTTAAAAGAGACTATATACCAGTAATCAGCATTTACAAATATCAAATTTGAGCATAATAATTCTTCTACTGTAGTATTGGGAAAGGTCAATTATTCGAATAGTTATCAAACAATATAGATAACCTTTATGTGTATTGTGACTATTTTGCAACACATACGGGTCTTCCGTAAAATAAAGAGATTTGGCTTGTTTATGTCAATCATTTATAACCATTTTAATGCTTTTAATCTAAATTATTTAATCGAGAAAGAAATAAATGTAAATACATAGAAGAGTAAAAATAAATAAACTGTCTTTTTGGTAATAAATGCTTGATAGAATACAAAAAAGGAGGAAACAACAGAAGAAGATAACAAATATCAGATTGTCTTTAGTGATATCTTTGATAGTACATTATCATATTGATAGGAAAGGAAAGTTTATTTGTCTTATTTATGCTCTTTTATTAGAAGTCGTTCTCATATATGTGTATTTGATAGATAAAAAAAGTATTTTATAAGAAGAGACGGAAATTGTAGATTAGTTTATATCAGTAAAAGTCTGTAAAGAACATTAATTTTATGTTATAGAGAATCCCATCTGTTTTATTTCATAAAGCTTAAACGCAATACGTTTTTTATGATAAAATGTTATTGAATAATCGACCGTGAAAAACGTAGACTTACTTGAGAGCACGTTTTTATTTCGCAGTTTATTTAATTTCTTTAACATATTGTATACATAGTAGATACAAAAAATACATTTCTAGAAAAATGGCAAATATAATAGTATAAATCAAAGGAGTTTACTATTTCAAGAGGACGGATAAATAGATATAAAAATGATTATCTTCATTATCATATAAAATAAGTGCACATTCCTTCATAGCTCTTGACGCATTCATTACAAATCATTAGACGCCTACTATATTATTTCCAAAACTATGTAAAACACAATTAGAGCTGCCATTTGTTATAATTTACTTGTAGGTCGCTCTTTGTGTCCTGTTCAACCAGCTTATCTTTACTTAGACATTTTTGCGAAATGCATATGTTTATTTTTTTCTATTTGTGCAAAATGCTATTTTTTTTTGTTGTTGTTGTTTTTTTGTTTTTTTTTTTAAACTTGAAACTGTTCCATAATTAAACCACAATGTGTGTTGGTTATGTGGCATCAGGGAACGGTTATCTGTTTTTCAGAGAAAGGCTAATGTACTGTTTGGAAGGCAAAGGCAAATAGTTTCTAAGTAAAAGTGAACTGTTTCAATTAAGGTATCGGTATATTGTTTCCATGCAAAACTGACCAGCATGTTTCTATTTCCTTTCTTTTTAAAGAAATGTCAATGAAAAAAGAAAATATCGGATGAATTATTAAAGCTACATGCCTTCAGATAATTTGAAGCCAAAATATTTGAAATAAATAAACCGTAAGAAAAATGTACTAAGTTTTAAAAAAGTAAAAATAACTACAATTCAAAAAAATATACATTTTTTATGTAATCATCGACTAATTTTACACTTTGTCAACATATTTTTTCTGCGTGACTAACGAAGTAAGGTCTATATTTGCATATTCTTACATATATTTTTGGTATGTTTTATTGTAGATTTAAAGTGCCATTTGCAATGTATATTTTAATTTTCCCCACATGACAATATTTACTTTGTGACAATCATTTCCATATGATTATTTTTTTGACTCTCATATAACATTAAATAATAATAGGTTATGCGTGTAAGCACGTGTCCGCATTAATAGGAAAATTTCCTTAGTTTGATAGAAAAAAAAAAACAACAAAAAAACAAAAAGTTACGGTGATTACATAAAAAAACATGACGGACGTCTGAATGAATATCTCTGTTTCTAATATGATTATTTTTACACTAATATCATTAATAAAAACGATTATTAAAAGGGCAATGGAATACCAATATGACAAATATAAGACGTAACTACGTACATACGAAAAATGCTAGACATTTATATCCCATCCACACAACTTAGGTCCTAGAATGATTGCTTAGCACTTGTTGTGCAGCGTAGTAGGACTGTGACTTATGGTGATCGTGTTTTTATGACGCAGCCCCTAAACTCTGGATTGCCCTACCTAGAACACTAAAAAGCTGTGAAACTCTAACAGTGTTTAAGAGAGCACTTAAAACTCACTTTTTTAGGAGGTTTTATTTGGACTGATTATTTTTTAGGTTCGCTCTTTTTTAAACAATTCTTAAGTCTTACCTGTACTTTATTATTTATTTGGGTCTTTATAACTTTTTTAACTACATTTGATTTGAATTTGTGACTTGAGCAATATTGATGTTTTAATTTGTTTTTTAAATATTGTATCATTTATTTGGTTATACTGTACAGTACTTTTGAATATGTCAATGTGCATTAAAAATGCTTAAGAAGTTTGGTATATAATAATAATAATAATAACAACTGATAAACTCAACAGGTTTGCAAAAAGATTTTTTGTTGCAGAAATGAAAAAAGAGATAAGTGGTTCTTTTAACATACACCAATTACACAATCATCTATATGACATTACCAATTATTTCCATGAAAATTTTCATACAATTCTGAGTTTTAAACTTTGTATGAAATGTTTATTGATGTCAAAGTCTTTTCGTTACAAATTTGTTTTATAATCACCCTTTGGTGGATTTTAATGTTTATTTTAATAGTTTTGGTAAGGGGATTGCGTAATGATTAGAGAATATGAAGAAAAAAAAACACTGAAAAACAGATGTTGTATAATGATTATATAAACAAATAAACTATGCACTCACTTAGTATGTTTGAAATATGTACCGAATGTTATCAATTAAAGTTTGTTTGCTTTTTACGATGACTTTACACATTTTGGATTTCACTCGGCTGTCCATCGAAACATGCTTCCCGGGATAACTAACTAGTAATTACCAATTACTCTGCAAGTGACCAGCTATTTATGCCACTTGATTTCTGAATCAGCTATGAAAGAGCAAGTGACCATTATACTCCATGTCCAACAAATTCGGCTTCTTCCGTGGTTCGAACCAGACACCACCTGAAAACATTTTCGATTATCTCCCAATTGAACTAAGCGGGCGGACAACAAAATGACATTATTTGTGATTTTAAGTTAACTTGATATCAAAGAAAAAGCCAATTTACCCTGATTCTCCATGTTTATAGTTTCGATCGATGTGAATCCCCTGTTGAGCCGCAGATTATTGAGTAAACTTTCTTATCACTAGTATTACAGTTGAAGATATTGATGTACGGTTGTACAAATTATTGGCAACGAGGAATGTATTCTGGGAAATATCTATGATGTTCAGTAAAATAGGAAAAAGGTTATGTTGGTACATTTTTTTTATCACCATTTTGATAATTATTTATTAATTTAGCAAATCACAACGTATAAAGTAATCGTAAGAAGGTGATTAAAATCCAAGTTTCAAACCTTTAACATATTGTACAGATAAAACATGTTTTACTGTTTGGACATATGCACAATATCATATTTTATCATATGTATATTATCATATCTTTATGATACTGCATATTACTATATCTTTGTCTCAACGCGCATTTCCATACTTCCACATTATGAACCTTATCATACATTTATCATAATACCGTTGTCATATCTTATCACATTGCCAGGTCTTTATCAAATTCATATTGTCCTATCCATATCATGAGTATATTGTCTTATCTTTACCGTAATTTTGTTAAAATGTACATTGCGATATCCTTAACATAATGTACATTACTATATCTTTATCACAATGTACATTACCATTACTTTATCACATTTCGCTTTTTTATATCTTTGCCAGTATCATTATGCACATTGCCATTTTTAATAATCATTTAATTAATCATAATGGACGCTGCATATCTTTGGCACAATGTATATTGCCATACCTCTATTATAATGCACATTTCCATATCTTGATCATCATGCAATTTACCATATCTTTGTCCCATTGCACATCGCCATATCTTTATCATAATACACATTGTCATACCCCTTTCATTATGCACATTGTCATTTTAATTCCTTTACGATCACATGAATATTTCCATAATTTATAAGGAAACAATGCGTATTTTAAGCAGAGGCAGTCTCGCTTATATAAAAACGTAATTTGATTTTCTTTGAGTGGGTAAGTATCTGCATTTGTCTAGGAAATACAGCCTTAAGTTATCTGAAATACAATACTCAGTAATAATATTTAAAGTTATATACATTTAAGATTATATAATTGTAAATATTGCGGACTTAAGTGCACTTTTAAAGTCTATTAATGATAGTTTACATTATTTACGGTTGTAAGTACAGTATGGAACACCTAGCACATTTTTAAGGACAACTAGGCAGACTATTATAAAATACAGTGGTAAAGAGATTATTAAAGGTGCTCTGTATGTTTCTACTGCAAAATATTGATTTAAGTAGAACTATTGATAGTAAACAATATCAGCTCGCCTTAAACCTTTTAAATTGTTACAACAAAAACCAACAGAAAGAAAATCATATGTTAACATTAAGAAGGGTTCCTGTGCAGTTATTGGACTGGCCAACAATTTATTTTTGTGATTGTAACTATGTAGTTCTTGACTTATTAATATGGTTATTGTTTACAAATTGTACACATCCAGGGTTTGCATTTATACATAATTTTTAGTATATTATGATAATAAAGTACTGTTAAATTATTCAAATATGGTAATATAGTACTGTTAAATTATTCATTCAACACGTATGTATTCCGTTTTGTGTGTTTTTGTGTGTATTAGTGTTTTTTATGGGTTTTTTTGTGTTGTTTTTTTTGTTTTGTTTTTTGTGGGAAGGGGGTTGTATGGGTGTTTTGATGTTGTATTTTCTTTGTTGTTTATTTGTATTGAGCTTTTTGTTTTGTTATTGTATTTTGTTTGCTTTGTTTTTATTTTCTATTTCTTGTTTTAAAGATACTCCATTAAGGCTTTTTTGACATTACGGCATGGGAAATATTTCCTGTCATTTAAGAACCAATTGAGATTTGGACCCATCACGTGTTTGAAAATTTTCAGATCTTTCTCTCACTAAGTTGTGTCCATGATAATCATTCTTATTGTTCAAAATGACCAAATAATTAGAACGCGTTGTAAAGCTTGTCTAACGCTTTATTAACTGAACTTTCTGTTACTTTGTTCTATACCATATCCAAATATAATATAATACAAGAAAATGGCAGAAGGAAGATGAAAATCTATTTTTTTCCTAAAATATTCTTATCATACAAAGAAACCCACCTTGCCAAACCCTCTTTTGATACTATTGTGACTTTCTTTGTGCTTCCATTTCTAAAAAGTGTACGTTTTTATGGAATTATGTCTTAATGGTAGATTATGTGAACTAAATAACTTTTATTAATTTTCATTTATATCACTGTCAAAAAATTAAAAACATTAGCTCCAAAACTGAAAATAGTGTGTCTGTTCATTTTAACCATTCTTACTGCAGATATCATTGATAATAACATGTTAGTTGTCAATAAATCGTTAATATTTCATTACATATTCCAAGTTATGTCTTCAATGTAACACCTGTCATTAATCAGACTAAAATGTCATCTTCTTAAATCACTTTTTTGTCTGGGAATTTGCTTGACAGAAATTGCCATATTTTCAGGTGAGAAAACAAATTTGTTTTTCAATATCAGAAAACCTCCACGCCAGTTTATATGGAATGCTGTACAATATGCCAATAAAATAACATCATTAACCAATACATTCAAGCTTGGAAAGCAATCGCTTTGCTACGAGTATCTCCAAGCGGCTTTACAGTACAAGAGTGTGCGTGCTTAACTGTATTACCACACACCAATAAGATAATAACCTGTGAAATGACTGTGAGAAGATGTGCGAACATATATTCATACTATTTATTTATCATATGGAAATAGTTTGTAATGAAATGAAACGATGTTTTAAAATAAAGAGTATATCAAATGAACTAGATATTAATTGTTTGTTTCATTCCGACCGGGATAAGGATTATTAAACAAAGGTTTGTTTGAACTTTGTGCTTTTTTATTTTCTTGTTTTCCTCATTTTTCTAATGGAATGCGTCTGTAATGTAAAACAAAAAGTTTACAGGGCTTATATAGAATAAAGCTTTCATAGATATTTTAAATAATAAATTAAAATTTAATGCAACTTGTACAATTATCAAATCCTTATGATTCACGTCTACTCACATGATTTTTACAAAATGTTGATATGATTGTTGCACAAATATTTCAGTAATACCTGTTAATCCAGCGTAGGTACACACGTCTTTAGTAACGTCATGTCATAAAGATTCCTTCCATTAATTCTTTTATATTTCTGTTATCGTTGAGAACTTCTCGGCTAGGATAAGAAAATGATTGCATTATTACATTTAATAAACACAAATCATATTGTTTTTAATATAAATTTGTTTGTTATTAATATCTTTTATCTATAGAATGATGACATATATATTGCCTCCTGTCTCCTTTTCTTAGCTCAATTAAGGTCATTCTTTTATTAAAGTACATTCCATTACATCGTAAACAGTGGCTGACCTACGCACTAATAGAATATAGTAGGGGAAAGAGTTACAAGACGTGAAATTATTTCCGTTTAAATGAATGGTATGATTTTTTTTTAAATGTTGAAGAGATTTTCGAAACCACCTCTTCAAATCATGAACATATTATCCATTTGATTAGTTTTAATTTGTGACTTTGGAAAAAAAATCAAATGTATATAATACAGTAAATCGTTAGTACATTACGGAAATCATATCACGTTCCGGCACATTTTAATTAATGAGATTAAACACCTGTGCTTCTTTTGTATTGATAGTAAGACGAAATGATTGGTCATTTGACTTAATAATCTTTTTCAAATAATATATAATACGGCAGTTGAATTTATATGCCTTGAATAAATTTTAAATTGTAATGTTCTCTTTATTATCTAAAATATCTAAATACACACGTATTTCTAATTTTATAATTTTGGCGAAATTACCATCAACAGAACTGACAAAAGGAAATCAGTCAGTTAAATATTATATGATTCTTCATCAGTATCCTTCTAAAATGAAGAACAATTACAAAAATCACAGACAACATTTTATGAATTCTGAAAAGGGAGGGGGTTCTCTCGAGGTCAATGGAAACAAAATCAAATAGTTGAAAGTCACATACTCAATTTTATTCAAGGCAGAGAACACAAAAGAAACACGATTTCAACGACCTCCATCCTTTTTTAACTCAGTTGTTTTTTCTGTTATCATATTCTAAGAGAATGGGCTAATTAAACAATTTATCAACTGTTTTTGTTCTGACTGTGTGAAAGCAGAAGCAATTGTATTCAAGTATGTTTATTACTGATAAGGGAAGCTAAATATCTCTCACATCCTCGGGCCCTGGTAAAAGCAGTATGCAATCATCAACTGCTACAGCTCTCTTGCTTGTTCAGTTTTAACGATGTGTTTAGTGATGATTTTGAAGACCTGAAGACTTTATTTTAAATTATGTTATGTAGTTTATCGTCATTTCTTTACCCCTTACACCGCTTCAGACGGTGCTAGCGGGCGTGATAATTGCTGTACATTTACATTATTTCTGATAAACATTTTCATCAAACCGAGTTTGCAATTTGGTATAAATTTGTAGTTTTAATGCTTCATAAAGATCATCCTTTTTCAGATTTTATAAGAAAGGCAATTTTCCTTTTTTTGTTTAGTCAATGGTTGATGTGAATATATCTAATCTCAGGTTATGAAAGTAATTTGTATCTTTGATCACATTTGTTCTAAACAATTTATGAATTAAAGGTCCATAAAGACTCAGAAATGCTATTATTTTTATTTCTCAATGGTATTTTGTATTTCTAAAAAACATACTCATTTTCTAATTATAAATACATCATTTTATGTACTATTAATGTTTATGTACATGTTAAATAATTATGTACTTATCGCACAGGTCTTGAATGATCTGTTAAACATGGTATCGGGATAGAGTTAATATTTGTTTAATACAAGTATACCAAACATAGTCACTTAAATAAATTTTGATAGTTAAAAGTCATATATTGAGCTTTAACATAAAACTTTAGGAATGTGACTGAGCATTAAGAGTATAAAGGGATTAGCTGAGTATTTTGTGTTGAATTTTAATGTGATCGTTTTTCACGTAATCGTGTACCAGGATGATATTTTCACAAGTTGTGAAGCCATGAGAATAATTGTTTCTCTGGAGATTCACAAAGGAACAAAAAAAGAAACCCTCACAGGTTTAACTTTAAATGTTTGCTTTTATTTGTGCCGTATTACGCGATCTTTGTAGTTTAATAATTATTGATACAATTTTTACTTCTTAAAAATCCATGTTCTGTTTTCCTTTATCTTTTGATGTATTGATTGGCAACGAAAGTTTACATATAAAAATTTCATGATACTACTTGTGTTTTCAGTGATAAAGTCCTTATAAAATATAACCAATGCACTTTCAGCATTTGCTTCACGTGAGGTTCCAATCTCTATAATTATAAGTTCTTATCTTATCAATTTACCCTCGATTTCATTTCCAGAGTTCAAACGTCTATATTAAATCCATATCACACCTCATATACAATCGTGTTCAAACTATTTTTATCAAATGCATATCATATTACATCTAGCTAGTTGTCTCGTCCGATATAGTTTTGACAGCTGTTTACTCGTCCAATAGAATTAATTATTATGTTAAGGTAGCTCGCTACTTTCCGACCGAAATTTGACAATATCTCAGATCTTGATGATTTCTGGTATACAGACATGTAGATATGTAAGCTTTACTTCTGCAGCATTATTTTATAAATAAACAGCGTTACTATGACGTCAAAGCGCCCTCTATCGGTGGCGGCGAAATTGCGTCTTTTTTATCAATAAACATGTCTGTTATTATCAATTTTCATCCGATTTCCTTCATTTTAATTTTATAATGTTCAGTAAATGTATGTCTTTGTAATGATGTCTTTCTTTAACATTTGCTTAATACTCTGCGATTCTACGTTATTTTCCCTCTCGTTCTGACGTCCATATTTGATGCAAATATCGCGCGATATCGCAATAAAGATTGTGAAATAATAAAAAATCAACACGGTGAATTTTGCTTTAATTTTTTTAGCATGTAGTGAAGTCATAAAAGAAAATATTTATGCAATAAAAATATAGGGTCAACGCGTAAGATATTTTGCTATTACTATTTGAATATAAAATAAAGGGTGAGTAAAACGTAATGATTTTGGTGACGTCAAATATTTTTCTCAAGGAAATTTTCACGACTTTTTCGATAAATAACATACTGATAGGAATAAAAATGTGTGAAAACCATCAACAACAATAGTTTGTAGACATGTTCCGTAAAAATGTTCTTTTAAAAGTCCTGGCAGATGCCTGCATTTCGATGAATATCTTCAATTATATACATGTACAACAAATCAGGGTATAACTGTCTGCAAAAGTTGGTATCAATCGCTGAAAAACTGCAACGAATGGATATAAATACCTCGAGGACTGAAAGACAATTCAGAATATTGAAAGATATAATTAAAGGGCCACCTAAGTGGAAATTATAAAAACATAAATTTTGCAAAGAATGTCAGAAAAAAAGAATGAAAAGGCTGATGCAGTCGCAATGTCATCATGTTATGTATATCTCGGTACAACATAAACTTCCATGTTATCATATGTAACAATTTTGAATTGTATATATCAGTTAGTAGGAACAGAGACATAGATAACATCTATGTCTGTGGTAGGAAATAAATCAAATTTACGTTTCAAAAATATATGATCAACTGGAAGTAGCAACGATTTGTACGTAAGCCATGATTCACTGGTAGTCTTAATTATATTCTAAAATCTAGCAGACATTTAATTCAAAAATTTTCTACACGTATAAAAATTTATTTATTAACAGCCATCAGATATTCTATTTTCTCTCGCAGCTAAATACCCTGCACTAAGCGTGAGACTCACATTTAAAGCAGGAATCACGCTCTCATGCTATGGCTTTAATTTCTCACGTATTTCACATAATTACAGATATTCTTATTTATTTTAAACTAGCTGACTCGCGGTATGCGTTTACTAGCGCATCTTTGAGGCGATCTGAAGCCGCGATCATTTCTCGATTAAAGGCGAAAGTTCCGTTGATTTATTTTGTATGTTCAGAAGCGGAGAATTTTGCATATTAAATACAGATTCCCTTGTATTGAAGACCATGTAGGATCCTCAATTTTTGAGAATATGGTTGTGGGAGAAGCTCGTTTTTTGTCTGCACATAATGCAGTGCTATGTAGAGCCTATGAAAATAATGAACTATGCATTTTATGTTTTATATTTTCTTATTTTTTAATATTGGGTTTAACGCCGCTTTCAACGTATTTCAATTAAAGCGGAGGGAATTTAACGGTACCAGTGTTTCTCACAGTATCAACTTCTTTTTGGAAATGAATGACAGGAGTCCGAGGTGGACCTTGAAACATTTCATAGACAGTAAACAATTCTAAAATATAATCTATTAGTACAATAAGCAATCGTGTCTCGAATCCATGCCTTCCGAATTCAGCGTAAGACCACTTTACCGATTACAACGTGGCAACAGAAGAATATTCAAAGTAAAAAAAACCTGATTATGATCTCCGTTAATAAGGGAGAAGTCCATTTTATTGCTAACATCATAAACACGTGTTGTTGGTGTGTGTTTGAGGTTGTTTTTTTATTTTATTTTTTTTTATTTTTGTTTTAAAGCAAACTGTATTGTATTAAAAAATGAACAAGATAACGTCAACATAATACATTATTCGTATTCAGTGGTAACAAAAGTTGCACAAGTTAGTTAATAATTATATTTTGTATTTAACTAAAATATACAGTATAACCTCTACAGAGAAATGCCCTTTGTTGCCTAGAGTGGTTGCTCTACAGAGGTAAAATGTAGTGGAACTCTTTAGAAATAAATAATACTTTGAGGGCCGCTATGTTATACTGTACAGTAATGAAAAAACGGTAATGAATCCGAGTTGAGTAATGGTTATATTGGGTGTACATTCGAGTCTGCAGTTGCGAATATGCATATATATTTTTTTATTCAGTATGATTTTGCTTCCAAAATAGTTTATAGTTTGTCACATAAGTGCTCATTTTCTAATTATCATGACATTTTAATTAGATTATAATTATATAATCTATGTATTGCACAGACTTAGAAATGGTAAGCAAAAATAAAAACAAAATAAAGGTTTTTGTTTCTTGTACAGTTTGTTTTTAAATATTCTTAAAGGGACTCCAATGAGGTTGAAAAGCTAAACACATAACATTTGAATTTCTTACATAAATGAGCTGGGCACTTTAAACAGAAATATATGCGAAGATAGTTAAGAAATATACTTTGAAATAAATTGAAAATCGTATTTTTATGTTTTTATTGGCCCGATTTGGGTGAAAAGTGTTTAAACACTTTTCATTTTGAATAATTATTCTGGAAAAACGAAGTGCGCGAATGCTCTGAAATTTTGCACAAAGATTCGTGGTGTAAACCTACATCAAATGGTACATTTATCTGGAAAAAATATTTTCAGTTCCATCATGTCAAAATACCTCAGTCCCTTTAACATATTTGAATATTATTTCTGAATTTTATTTATCACTTATTTCGGCACATTTGTATGCATATCTATCTGAATTGTATTTTTACGATGTGTTTTGACACCAAGGCTCGTCTGCCTTTATGTGATTTTATGAAAGTGTTTAAAGACTGAATGTAACGTAAAATAAATATTCTACGGGTAAGCGACCTTATATTCTTACTACATTCATACAGCAATATGTGAATCTTATTTTTTGCGCTGAAACTAGTTAATTCATATAATAATATAACACTTTAACAACATCACATTATAAAATTAGAATTAAAAGATGTATGAGACTGTGTCCTGCAAATTAAAAAAGTATTTAAAAAGGGATTGTCGGATT
Source organism: Ruditapes philippinarum (assembly GCF_026571515.1). NCBI lineage: Eukaryota > Metazoa > Mollusca > Bivalvia > Venerida > Veneridae > Ruditapes > Ruditapes philippinarum. The sequence continues at coordinate 274,182 of NW_026866929.1, read as the reverse complement.
AAACATTGTAAATGTGCTCATCTAGCGCATGCTTTCAATGAGAAAATAATCAACAATTTAAAAAATATACATTTCATCAAGTCCCTGTGTTGTTTATACTTACTATCGTAATGTTTGACGTAAGAAAATTGTTATTTGGTATTATTCTTTGAACTCCAACAACTATTAACGTCACCAAAATCATAACGTTTCACTCACCCTTATTTTATTTTAAAACAGTAATAGCAAAATATCTTACGCGTTGACCCTATATTTTTATTGCATAAATATTTTCCGTCACTATCTCACTACACGCTCGGAAAATTATAGCAAAATTCACCGTGTTGAATTTTTTTTATTACACAATCTTTAATGCGATATCGCGCGATATTTGCATCAAATATGGACGTCAGAAAGTAGAGAAAAATGACGTAAAATCGCAGACTATTAAGTAAATGTTAAAGAAAGACATCATTACAAAGACATACATTTACTGAACATTATGATATTAAAATGAAGGAAATCGGATGAAAATTGATAAGAACAGACCGGTTTATTGATAAAAAAGACGCAATTTCACCGCCACCGATAGAGGGCGCTTTGACGTCATAGTAACGCTGTTTATTTATAAAATAATACTGCAGAAGTAAAGTTCACATATTTATATGTTTGCATACCAAAATTCATCAAGATCTGAGATGTTGTCATATTTCGGTCGGAAAGTAGCGAGCTACCTTAAACAATATATAATGACCTCAAAGTATATTACGAACAGGAATAGCCTGAAAATGTAAATACTGACGAATTTTAACAGATTTAGCATTGTTGTTTACCTGTTATATGAAAGTAGTATAATTATTTTCCTGTTTGAATTTGTACTGAAGAAACTTCTAAAATCTATATTGAGAATAATTTAAAGTGATTTTAAACCAGAAGTGATTGCAATATTATATCAGTCTATAAGGAAACTTCATAGCAGGCGGCATTAGCCGTATAAACTATTTCATTAAACAAGAACATTCAACAAGAAATATCTTTGTCGCATGTCTTCCGTTGTCTCCAAACAATAATATCACTCTGGGCAAATGATGCAGCAAGAATAAGTTTCTTGATTAATAGTTGTATAAGGAGCAGACGAGATTGTGGTATTTTTGTAACCAGAAATACGTTTCTTGTATAAACTGGAAAGATTGCCTGCATCGTTATTTCATGTTTAAAAAACAAGACTGATAAAACATAAGTTTTCATATGGATTTAAGGCACAACTTGAAATTGTACTTTCAACACTGAAAAATGATCGGATCACAAATGTATACATTTTGAAACGGTCGTTGTAGGCCTTTTACTTTGTTCGCATATAAAAAGACTGCCTATAAGATGATTATCATGGAGGTAAATATATATCTGTGTTATTATTATCATCATCAATATAATTATTGTTATTATTATTATTATTATTATTGCCAGCATTATATCAAATAAACCATTCTGTTATATTGACAAAAAGAACACTTTTATTTTTTTTCCTCTCAATCTTATCAGCTGACCTTAATACAAATGTTTAAAAATCTCGCTTCACTACGCAATATTGTTGTAGTCAACACTATAGTACAAATATTAACTTAGAAAAGGCAGTTGATACAAGCGTCGTTTAGCTGCATGTGCGCAGATATTAACAGTGCATGACTGTTTTGTATGATTAACTCTCAATGTGAAACAATAACCAAGAAAATAAATGACATTATGAAAATAGGTGTGAACATTTCTATCACATGGTGATGTTTACTTATGAAGAGTATGAGTATTTGAAGAAAATAAACAACACGTAAATCAGATTTGAACATTTTATTGATATTATTTTTTTTCTTATCTTTTATTTATCTTTTTATTTTTATTTATTTTATTTATATTTCAGGAAAACTGAATCGGGTACATTAGAAGTTAGAAAGCATTTTTTTTTAATTACTTATACACTTTAAGTGAAACTTATCTGTCTTCTTCCATGAATTTGAAATATAATATTCACGATGAAAGCAGCGGTCCGACAAAAAATGTATAGCGACCGCTTGAGATTTCGGCTCCGTCTGTACTGTTTGCGGTCAGACTGATCGGACACCGTAATGCTATGAGGCCCTCAGTGTTGTGTTCTATTTCTTTAGTGATATTTAATGTATCCCATATAAAAGACTATAAACTGTAGTGTCTTGTAAAAACACGATAAGTACTGTTATATGTATATGTACGAGTATAATTGTGTACATTCAATTAATGATAGATAGATAGATAATTTATTGACGTATACATTCAGTACATAGTCATATTACACACATTTATATAGTACAATCAAACACAATATCATGGTACATGAACAAAGTTGTAGCACAAATTTTCAATTTACATATTTTTGGAGAATGAACGTTAACACCATTTAGTACTAAAGTGAGCTTATCTATTATAAAGCGTTTACATTCTTAGATATAAAAAAATGGATTTTAAACTTAATCATATGCATTGATAAGATTCCATTTAACAATGTTTCATACTAGACACATTATCAAGTAATTTGAAGAAATAAACAATATCACTTTTAAATACAATGAGACAAATTTATACATTGATTTACAGAGCATTTAGTAGTTCAATTCGATGTTTTGTAGCATAATACAAATATTTACCTAAACCTATTAATTAATTCAGACTTCTGTAATGTATATTTTTGCGTTCATTTAATTGGTGTATATAATTGCGTTCATTAATTGGTGTATATAATTGTGTGCATATAATTATGTACATTAAATTTGTGAATATAATTGTGTACATTTAATTGGTGTATATCAATCCAAATATCATATGATATGTACAGATTTATTTACTTTTTTAAATATATATAAGATAATATCAAACAATTTTTAATTCAACGTTCGTTTGACTTTTGTTTGACTTTAAGAATATATAAAACAACAGTATAGTGCTTTAATACAAACTGTTTTTCTTGGTAACGAGTGTGTTTTAATTGTTTTTAATGATTGTTTAAATATTACTTTATAGTATAAAAATACACTAAAACAAAGTCAATGAAAAATGAATTGAAGGAAGTATTTTCTAATTTAATTAAATTGCATTGAAATATCAAAACAAGATGGAAATAAAGAAAGCTTTCTTAGATAACGTAAGGTAAACAGGTGTTATCTACCGGCACCGGCTAAAGCAGAAATGAACATTTATATATAATTTTGGCGTTTATCAATAAGTTTTTTTCTTTTCATTTCATTTTGTTTATAAAAGTATTGTTTATTTAATAAATAAATTCGCATCAGTAGGAAACTTATAATCAATTTATTTTTTCATGAATTCAATTTAAAATGTACTTAAAAATTGTTTCTGCTTATAATGTAATAAGACAATTTATACTGAAACTTTATTTGTTCTCGCAGTGAGAAGATATCTATAAGATAATTATTGACAAGGAAGACATATCAAAATGACGAACTATATATTTCACGTGTATTTGTAGGTAATCATGCTGTCAGTGAAAATAGTTCGTGCATAAAGTAAAACAAACAATAACAACTTAGATTTGTTATCTTTTATATAAAGCATGGCAAAAAAATGATAACAAAACATGATAAAATTAGATGAAGTTATCCGACCACAATTCTTGTTCCTTTATATGTGTAAGATAAAATATAAATTGTGAAATAGTTCATTTTAGTACAATTCATCACTAACAAATCAGTAATGATCAGTTTCAGAACATATCTGAGTAGAATTGAAATCTAAACGTGTCTGTTTCAAATAAAAAGTTGGCGTGTTTTTTTGTTTTTTTGTTTGGAAACACTAACAGATAACGACAACGTTCTGTTCGGAAAGACCGAAAGAAAATGACAAATATCTGTTTCAAATCAATGCTTGTAAAAGATCGAGAAATTTAAAACATTTGAACAGAACAGTAATTATAAAAGTACAAGCAAAAAAAGACAGCAAAACAACTGGTCTTAATCCAAGGGCAGTTCGAGGCATTTTATCTTAATATACCAAGAAAATATAAGGAAAAATGCAACAAATTACTTTTAAAGTTTTCATTCTAAATCTAGTAATTTAAAACAAAAAAATTTTAAATTTTAGTCCTTTAGAACAGTGCAAAAAAAAAGAAAACGGGGAATATGGTATAAGGATCAATTGTGGAATCGTTGTCAAAAGAAAATGACTATCTTTAAACAAAAAGGGTATCAAAACAAATAAGTCGAAAAATATTCAAAATTGAAAAAAAGGGGAGACAATTTGCTTTTGAAAGATAAATATATTGAATTTTCGAGAGGAGACGTTAAGAAACACCAAGTCTTTCAACTCGTATCACCTTAAAGTTTATAAAAGAATAAAATACCACCACTGACCGAGTTTTCGTAGGTTACATAAATGTTTATGGCCCAATTATTTGTTATCTAAATAGAAATACGAGGGTTGTCCTGAACGTTTGCAGAACTTCGCTTTAGCAATTATTAGTATCATTCACGTACAATATTATGATAACAGAAAGTTAGTATCTAATAGATTTTGAATAATGATAATATTTAACAAATACTTAATGTGATAAAAAAAGGTTTTTAACACAAGAAATTTTAAGCCAATTAAAATGCCTGACCATAATTCCAGAACTTTCAAGGACAACCCTTGAAGTAGTATTGGAAAATTAAAACCGCTGACCTTCAGAAATATTTATTTTCCAATCGTCTTGTTTATTAATGTTCTCCTGAGAATAAGACTCTCGTGTTTTGTAAATTGATTACATATATAAAAAGTAAGTTCGTCCAAATAAGAAACATGAAAATTATATTAAACATTATCAGCAGGTAGAAAGGTGAAACCTTGCTTTTTGTTTTCTTATATTTTTTATCAGAAAATTCCGGATAATTTTAGCAGATTTATGAATATCACATTCTATATAAAGCGAAACCAAACGACTTTTTAATTGGATTTATACGACACAATTTCGTGAAATATCATTAAAAGATAAATTGTGCTTTACGTAGGAACTTATATTCATGATTTTCTGAAAATCAGTACTTTATGAATACTGCTAAAGCTTTATATGTGCCATATGAAATCTAAATAAATTTACTATTACAGTCAATTTCTAAAGATATCCAGTTTTTCTAGTCAGTTTAAGATTAACATATACTTTGTTGTGTTCAAATCTGGTTTAAATCTGATTTTAGACAAAACATTCTATTTAAGGCTATTTCTATCTAGAATAAAAATTTTGTTAATAATTTCAGATGACTGACTTACGATTGCTCAATACTACGGTTACTAGTGACTGGAAACCGCACCATGAAAATGGAACAGTCGATGGTGGACAAATCGGAAATGTTAAGTATTCCAACTCCGACATCAACAGAGATTATGAAACAGATTCGATGTACGACGATTATAACTATTTCCGAGCAGAAATTCACGAGGAATTTCTAAATAGTATCCATCAGCATACGTCTGCATTTGCCGTGTTTCTGTCAGTATGGTCTTTCATCATAAATGTACTTGTAATAATAGCATGTTTTCGGAACAAAGAACCTCGAATGTGTGGCTATTATTGTCATATAGTAAACTTATCGGTTTCAAATTTATTCATAAGTGTATTTGTACTTCCGCTTACAATTTATCATATTCAGAAAGAATGGGATTTAGGGCAAACTTTGTGTAAAATATATGTGATAAGTGATGTTTTGCTACCATTTACTTCATTCACAATTATCATCATTATAAATGTAGAAAGGATTATGTCAATGATTCACCCGAATCTTCATTCCTGGATATTTCAGAAGACGTTCAAAACAATAACTGTTTGTATGGCATGGGTTATAGCCCTTGTTGTTGTCGTTCCGATATGGACATCTGGAACAATTCCGTATGAAAATAGACCCGGAGAATGTTTTGTCATCATCAGCAAGGAATCGGCAATATTATGTCCATTAGTAACATATTTCATTCCATTATTTTGTATCATAGCACTAACATTCAGATTACTATTGTTGAAGATCCAGTTATCCACCCCTACTCCTGGAACTATAGAAAGCACGCGCATGTCGTTGAAAAACTATCACAGCCAGCAAAATGATATTGACTTTGAAAGTGAATGCTCCCCAATGTCAAGGCCGTTGCCAAGCACGAGTTCAATGCCTATTAAAGAGAAAAAAGATGACATTGTGTCTCTGTGCATAGTTAATACAGTCTTTGCGGCCATGTGGTTTCCTTTTCAGTGTATTAGTTTTCTGTTATCATTTTGTCAAAGCGCATCATGTATTCCTTCTACCGGATTAAATCAGGTTATAACATGGATTGGAGCGTCAACTGTTGGAGTTGTCCCACTTTTTTGGTTCATCGACAGCCAGCTCAGATCGGGCCTTCGGATTAAATTCACCCGACGTTCAGATGTAGAATCTGCAGATAGTACACACAGTGAAGAAACATTCCTTTGAATAGATAGCAACAACAAAGTCACATTCAACGTTTAATTGACGATGATATGAAGATCATTCTGACAAAAGAATGATGAAGTTCTCCGTGAAATCAATGGTGTTTAAAAGATATAATTTATACTCTTAAGGTCCATTATGCCTCAGAAATGCTATCATTTTCATTTCCCAAAATTTTTTCTTTTTGTATCTTGTTACAATTTTTAAAAAAATACTCATTTGCGATATACATAAATTCTTTTACGACTTTGTTATGTTTGCAATATGTATAATCATAGAGAATGAGTATTTATATGGAGGTAAAATATATCTTTGCTTACATTTTGCTACCTTTACAACACATAACTGCATGTTCTTCAGTTGTGAAACATCTAACGTGCTCACTTTCCATTATCAAAACAGTTCTAAACACATGTTACACATTTCTTAAGAATTTTTAAAAAATCGATTTTTGAGGCATAATGTGCCCATGCAACAACCAGAAAGAGTAAAAATGTTCAACATCAAAGGAGGGCAGTCATGAGAACAATGTGTACATAAAAATGAGTCAAATACAACAACAGTTAATAAGTAGCCATAAAGTACATTCAGCATACGTAGTTGGTGTTAACAATAAGTGAATCACTTCTTGTAACTTAAAGTATGTTTGTACTGATAATACGAATACTACTTCTATTAAAAAGCACTGCACCACATTGCGAATGTTCTAAATCCGTATTTTGCCAATCCTATACGTTTAATGACCGGAAACTGTATATAAACTGGTGCTTATTGTATGAGAGCTAATACATTCTTAATTTGTTTTTCTGACGAACTAGCTAGCTCTAAACAAACCTTCAGTGCTCACATGATATTGTTTTCAACTATCTTATCATTAGCTTGCTCTATTTTGTTAATCTTTTTATTCATATTGAATAAACATTAACTGAGAAATTATCTTTTATCTATTTTCACAAAGGAAACAGATATTTTGACAACATCAGAACTTTGTTAGCAAATCTTACCTATTTGTGTATCTGTAATAACGATGTATTTATAAACTCTAATGAACCAATGCAGACATAAACATCTGTAGTTATTTTTGTCTGTCTAAATCTTTTACAAAAGTCATTCTTGCAATTTGAACAAAGTTTCATTTCAACACCAAAGATATACAATGTTATATATTTTAGCAATTGAGTGCACTTGGATTTTAAACTAATGCACATTTATAAATTGATAGAGTTCATTGTTCGTTACTTTAAAAGTTTAAAATAGCACACAAAAACGATTTTCAATTAATTTATGAGTTTATTTCTTTGCTAAGTGCAGTTCCTTTAATACTTATTCGCAACGCAATTTTATTTTACAACCATTGTTTCCATAGTAATAATTTTTGACAAACAAAGGTACAAAATTATTATTATATTTGACACAATTAAAGATATAATTGTTCACCATCTTACTCGAGATTTCTTTAACTGTTGAATGTTAAGGGTACATATTCGTGATTTTGATATAATCATACAATAGTTACCGTACATATTCGTGATTGTGATATAATCATACAATGGTTTCGTACATATTCGTTTTATATATATATAACTGACAGCGTTATAAATAAGGTAGATTGAACAATCTTGAATTCAATCCACGTTCTTGGCGGAAATTAGAACAGCAACAATAGCTACAAATTGCTCAATAAATCAGCGTTCTATTCATGAAAACACACATCTCTTTCAGCTGCTGATTTATATAGAAATTGGTATATATGCTTATGAGTGAAATTCCAGTTTTAAAAAATCGATTTGATATATAAGATTCTGTCTGCTTCCAGATGAAAACAACGAATGTTAAAAGAAAACGTCAGAAAAAAAGTAAAATTAAGAGCAAAAGATATTATTCACAATCCATTTAAAGCAGCATGCCTCAAGATTCATTGTTAATTGTCATGAAAACTTTTTAAATGTATCACAATGTAACAGTAAAATATTGTCATATGGACAACGAAAGTAATTTACACATTGCAAACGGGACCTTAACTCTACGAAAAATTTAAAAAAGACGTAAAATATGCAAAAATAAATCAGTACTGCGTTAGTAAGCAGTATAAATATGGTTATAAATACTGCAAAATCAGTTGTTATTTGTACATATTATAAACATGTTAATTCAGGTATATTTTCTGGAAATATTTTGGCTCATCTGGAGGCATGCAGCTTTTACGTTGTGTAAATTTATTGTATTTATTGTCGTATTTCTTCGTCTTTACCAACTAAGAAATGGTATTGTTTTCATATCTTAAAAACATTTGAGGCTTATCATTTGAGTTAAAGTGTAGTTGGCAATCCATATAATTGGTACATATAAAATAACAAGTATTTTGAATATTTTTTTTTAATTTTCTTTATAACATTTGACTAAATTAGCAGACGTGTTGTTTATATCTTCACAATAGATTCTTTTTTCGGCAAGGCTCGATTAGTAATAACGTTCTTTCATTTTGGTTCCTTATATCCTCTTCTTTTAAGAATTGCCGCTTTTTACGGTAACCATATTACGTGAATCCTTATAAATCAGGAACAAACAACTTGAAATTACGAAGTAAATGTTATAATGACCACTTGGAAAATATGGCGTAGAATAGGAAGTCATTAGCATTATTGGCCATCTGTTGAATGAGAAATGTAAAAAATATGGATTTAACTCAATACAGGATTGGAGCAGTACCTCTAGATGCTTGCACAAAATAGACAAATATCGTTTTTTCGCCGATTTTTACGTTTTTTATTCATTATCATATATAAGTCGGTGTGAAAAGATGAATTAGACCTATAAAAGTTCATTCCGTTGGGTAAAAAGGCAAGATTTTAGCATTTTATCATTCAAGTGCTTTGTCCGGTTTATACCGAAATACGGTATTTAGTGTGGTGCTCCAATCCTTTTTTTAGTCTCACTCAAAAAATATAAATATTGATGAATTTTATTCTCCTTAAAGTTTATTCTTCATGGGATATTAATTAATGAACCGGTGACTGGCTATCATTAGTATAAACATAAAAATAAAAACATGTAAATGTACTGGGAACTCATTTACGGTTTGGGGGATATATATTGATTGATTTGATGTGATAAATTTACCAGATAAATAATTTTGAATTTTGCAGACAATTATTTATTAATTAAGAACATGTATATCACGATATACCTCTAAACAAAGGATAAAATGTTCAACAATTTTGATTATAGACTTTGTTATGTGAGATCTCCTAACACACAAGAAGACGTGGGTCAGGCATTCTAAAAAGCTTGTTAAAATTGGTATGGCAAATTTAGTTGTTCATTGGGCATCTTGCAGGTTCACCTAAAGACAACAGACGTCGTCACATTTTATAAGAATAGATTAAATTCAAAATACATTTTGATCTATAACATCTATTCAAATATAAAAATTCTCCTTTGTTACCCTTTTTAGCTCACCTGACCACTAAGTGGTCAAGGAGGGGGGGATATAGTGATGGGGCTATGTCCGATGTCCGTCGTCGTGCGTCGTCAACAATCTGGTTGTTAACAGTCTAGCAGTCATAGATTTGATTGGATCATCATCAAACCTTGTCAGAATGTTTGTCTCAATAAAATACAGATCGAGTTCGAAGATGGGCTATCTCAGGTCAAAAACTAGGTCACAGGAGGTATAAATAGAAAAAGCTTGTTAGAAAGCTCTAGAATAATGACATATATATTGTTTCCTTTCTCCTTTTGCTTAGCTCAATTAAGGTCATTCTTTTATTAAAGTACATTCCATTACATCGTAAACAGTGACTGACCTACGCACTAATAGAATAAAGCAGTGGAAAGGGTTACAAGACGTGAACTTATTTTTTCCCTTTACTACTGAAGTTTAAATGAAGGGTATAGATATTTTTAAAAATTGAAAAGAGTTTCAAAACTTCTTCTTCAAATCATGATTTTTTTGTTTCCATTTAATTGTTATATTGACCTTTTATTTTTATATGTGAATATTCAAAACAAATATATAGTACAGAACATCTTCACTACAGATAGTAAGATAAAATAATTGGTCATTTGATTTAATGATTGTTGCATTTATTTTAAATTGTTATGTTCTCTTTAATATCTAATATATCTATAAAAGTATTATAAAGATTCATATCTAAAAAAGATTCATGGATGTGAATAAACAGCTACCATTAAAAGCGTTAGAAAGTCAAGGAAATAACACCATTTTCAACCCCAGATTTGATTTCAAAATCTCATTCTTTGAGAGGGGACCACACGCTTCTGAAGTTTCATGTACAGTTTTTTTATCTCTTGAATAACAGAGATTCTTTCCTTTCACTTAAAATTTAATCTCAAAACCACTTTAGGAAATTAAAATATCAAAAAAATATTTAAAACTTATGCATTTTTCAAGCGTAAGAACTAAGCAAAAGAACCATAAACACACTAAAGATATATGATGGTTCAAATACTGACGCTTATAACTGGATCAGTTTAAATGTTCATGGGTTAGTGCTAGCTTATGTTTTGGCGATATTATCATCATCTGAACTTACATATGAAAAAGGAAATCAGTTAGTGAAAGAGTAAAGGATTCTTCACTAGCGGCCTTTTAAAATGAGGAACAATTACAAAAATCACATACAACGTTCTATGAATTCTGGAAAGGAGGATCCCAAGGACAATGGAAACAAAAACAAATAGTTAAAAAATCACACACTCACTTGCATTCAAGGTAGAAAGCACAAAAGAAAAATCAATATCGATGAACCACATTCATTTTAGCTTAACATTTAGCTTGTAATGATATTTTAAGATTATGCACGGTTTAAAAATATCTTTGAAATAGTTTTTCTTCTGGACATATGTGATATGAAAACAGAAGCAAATGTCTTACAGTCTATTTTAGAGTTAAACCTCTAGCCCCGGTTTAAGCAATATGCAATCCTTAATTGTTACCGAACGACCATACATCATTAATAGTATTATAAAATAATTTATAGCAATGCATTTTTTTGTCTTTGAAATAAATTACAACTCTCGTACTTGTACGGTTTTCTCGATGTGTTTAGTGATGATCCTATAGAAAATAGCTGAAATTTTATTTTAAATGAAGTTATGTCAACACTTTACCCCATACACAGCTTAAGGCGGTGCTATTGGCGTGATAGATGCTGCACATTTACATAACCATTCATTGACAATTTCATCAAACCGAGTCTGCAATTTCTTATAAATTTGGTGTTTTCTTTGTGTTAGAAAGATCATCCTTTTTCAAGAGTTTTATTTTAAAAGGGCACTTTTCTCCTTCTTCGTGTTTCGTCATTGGTTGATGTAATTTTATCTATCCTCAGATTATGAAAGTTATTTATCTCTTTGATCACAGCTCATGTTAACAATGTATGAATTATAGACCAATTATCAATTATGACTATGATTTGCTATCATTTTTATTCCTCTAAAACTACAATCTTAAGGAATGTTACTGTGTATAAAAGGGATTAGCTCAGTATTTTTTTGTTAAATTTATATTTCATGTAATCGTGTATTTCACAAGCTTCGAAGCCTTTAGAATATTTTATCTTCTGGTGATTCACAAAGGAACAAAAAAGAGAATCGCTAACATGCTTAACTTTAAATGTTTGCTTTTATTTGTGCCTTATTCCGCGCTTTATGAAATTTAATAATTGATATGACACAATTGTTATATCATAAAAAACTATGATATATTTTCCTTTAACTTTTGATGTAATAGTTGGCAACGAAAAATTACATATAAAATAGTTTTAATGAAACATTCTTTAGTTCACAGCTTATGAAATATAACCAATGCACTTTCAGCATTTGCACCACCAAATTAAATAATTATTAGATCTAATCTTATCAGTAAAGCCTCGATTTCTTTTTCAGAGTCTAAAACGTCCATATCAAATCAATATCACACCCCATATAGAATAGTTTCCATTTTAAGAGTTCAAAATATTTTTATCAAACTTATATCATATTCCATCTAGCAAGCGGCATCGTCCAATATAGTTTTGACAGCTGTGTACCCGTCCATTCAGTATCATATTCAACATCATATGACAGCCTTATAGTAAATTACGAACAATAATAGCCTAAACATTGTAAATGTTGACGAAAAACAAGCAGTTTCAACAGATTTAGCATTGTTGTTAACCTTTTATGTTAAAGAAATAACTTTTTTCCCTGTCTGAATCTTTACTCAAGATATTCCTATAATCTATATTGCGACTAATTTAAAGTGACCAGAAGTGATTGAAATATTTTGTCAGTCTATAAGGAAATTTTATAACAGACGACATAAGCCGTATGAATGATTTCACTTAAACCAGAACATTCGACAAGGAAACTCTTTGCCGAATGTCTTCTTTGTCTCGAACAATAATATCACTCTGGCATTCTCGATTAATGCTTAAATAAGGAGCAGACGAGATTGTGATATATTTTGAAAACAAAAGTATTTATCTGGTATAAACTCCAAAGATTATCTACATAGTAATAACATATTTAAATACAAAGTTAATAAAGAATATTTTTCATATGAATTTAAGGTAACACTTCAAATTGTATTTTTCACACTCAAGACTGATAACATAAAAATGTGTGTGTATTTGGAATCGATCGTTGCAGACCTTATAATTTATATAACTGAGCGTGTTCGAATATAAACAGACTGCCTAAAGGATCACACAAAAGATCAACCTTTTGCAACACTTGTTTTCTTTGGAGCAAAACGTGTGAAAATTATTCTTTCTAATTACATTAAGCACAAAATCAAAGAAGAATGTACATAGATCAGCTAGTTTGAACGGCAATTGTCTAGATACTTTACACTAGTGTCGTAACCACATTACTACATCCAGTGCTTTTATGATTAACCGTTCAATTGATACTCGCTTATCCACCAAAGAAATTATTATTATTATTATACTTGTCCATTCTTGACAACATCAAATTCAAATAAAACATTCTGTCATATTTATGACAATATTTAATTTGTTTTCCTCTCATCCAAATCAGCTGACCTCAATATGGGAAATCTCGCTTCACTACGCATTATTGTTGTAGTCACTGCTAAAGTATCAATATTAACATACAAAAGGCAGTTGATACAGGCGTCTGGTAGCTGCATGTACGCAGATATTAACAGTGCATGACTCTGCGTGTTTTGTATGATTAACTCTCAATGTGAAACAATAACAAGTAAATAAATGACATTATGAAAATAGGTGCGGACGTTTCTATCACAAGTCATGATGATGTCGACTTAAGAAGAATATGATTATTTGAAGAAAATAAACAACACGTAAATCAGATCGAAACTTCTTATTGATAATTTTTTTCAAAAACTTTGCTTAAAGGAAAACTGAAACGGGTACGTTAGAAATTATTAAGTAATCGGTTTTTTTAATTAATTATTCACATTTAGTGAAACTTTTCTTTCTACTTACATGAATATCTTCCTTATTTAGATAGGCCTTGAAATATAATATTCACGATGACGTCAGCGGTCCGACAAAAATTTTTAGTAACCGCTTGAGATTTCGGCTCCGGTCTGTTATGTTTGCGGCCTCACTGATCGGACACCATAACATATATCAAACTATTCTTAGACTTTTGTTTGACTTTTAGAATATAAATCAATTGTAGCTTTAATACAAACTAACGAGGGTGTTTTAATTGTATGTTTTGTCTATAATTTTGGAGTGATAGTGTGTTTTAAATGGGTTTTTTTTAAATAGTATTTATAGTATGAAAATACACCAAAACATAGGTATTGAAAAAAAATTGTAGGAAATACTTTTTAATTCAATTAAATTGCAGTTAAATATCAAAATATGATGGGGAAACAGAAAGCACTCTCAGGTAACGTAGAGTTAACAAGTGTTATCTACCGGCAACTAAAGCAGAATTGAACATTAATATAATATTGGCGTGTATCAATTAGTGTTTTTCTTTTCATTTCATTTTGTTTCCAAAAGTATTATTTATTTCATAAATAAATCCGAATCAGTAGGAAACTTATAATCAATTTATTTTTTCATGAAATCAACTTAAAATGTACTTAAGAATGTTTTCTGCATATAAATAAAATCAGAGTATTTATTCTGACGAATAAAGTCTGCACTTGTTACACATTCATTTGTTCTCGCAGTGTGAAGATATCCATGAGATATGACTATAAAATACCAAACTATTTTACGTGTTTGTAGTTAATCATGCTGTCAGTAAAAATAAAAATTCGTGCATGAAGTGAACGAAACAATAACAAAAATATTATTGAACAACTTAGACCTGTTATCATCTTATAAAGCATGGGAGGAAAAATGATAACAAAATGTGATAATATCATACGAATCCAACGGAAACGCATGTTCCTTTGCATTTGTAAGATAAAAAATAAATTGTGAAATAGTTCAGGTTGGTACAGTTGGTAGTACAGTAATTTGTCACTAACAAATCAAAAATCATCAGTTTCAGATAATATGTGAGAGCATGTTTAACATTAAAATATAGATGCAGAGTTCATCGTTTTACCAAACTTGTATTTTTAATTTCTTTGACTCACAGAGCGCAATAATCAACAAAATATCAATATAATCCATCATTAGATAGAGGTTTCAGGATACAAAGTAATTTTGTATTCAAATATTACTAGCACTTGTTATTCTTATATATCACCATATAATAATCAGGCTTACAGAAAACGGAGTAAAGTAAATACTCGTGAAATAGAACAATTGCAATTGATGACATGTTAACCAAAAAGAAACTTGTTTGTTTAGATGATTGATATGATAGATAGTCTGACAAAATATTTATTATTATTGATCGGGATCTATATATTTTATGTACGGTCTTAGTCCGTGTGATTCTAACATTACTAGTAGTATTATTCAATTTAAAGCAATAGCATGCTTTGGTGAATTGCTTTTACACTTATCCCGCTTAAAATATAAAATATACTTGTCGCTCTTTCAATAAAGCCCGTTTCACACAAAACACGGTTGGGCACACGGTTCCTATACGGTATACTCGGGTATACACGGATTGAGTATGTACGAGAATGTCCCTCCAACCGTGCCTGGGGATTAGTTGGCACGAGTTAGACTCGAATGTAGCACGAGCATGTACGAATAAAGGACGGATATACTCGGTCAAGCAAGGTTTGAACACGATTTGCATACGAATACTTACGACTGTTACACGGTTCCAAGTACGGTCTAGTACGGCCTGGTACGATTAAACACGATTTTTACTCGATTTACTCGACTTTCACAGGGTTTACATAGGGTCCCGCCGACCTTTGTTCGAGTTTTGCTCGAATTATCACATATCCATGTATGTTTTGATATAAATTGACCCATTCTGATGGCATGGCTTCATAAATATTCGAACTTTTAACGATATTGGTAATATAAAACAATGCCAGATGCAACAGATGACAGGATAAGGGAATTAGAAATCATGGTAAGACTGATAGACATTGGTAGGTCCCCCTGCTCATCAGGCTCGGATGTGTCAGAAGGTTGGAGTGGTCGGCGGGCCCTTCTTGCATTCCTTCTGTGCGTGGGAACCTTCATCTTTGGATACATTCTAGTATGATGCAGCAAGGACTCTTGGTAGATCTAGCAATTGAGGGTGGCAGCAGGTAGTTGTGGTTTTCATTGTACAGTTCATGCTGATGTAGAGGCCGTGTAAGACCGTGTTTACCCGTACTATACCGTGTCTGCCATGTATAATTCTTACTTGAATCGTATTGGTCGTATAGCGATCGTATGAAACCTTGTGTGCACTCGAGTGAATCGTACCGTGATCGTAAGACATTCGGGTGTTAATCGGGCGTTGAATGTAGGACTTGGGGGCGGTCTCGAACGATTCCATACGATTTATATACGATCTTTGCACGGTTGGGCTCTCTCGTGGAGTGGACTTCAAATACGGTTGTATATACGGTCTCATACGGTCTCACACGGTCTCTTACGGTTTTGTACGGTCGTTTAAACGATTACATACGGACATTACATCCGTGCCAGTTTTTTAAAAGTTTTAAAAATCATACACGGCTTACACGGATTCACTCGAATGGCCCGAGTGTAACTCGGTTAAACTCACGGTTAGTTCGGTTGTATGTACGGTTTACACCGGTGGCCAACCGTATAAGCCGTGTGTTCTGTGTGAGATGGGCTTAAAGGAATAGACCGTTCTTCAATTTAGAGAAAATTTTGACTAGCCGGCTGGTCGTTGTTTGCACGGGTTACATGGGTAGATTATGTAGCCACAAGCAGACTTAGAGTTAAATAATAAATTGTTTGCAATCATAGTTGAATCACATCAAGCCAAAATGTGAGCATGTAACTTCGTTAAACTACATTTGTTTCAAGTCATTTATTTTCACAATGAAATATATTGCAAAATCTGTGAAATTTGAAAATAATTTTAGTATAAGAAGCGATGAGGGAGGATTTACCTTGAAGCACACTGAATAATAATAATTCATCTTAGACTCTTTTAAATAACTAACAATACTTACGTGATTTTCAGCAAAGAATGCAAGAATAAGGTGCGAATTATAGAACAAAATGCAAACACAAATGTACGTTCTTTATTTTATTAGGTAAGGCTAGTTTGATATATATTAACGTTCAAATAGTTCATTTTTCATTTTCAATGTAGATAACAATATCAAATTTTGTCTTTTATGTTTCGAATTTTTTTATCAAGCATGTTTTTTTTAAACATCTGTATTTCAAGGTTATAAAAAACGACAGCAAATGGCGTTAATCTATTTTGAAACATTAAAAACAAAAGTTGTTAATCTATTTTGAAACACTAAGCACAAAATTACTTTTTTTCTATTTTGAAACACTATGCACAAAATAACGTTAATCTTGTTTGAAACACTAAGCACAAAATTACCTTTTATCTATTTTGAAACACTAAGCACAAAATAACGTTAACCTTGTTTGAAACACTAAGCACAAAATTACCTTTTATCTATTTTGAAACACTAAGAAGAAAATAACGTTAATCTATTAAAAAAACTACTAATTAAATGACGTTAATCTATTTTGAAACACTAAGCACACAATTACGTTAATCTTTTTCAAAGGAGTAAATACGAAATGACCTTATTCTTCTTTGAAAAACTAGCAGAAATTATGTTATTCTTTACCAAAAACACTGACACAAAACGACGCTATTCTTACTCTAAACACTAATAAAAATGACTTTATTTTATTATTAAGAAAGACCAAACAGAGAAATGTAACAAATTTGAACAGAACAGTAATTCAAAAAAGTACGAGGATAATAGAGCAAAATACGGGACGTAATTCAATGACAGTTTTAAGCATTTAATCTTAATATACCAAGAATATATCAAGGATAAAAGGCAACAAATGATTCTTAAAGTTTTCATTTAAAATCTAACAATTTAAAACAAAAAATCCAATTTAGTCCACAGAAAAGTGACAAAACTGAAGTAAACAGCAATATGAGTATAATGCATCATATGTGTAAGTGATGACATTGAAGGTGACTATCATTAAGCAATAAATATCAAACAAATGAAAATGTCAAATATATTCTAATGATGAAAATAGACAATTTGCTTTTGAAAGATAAATACATTGAATTTTCAAGAGTACCAAGTATTTCAACAGCTTAATATACTCGTATTACCTTAAAGTTTATAAAATAATAATACCATCACTGACCGAGTTTACGTAGGTTACATAAATGTTTATGGCCCATTTATCTGTAATCTAAATAGAAAAACGAGGGTCGTCCTGAACGTTTGCAGAACTTCGCTTTAACAATTATTATGTTTACATACAGGTACAATATTTTCATAACAGAAAGTTAGTATCTAATAGCTTTTGATTAATGAAAATATTTAACAAATGCTTAATGTTATAAAAAAAAGTTTAAACAATAGAAATTTTAAGCCAATTAAAATGCATGTTTATAATTCCGCAGACTACAAGGACAACCCTCCAAGTAGTAATGGGAAAGAAAAACCGGTGACCTTCAGAAATATTTATTTTCAAATCGTCTTATTTATTAATTTTCCCCTGAGAATAAGACTCTCGTGTTTTGTAAATTGATTACAGATATAAAAAGTATTTTGGTCCAAATTAGCGGCATGAAAATTATATTGAACATTATCAGCAAGGAGAAAGGTGAAACCTTGCTTTTTGTTTTCTTACATTTTTTATCAGAAAATTCCGGATACTTTTAGCTGATTTATATCGATTAGGGAGTAGGTTATATTTTAGGAATATAACATTCTGTATAAAGCGGAACCAAACGACTTTTTAATTGGATTCATACGACACAATTTCGTGAAATATCAGTAAAAGATACATTGTGTTTTACGGAGGGAGTAATTCATGATTTTCTGAACAACACACGTTTTTTTGTATCAATACTTCATGAATACTGACAATAAGAAAGCTGAACATGTGGAATATAAAATCTGGATTAATTTACCATTTAAGTCAATTTCTAATGATATACTGGTCTTTTTATTCAATGTAAGATATACATATGCGTTGTTGTGTTCAAATCTGGTTTAAATATGATTTTAGACAAAACGTTTTCTATTTAAGGCTATTTCTATCTAGTATACAATTTTAATAATTATTTCAGATGACTGACTTCCGATTGCTCAATATTACGGTTACTAGTGACTTGGAACCACCGCACCATGAAAATGGAACAGTCGATGGTGGACAAACCGGAAATGTTTAGTATTCAGACTCCGACATCAACAGAGATTATGAAACGGATTCGATGTACGACGATTATAACTATTTCCGAGCAGAGATTCACGAGGAATTTCTTAACAGTATCCATCAGCATACGTCTGCATTTGCCGTGTTTCTGTCAGTGTGGTCTTTCATCATAAATGTACTTGTAATAATAGCATGTTTTCGGAACAAAGAACCTCGAATGTGTGGCTATTATTGTCATATAGTAAACTTATCGGTTTCAAATTTATTCATAAGTGTATTTGTACTTCCGCTTACAATTTATCATATTCAGAAAGAATGGCATTTAGGGCAAACTTTGTGTAAAATATATGTGATAAGTGATGTTTTGCTACCATTTACTTCATTCACAATTATCATCATCATAAATGTAGAAAGGATTATGTCAATAATTCACCTGAATCTTCATTCCTGGATATTTCAGAAGACGTTCAAAACAATAACTGTTTGTATGGCATGGGTTATAGCCTTTATTGTTGTGGTTCCGATTTGGACATCTGGAACAATTCCGTGGAGAATATTTTGTTATCATCAGCAAGGAATCTGCAATATTATGTCCATTAGTAACATATTTCATTCCATTATTTTGTATCATAGCACTAATATTCAGATTACTATTGTTGAAGATCGAGTTATCCACCCCTACTCCTGTAACTATAGAAAGCACGCGCATGTCGTTGAAAAACTATCACAGCCAGCAAAATGATATTGACTTTGAAAGTGAATGCTCCCCAATGTCAAGGCCGTTGCCAAGCACGAGTTTAATGCCCAATAAGGAGAAAAAAGATGACATTGTTTCTCTGTGCACAGTTAATACAGTCTTTGCGGCAATGTCATTTCCTTTTCAGTGTATTAGTTTTCTGTTATCATTTTGTCAGACCGCATCATGTATTCCTTCTACCGGATTAAATCAGGTTATAACATGGATTGGAGCGTCAACTGTTGGAGTTGTCCCACTTTTTTGGTTCATCGACAGCCAGCTCAGATCGGGCCTCCGGATTAAATTCACCTAACTTTCAGATGTAGAATCTGCAGAAAGTACACACAGTGAAGAAACATTTCTCTGAATGGATGGCAGCAACAATGTCACCTTCAACGTTTAATTGACGATGAAAGTAAGATCATTCTGACAGAAAAATGATGAAGCTCTCCGTGAAATCAGTGGTGTTTAAAATGATACGATTTATACTTTAAAGGCCTATTATGCCTCAGAAAATGCTATCATTTTCATTTCCCAAAAACTTTGTTACAATTTCAAGAAAATACTCATTTGGGATATATATAAACTCTTTTACGACTTTTTTTATGTTCGCAATATGTATAATTATAGATATTTAGAATTTAGATTGAAGTCAGAATACTACTTTGTTTACATTTTGCTACCTTTACAGTACATAACTGCATATTCAGTGCTACTTCTTCAGATGTAAAATATCTAACATGCTCTCAATTCATTATCAAAACATTTCTAAACACATGTTACACATTTCTAAAAATATTTTAATAACAGATTTTTGAGGCATAATGTGCCCAACAACCAGAACTAATAAAAATGGTTAACATCAAAGGAGGACAGTCACGAACAATGTGTACATAGAAATGAGTCAAATCAAACAACTTTTATGAGTAGGTTTAAAATACATTAAGCATACGTCGTTGGTATTTACAATAATTGAATCACTTCTTGTTTCTTAAATTATGTTTGTATTGATATTAGTTAATACAAATACTAGTTCTATTAAAAAGCACTGCACTAAATTGCGAATGTTCTAATCCGTATTTTGCCAAACGTATACGTTTAATGACTGGAAACTGTATAAACTGGTGATTGTTGTATGAACTTCATTTGTTTTCCTGACGAACTGGCTCCCTCTAACTAAGCCTTGAGTACGCAAATGATAATTTTGTACTATCTTATCATTAGCTCGCTCACTTTTGTTAATTTTTATATCATATTGAATAAACATTTACTGGGAAATTAACTCTTTTTTTCACAAAGGAAGCAGGACGTTTGATTACAATTTAATTTTGTTAGCCAATCTTAACTATATGTGGATCTATATTTTTACAAAAGTCATTCTTGCAATTTGAACACTCTTATTAAGAAAAGTTTGCAAATACTGTTTCATTTCAATACCAAAGACATAGTGTATTTTGGCAACTGAGTGCACTTGGATTTGAAACTAATGCACATTTATAAATTGAAAGAGTTCATTGTTCGTTACTTCAAAGTTAAAAATAGCACACAAATACGATTTTCAATTAATTTATGAATTTATTTCTTTGCAATCTATTGCATTTCTTTCTGTTTCAAGTGCTAAAAATATGAAATTAAAATTTTAGATTTTCAGGCTTTATTTTACCTAAATGGAGTTCCTTTAAGACTTATTCGACCTTCAGGCTTTTTACCTCAGTGAAGTTCCTGTAAGACTTATTTGCAACACAATTTTATTTTACAACGGTGACCATTGTTTCCATAGCAGATAATTGTTTTCAAACAAAGGTACAAAATTAAGATTATATCGTACACAATTAAAAATATAATTATTCACCATCTTTATTGGGATTTCTTTTTGGTGGAAATTAAAAATACTTCAATGTTTAAATTTTGATAGTGATAAAAATCACTTCATGCAGTGTCCAAACTCATTTTGCTGCCATTTCTTTATTCAGATCCATTTCGTTTACTTGGTGTTTCTTTTTTGTATTGATTCCAAAATGTGATTGTGATATAATCATACAATGGTTGCCGTACATATTCGTGATTGTGATATAGTCATTCAATATTAACTGTACATATTCGTGAATGTGATATAATCATACACTGGTTACCGTACGTATTCGTGATTGTGATATAATCATAGAATGGTTACCGTACATATTCGTGATTGTGATTTAATCATAAAATATTTACCGTACATATTCATCATTGTGATATATTCATACAATGGTTACCGTACATATTCGTGATTGTGATATTATCATACAATGTAAACCGTATATGTTCGTAAATGTGATAAAATCATACAATGGTTACCGTACATATTCGTAATTGTGATATAATCATACAATTTTTACGTATATATTCGTGATTTTGATATAATCATACAATGGTTACCGTACATATTCGTGACTGTGATATAATCATACAATGGTTACCGTACATATTCGTGATTGTGATATACTCATACAATGTTTACCGTATATATTCGTGATTGTGATATAATCATACAATGGTTACCGTAAATATTCGTGATTGTGATATAATCATACAATGTTTCCGTATATATTCGTGATTTTGATATAATCATACAATGGTTACCGTACATATTCGTGATTGTGATATAATCATACAATTGTCACCCTATGTATTCGTTTTTATATATTACTGACAACGTAATTAATATCATGGTAGATTGTCCAATCCTTAATTCATCCGACGTTCTTGTCGGAAATTAGAACAGCAACAATAGCTGCAAATTGCTCAAAAAATATCAGCGTTCTATTCATCAGAACACACATCTCTTTTAGCTGTTGATTTATATAGAAATTGGTATATATGCTAATGAGTGAAATTCCAATTTAATAAAATCGATTTGGTATATTTAATTCTGTCTGCTTCAAGATGAAAGAAAACGAATGTTAAAAGAAAAGTAAGATTTAGAGCATAAAATATTTTTCACAATCCATTTAAAGCAGCATACTTCCAGATTCATTGCTAATTTTCATGAAAATTTCTAAAAGGTATAAAACAGGAAAATATTATGAAATGGACAACAGAAGCAAGCCATATAATTGGTACATATACAATTACTAGTATTTTAAACAGTTTGTTTTAATTTTCTTTATACAATTTGACTTAATCAGTAAACGTGCTGTTTATATCTTCACAATTTATTCATATCCGACAAGGCGCCATTAGCAATAATTTTCTTCTATTTTGGCTCGTTATAAGAATTGAAATGTTGCTGCTTTTAACGGTAACCAGGTGAATCCCTATAAACCAGGAACAAACAACTCTAACGAAGTAAATGTTATAATGACCACTTGGAAAATATGGCGTAGAATAGGAAGTCATTAGAATTATTGGCCATTTATTGAACGAAAAATGTAAGTAAATATAAATATTAATGATTTTTATTCTCCTTTATTCTTCATGGGATATTAATGAATGAGCTGGTGACTGGCTATCATTCGTATCAGACATATAAGTGTGCTGGGAACTAAATTACGGTTTTTCGGGGGAGGTATATTGACTAATTTGATGTGATAAATTAACCAGATAAATAATTTTGAATGCTGCAGATAATTAATTTTGTTATAATGAGATTAAAACCTATAACAATATAAGCAACTTAATTTAGAATAATAATATCTGTCATATGTTGCGGTTCGGACCGGAATATCCGTCCCGAGGTGACCCGCCCATTGGGCGGTAACGAGGCTTGCCGAGTTACCGCCCATGGGCGGGTTACCTCGGGACGGATATTCCGAACCGCAAACATATGTCAGAAATTTTTTCTTGCATATTCCAAAATATTCAATTATATTTTAATTTCTTTATCTTAATTTTCAACGCAAATTTATATCATTACAGCCGTAACTATTTTCCCACAACAGCGTATGAAATTGCAACTTCAATCAAACTGGTAGAATGACGTCATCCTAAGCGTGCCATTGTACAGCACGCGACTCATCTGGCAACCCCCATACAAGATGAAATTTCCGGCATGGGTAAAACACACGAAAACACCAGTTTTCTATGCAAGAACATGTTTATCGCGATATCCCGCTAAATAAACGAATAAAATATTCAACAATTTTGGTTACGTCGTCACATTATATAAAAATATATTTAATTCAAAATACATTTTGATCTATAACATCTATTCAAATATATAGCTTCTCCTTTGTTACCCTTTTAAGCATAAATGACCACAAAGTGGTCAAAGGGGGGGTATAGTGATGTGGCTATGTACGGCGTCCGTCATCGTGCGTCGTGAACAATTTGGTTGTTAACAGTCTAGCAGTCACAGATTTGATTGGATCATCATCAAACTTTGTCAATAAAATACAGATCAAGTTCGAAGAGGTGATGGGATCGAGATCTCGGTTCAAAAACTAGGTCACATGAGCTATAAATAGAAAAAGCTTGTTAGAAAGCTCTAGAATAATGACATATATATTGCTTCCTTTCTCCTTTTCTTAGCTCAATTAAGGTCATTCTTTTATTAAAGTACATTCCATTACATCGTAAACAGTGGCTGACCTTCGCACAGTTTTTGTAATCTCTTGAATATCAGGGATTCCTTTCTTTCTCTTTTAATTAAATCTCAAAACCACTTTAGGAAATAAAAATTTCAAAAAATAGATAAAACTTATACATATTTCCAGCGTAAGATCTAAGCGAAAGAACCATAACACAGTAAAGATATATGATAGTTCAAATCGAAGCTTATAATGGGATCAGTTTGAATGTTCATGGGCAGGTGCTAGCGTATTTGTTTGCGATATTACCATCATCTGAACTTACATATGAAAAAGGAAATCAGTCAGTGAAAGAGTATAGGATTCTTCACTAGCGGCCTTTTAAAATGAGGAACAATTTCAAAAATCACATACAACGTTCTATGAATTCTGGAAAGGGGGAATCCCTAGGACAATGGAAATAAAAACAAATAGTTGAAAATCACACACTCACTTTCATTCAAGGTAGAAAGCACAAAAGAAAAATCAATATCGACGAACCACATTCATTTTAGCTGAACATGTTTCTGTAATAATATTTTAAGATTATGCACGGTTTAAAAATATCTTTGAAACAGTTTTTCTTCTGGACAGATGTGAAATGAAAACAGAAGCAAATGTCTGAAAGTCTATTTAAGAGTTAAACCTTTAGCCCCGGTTAAAGCAATATGCAATCCTTAATTTTTACCGAACGACCATACATCATTAATAGTATTATAAAATAATTTATAGCAATGCATTTTTATTGTCTTTGAAATAAATTACAACTCTCTTACTTGTACAGTTTTATCGATGTGTTTAGTGATAATCTTGAAGAAAATAGCTGAAATTTTATTTTAAATGAAGTTATGTCAACACTTTACCCCATACACATCTTGAGGCGGTGCTAGGGGCGTGATAGATGCTGCACATTTACATAACCTTTCATGGACAATTTCATCAAACCGAGTCTGCAATTTCGTATAAATTTGTTGTTTTCATTGTTTCAGAAAGATCATCCTTTTTCAAGATTTTTATTTTTAAAGGGCAATTTTCCTTCTCTGTGTTTCGTCATTGGTTGATGTAATTAGTTATTTATCTCTTTGATCACAGTTGCTGTTATTAATGTTTAAATTATAGACCAATTTTGACTCAGATTTCCTATCATTTTTATTCTTCAAAAACTTGAGGGTTAAAAGGAATATGAGCTTTAACATAAAACTACAATCTTAAGGAATGTTACTGTGTACTCAGTATTTTTTGTTTAATTTTAATTTGCACGTTTTTTCATGTAATCGTGTATTTCACAAGCTTCGAAGCCTTGAGAATATTTTTTCTTCTGATGATTCACAAAGGAACAAAAAAGAGAATCGCTACCATGCTTAACTTTAAATGTTTGCTTTTATTTGTGCCTTATTCCGCGCTTTTTGAAATTTAATAATTGATATGACACAATTGTTATATCATAAAAAATCTATGTTCTGCTTTCCTTTAACTTTTGATGTAATAGTTGGCAACGAAAAATTACATATAAAATATTTTTAATGAAACAGTCTTTAGTTCACAGCTTATGAAATATAACCAATGCACTTTCAGCATTTACACCACCAAATTAAATAATTATTAGATCTAATCTTATCAATTAAGCCTCGATTTCATTTCCAGAGTCTTAAACGTCCATATCAAATCAATATCACATCCCATATAGAATAGTTTCCATTTTAAGAGTTCAAAATATTTTTATCAAATGTATATTATATTCCATCTAGCTAGCGGTATCGTTCAATATAGTTTTGACAGCTGTGTACCCGTCCAATGGAATTCAGTATCATATTTAACATCATATGATATCCTCATAGTAAATTACGAACAATAATAGCCTAAACACTGTAAATGTTGACGAAAAAACAAGCAGTTTCAACAGATTTAGCATTGTTGTTAACCTTTTATGTTAAAAAAATAACTTTTTTCCCTGTCTGAATCTTTACTCAAGATATTCCTATAATCTAAATTGAGACTAATTTAAAGTGATTTTAAACCAGATGTGATTGTAATATCATGTCAGTCTATAAGGAAATTTTATAACAGACGACATTAGCCGTATGAATGATTTCACTTAAACAAGAAAACTCTTTGCCGAATGTCTTCTTTGTCTCGAACAATAATATCACTCTGGCATTCTTGATTAATGCTTGAATAAGGAGCAGACGAAATTGTGATATTTTTAAAAACAAAAGTATTTATCTGGTATAAACTCCAAAGATTATCTACATAGTAATAACATATTTAAATACAAAGTTAATAAAGAATATTTTTCATATGAATTTAAGGTAACACTTCAAATTGTATTTTTCACACTCAAGACTGATAACATAAAAATGTGTGTGTATTTGGAATCGATCGTTGCAGACCTTATAATTAAATAACTGAGCGTGTTCGAATATAAACAGACTGCCTATAAGGTCGCACAAAAGATCAACCTTCAATCAAATAAACCATTATTATAGTCATATTTATATCAAATTTTTATTTGTTTTTCTCTCATTCTTATCAGCTGACATGAATATGGGAAATCTCGTTTCACTACGCAATATTGTTGTAGTCACCGCTAGAAAAGGCAGTCGATACAGGCCTCTTTTAGCTGCATGTGCGCAGATATTAACAGTGCATGTCTGTGCGTGCTTTTTATGATTAACTCGTAATGTGAAACAATAACCAGTGAATAAATGACACTATGAAAATAGGTGCGGACATTTCTATCACATAATGATTTTGACTTATGAAGAAATGATTATTTGAAGAAAATAAACAACAAGTAAATCAGATTTGAACTTCTTATTAATATTTTCTTTTGAAAACTTTGCTTAGAGGAAAACTGAAACAGGTACGTTAGAATTTATAAAGTAATGGGGTTTTTTTTAATTACCAATTCACATTAAGTGAAACTTTTTTTCTACTTACATGAATATGTTCCTTTTTTATATAGGCCTTGAAATATAATATTCACGATGGCGTCAGCGGTCCGACAAAAATGTATAAAGACCGCTTGAGATTTTGGCTTCGGTCTGTAATGTTTACGGCTGACTGATCGGACACCATAATGCAATGGGGTCCTCAGTGTTCTCTTTCTTCAATGATATTTTATGTATCCCATATAAAAGACTATAGACTGCAGTGTCTTGTTAAAACACGATCAGTGCTGTTTTCATTGTGTGTTTTGTCAATAACTTTGTCTATGATTGTAGGAAATATATTTTTTATTTAATTAAATTGCAGTTAATTATCAAACTATGATGGAAAAAAGAAAGCACTCACAGATAGCGTACAGAAGAGTTAACAAGTGTTATCTACCGGCAACTTCTTAAACTTTATTTTCATTCCAAAGTAAAATGTACTTTTTATTTAATAAATGAATTCGCATCAATAGGAAACTTAAAATCAATTCATTTTTCCATGATTTGAACTTAAAATGTACTTAAGAATGTTTTCAACATATGAATACAATTAGACACTTTATACTGAGGTATAAAGCCTGCACTTGTATTTATTCTCGCAGTGAGAAGATATCCATGAGATAATATTTGACAAGGAAGACGTATAAAAATGCCGAACTATATATTTCACGTGTATTTGTAGGTAATCATGCTGTCAGTGAAAAAACTTCGTACATAAAGTGAACCAAACAATAACAAAATATTATTAAACAACTTAGATATGGTATCTTTTATATAAAGCATGGTAATAAAAATGATAGCAAACTATGATAAAATCAGATAGAGTTATCCAACCAGAATACATGTTCCTTTATTTTTGTAAGATTAAATATAAATTATGAAGTAGTTCATTTTAGTACAATTCATCGCTAATAAATCAGTAATGATCAGTTTCAGAACATTTCTGAGTAGAATTGAAATGATTCATCTAAACTTGTCTGTTTCAAATAAAAAAATGCAGAGTTTATCGTTGTTTTACCAAAGTTTTGGTTATTATTTCATTGACTCACAAAGCGCGATAAATAACACAATTTCAAAGTAATCAATTATTAAATGGATATGTTAGGATACAAATATGTATTTAAATATTACTAGCACTTGTTATTCTTAATTAAATATCACCTTATAATAATCAAGTTTACTTTGCAGGAACCGTAATAAAGTAAATACTCGTGAAATAATACAATGGATATGGACGACATTTTAAAAAAGAAAACTTGTTTAATTAAAAACATTAAAAACTTTAACATGTTTTGGTAAATTGCTTTTACCCTTATACCGCTCAAAATATTAAATATACTTGTCGATCTTTCAGTTCAGGAAAATACCATTCATCATTTTAACTGAAATTTTGATTGCCGGCACGGGTCCATGGGTAGATCATGTAGCCACAAGTAGGCTTGAGTAAAATAATAGTTTGTTTGCAATCATAGTTGTATCACATCTAGCCACATCTGTAACTTCTTTTTAACTGCATTTGTTTCAAGTCATTTATTTATACAGTGAAACGTATAACGAAATCTGTGAAATTTGAATATAATCATAGAAGAATAAGTGATCAGAGAATATTTACCTTAAAGCACACAGAATAATAATCTATCTTAGAATCTTTTAAATAACTAAGAATACTTACTTGATTTTCAGCCCAGAATGCAATGAGATGTGCAGATAAAACCAATAAACATTACTGTAAGTTTATACATCAGTCAGTCCTCAAATTGTAAAGAAAATTATTGGCATCTTTATTATTCGCTCTGTAGAAACACTCCTGTTTGCTCCATCGCAACAATGTACTAATCGAATCCTTACTTACGGTGTTTGGTGTTGAAAATGATAAGGTGCAATTTATATATAACAAACGTTATAAAAATGTTCTCTTATTATTAGGTAAGGCTAGTTTGATATCTAAATAGTCAAATAGTTCATTTTAATGTAAATAACAATATTAATATTTTTTTTGTTTCGAATCTTTGTATCAAACTTGTTACCATGTATATATGTACGATAGCAAATGGCGTTAATCTATCTTAAAACAATAAACACAAATGAGGTTAATCTATTTTGAAACACTAAGCACAAAACTACGTTAATCTATTTTGAAACATTAAATACGAAATAACCTTATTCTTTCTCGAAACACTAGCAGAAAATTATGTTATTCTTTTAAAAAAAACACTGACACAAAACGACGCTATTCTGACTCTAAACAGTAATAAAAATGACTTTATTTTATTAAGAAAGACCAACACAAATTGGCGTTTTTTCTGTTTGGAAACACTAATAGATAATGACAACGATCTATTTTGAAAGACCGAAAGAAAATGACAAATATCTCTTGTAAAAGATCGAGAAACTAACACATTTGAACAGAACAGCAATAAAAAATAGTAAAAGCAAAAAAGACAGCAAAAATACTGGTCTTAATCCAAGGACAGTTTTAGGCATTTCATCTTAATATACCAAGAATATATAAAGCAAAAATGCAACAAATTACTCTAAAAGTTTTTATTCTAAATCTAGCAATTTAAATCAAAACAATTCAATTTAGTCCGTAGAACAGTGACAAAAATAAAGTTAACAGCAATATGAGTATAATGTATCATATGTGGAAGTGTTGACATAGAAGGTGACTATCATTGAACAATAAATATCAAAACTCTGAAAATGTCAAATATATTCTAATGATGAAATTAGACAATTTGCTTTTGAAAGATAAATATGTTGAATTTTCGAGAGAAGACGTTAAGAAATACTAAGTCTTTCAACAGCTTATACGAGGGTTGATCAATAAATTCGTGGACACACTCCATAAATTGTTTTTTGGGGAAGGAAAGTTAATATAATTATATTTGACATTTATTCAATCATTTATCAATTTGATGTGTAAGTTTCAGATAAATAATCCATATATTTTATCCGAAATGACAGTTTTCAGAAATACATGTAAAGCTGATCGCCGCAGCTCATTTGCAACTTGCGTTACGTCGTGACGTCGGCGTTACATCTTCTCAAAAACAATGCAGCACCAATTTCTACACATCGTTCATGCCTGTGTACCCACCAACTGAAAATGTTCTTATACAATGAAATATCAAATGAACGCAACACAGACAATGCTATGGACTGCAAATCATGGAACCCGGTTAACTTGTGTCCCTTTAACTCTGCCTTCAATTTCACTCGCATAACGTTCGCATCGCAACAAGTTTTAATTGGTCTGCCGCATCTCTTATCATCCTGAAGTTCTTCTCTACCCTCACGGAAGTGTATGTGTCACTTATAAACTAAGGAATAAGACACTTTTTTTTGTTCCAGATACAATTTCCATGTTTTCTTTAGTTTGTTTTGGCGTCATACCAAGATTTACACAGACTTAATTACTGCCCTCTGCTTCAACAACGTCGTGCTCCTCTCTGGTGACACACCCCTGTCTCCATTAACATCTCGAAATAGTAGCGACGCTTGTTTTTTTAAATGTTCTATAAACGATATGAAGGAACGTTGCCGTCAATTTCATATTTTAAAGAAGCACGCCAAAATAAGGACAATTTTTAAGTATTTCAAAATGATAAACATAACTTCTTTTTGAGCTGCGGCGTTCGTACGGTATAGGGTTGCTATGGCGATACATATAATGAACAAAATGAGATTTGTTTTTAAAAAATCACAATATATTTGAATAGTATTAAATTCTTCTCCTAAATAGCAAAAAATCTTCATAATATCTTGATTAATTATTAAGTTATTAATAGTGTCCATGAATATATTGATCAACCCTCGTATACTCGTATTACCTTTATAAAAGAATAATACCACCACTGACCGAGTTTACGTAGGTTACATAAATGTTTATGGCCCAATTATCTGTAAACTAAATATAAATACGAGGGTTTTCCTGAATGTTTGCAGAACTTCGCTTTAACAAATATTATATTACATACACGTACAATATTTCGGTAACAGAAAGTGAGTATCTAATAGCTTTTGAATA
Source organism: Ruditapes philippinarum (assembly GCF_026571515.1). Lineage (NCBI taxonomy): Eukaryota > Metazoa > Mollusca > Bivalvia > Venerida > Veneridae > Ruditapes > Ruditapes philippinarum. The sequence goes on along the minus strand of NW_026866929.1, from coordinate 242,720 downwards.
ATGAAAATATTTAACAAATACTCAATGTGATAAAAAAAAGGTTTTAACACTAGAAATTTTAAGCCAATTAAAATGCCTGACAATACTTATTCCGCAAACTTCAAGGACAACCCTCGAAGCAGTATTGGAAAAGAAAACCGTTGACCTTTAGACATATTTATTTTCCAATCGTCTTATTTATTAATTTTCTCCAGAGAATAAGACTCTCGTGTTTTGTAAATTGATTACAGATATAAAAAGTATGTTGGTCCAAATTAGAAGCATGAAAATTATAATAAACATTATCAGCAGGTAGAAGTGTGAAACCTTGCTTTTTTGTTTTCTTACATTTTTTACCAGAAAATTCCGGATAATTTTAGCAGATTTATGAATATCACATTCTATATAAAGCGAAACCAAATGACAATTTCGTGCACTATCAATAAAAGATAAATTGTGCTTTACGTAGGATCTTATATTCAAGACTTTCTGAACAAAACACGATCTTTTGAATCAATACTTCGTGAATACTGATAAAAAGAAAGCTTTAAATGCGGTATATGAGATCTAAATCAATTCACTATTACAGTCAATTTATAACGCTATCCAGTTTTTTGTTAAATTTAAGATTTGCTTATGCTTTGTTGTGTTCAAATCTGGTTTAAATCTGATTTCTGACAAAACGTTTTCTACTTCAGGCTAATTCTATCTAGTATACAAACTTTGTTAATTATTTCAGATGACTGACTTACGATTGCTCAATACTACGGTTACTTTTGACTGGAATCCGCACCATGAAAATGGAACAGTCGATGGTGGACAAACCGGAAATGTTAAGTATTCCAACCCCGACATCAACAGAGATTATGAAACGGATTCGATGTACGACGATTATAACTATTTCCGAGCAGAAATTCACGAGGAATTTCTAAACAGTATCCATCAGCATACATCTGCATTAACCGTGTTTCTGTCAGTGTGGTCTTTCATCATAAATGTACTAGTAATAAAAGCATGTTTTCGGAACAAAGAACCTCGAATGTGTGGCTATTATCGTCATATAGTAAACTTATCGGTTTCAAATTTATTCATAAGTGTATTTGTACTTCCGCTTACAATTTATCATATTCAGAAAGAATGGCATTTAGGGCAAACTTTGTGTAAAATATATGTGATAAGTGATGTTTTGCTACCATTTACTTCATTCACAATTATCATCATTATAAGTAATAGAAAGAGCACCGAAACACGAGGCTATCTGATTTGTACGAGGGGGCGTAGCACCCGAGTATTAATCAGATTGCCGAGTGTTTTGGTGTTCTTTCTCTTTGTATCATAGTCAAACATAAAAGCACGTTCCCTGTTGTCACAATATGAAACCCCGGCAAAAATGAACCAATGAACGAACATCTGAATATGACATTTCCGTCGCTTTCCCTTTCTCTGCCGTCACAATATGTAAACCCCAGCAAAAATGAGCCAATCAATGGGCATGCTCTGGAGTGCGGGTAACTAATACCCGCACTCCAGTTAACGCACTGTGCATGTATATGTATACGATTTAACCCTGACACATTTTCAACAGAAAGGTCTACAAACTATGATGCAAATGTAGAAAGGATTATGTCAATAATTCAGCCGAATCTTCATTCCTGGATATTTCAGAAGACGTTCAAAACAATAACTGTTTGTATGGCATGGGTTATAGCCCTTGTTGTTGTGGTTCCGATTTGGACATCTGGAACAATTCCGTATGAAAATAGACCTGGAGAATGTTTTGTTATCATCAGCAAGGAATCTGCAATATTATGTCCATTAGTAACATATTTCATTCCATTATTTTGTATCATAGCACTAACATTCAGATTACTATTGTTGAAGATCCAGTTATCCACCCCTACTCCTGGAACTATAGAAAGCACGCGCATGTCGTTGAAAAACTATCACAGCCAGCAAAATGATATTGACTTTGAAAGTGAATGCTCCCCAATGTCAAGGCCGTTGCCAAGCACGAGTTCAATGCCCATTAAGGAGAAAAAAGATGACATTGTGTCTTTGTGCATAGTTAATACAGTCTTTGCGGCCATGTGGTTTCCTTTTCAGTGTATTAGTTTTCTGTTATCATTTTGTCAGACCGCATCATGTATTCCTTCTACCGGATTAAATCAGGTTATAACATGGATTGGAGCGTCAACTGTTGGAGTTGTCCCACTTTTTTGGTTCATCGACAGTCAGCTCAGATCGGGCCTTCGGATTAAATTCACCCGACGTTCAGATGTAGAATCTGCAGATTGTACACACTGTGAAGAAACGTTCCTCTGAATGGATAGCAACAACAAAGTCACCTTCAACGTTTAATTGACGATGATAGGAAGTTCTCAGTGAAACCAGGAGTGATTTATACTTTTAAGGTCAAGTATGCCTCAGAAATGCTGTCATTTTCATTTCCCAGTTTTTTTTGTATCTTGTTACAATTTTTATAAAATACTCATTTGCGATATACATAAATTCTTTTACGACTTTGTTATGTTTAAAATATGTATAATCATAGAGAATGAGTATTTGAATGGAGGTAAAATATATCTTTGCTTACATTTTGCTACCTTTACAACACATAACTGCATGTTTAGCGCTACTTCTTTAGTAGTTAAACATCTAACGTGCTCAATTTCCATTATCAAGACATTTCTAAACACATGTTACACATTTCTTAAGAATTTTAAATAAAATCGATTTTTGAGGCATAATGTGCCCAACAACCAGAAACAATAAAAATGTTAAACATCAAAGGAGGGCAGTCATGAGAACAATGTGTACATAAAAGTGAGTCAAATACAACAACATTTAATAATCAGGCATAAAGTACATTCAGCATACGTAGTGAGTGTTAACACAGATTGAATCTCTTCTTGTAACTTAAATTGTGTTTGTACTGATAATACGAATACTACTTCTATTAAAAAGCACTGCACCACATTGTGAATGTTTTAAATCCGTATTTTGCCAAGCCTATACATTTAATGACTGGAAACTGTATATACTGTGCTTATTGTATGACCGCTAATACATTCTGCGAACTGGCTAGCTCTAAACAAACCTTAAGTACTCAGATGATATCGTTTTCAACTATCTTATCATTAGCTCGCTCTATTTTGTTAATCTTTTTATTCACATTGAATAAACATTAACTGCGAAATAATCTTTTATTCATTTTTACAAAAGAAACAGATATTTTGACAACATCAGAACTTTGTTAGCAAATCTTACCTATTTGTGTATCTGTAATAACGATATGTTTATAAACTTTAATGAACCAATACAGACATAAAAATCTGTAGTTATTTTTTGTCTGTCTAAATCTTTTACAAAAGTCATTCTTGCAATTTGAACACTCTAAAGAAAAGTTTGCAAATACCGTTTCATTCCAACACCAAAGATATACAATGTTATATATTTTAGCAACTGAGTGCACTTGGATTTGAAACTAATGCACATTTATAAATTGATAGTGTTCATTGTTAGTTACTTTAAAAGTTTAAAATAGCACACAAAAACGAGTTGCAATTAATTTATGAGTTTATTTCTTTGCCAAGTGCAGTTCCTTTAAGACCTATCCGCAACGCAATTTTATTTAACAACTTTTGTTTCCATAGTAATAATTTTTGTACAAAATTATGATTATATTGGACACAATTAAAGATATAATTGTCCAACATCTTACTCGGGATTTCTTTAACTGTTGGGGTTTAAATCCTACAATGTTAACGGTACATATTCGTGATTGTGATATAATCATACAATAGTTACCGTACATATTCGTCATTGTGATATAATCATACAATGGTTTCGTACAATTTCGTTATATATATATAACTGACAGCGTTATAAATAAGGTAGATTGAACAATCTTGAATTCATTCGACGTTCTTGGCGGAAATTAGAACAGCAACAAAAGCTACAAATTGCTCAATAAATCAGCGTTCTTTTCATGAGAACACACATCTCTTTTAGCTGCACATTTAAATAGAAATTGGTATATATGCTTTTGAGTGAAATTCCAGTTTTAAAAAATCGATTTGGTACATTAAATTCTGCCTGCTTCTGGATGAAATCAACGAATGTTAAAAGAAAATGTCAAAGAAAAGTAAAATTAAGAGATTCGTCAGTCCATTTCAAGCAGCATGCCTCAAGATTCATTGCTAATTTTCATGATTTTTTTAAAAATGTATCAAACAGTAAAATATTGTCAAATTGACAACGGAAGTAATTTACACATTGCAAACGGGACTTAAAATCTACGAAAAATTTAAAAACGGCGCAGAATATGCGAAAATGAACCACTTAATGCGTTAGTAGAAATTTGGTAAAAACTGCAATATCAGTTATTATTTGCATAAAACATGTAAATTCAGCTAGATTTTCTTGACATACTTTGGCTCATCTGGAGGTATGCATCTTTAACGTTGTGTAAATTTATTTTTATTCATTGTCGTATTTCTTCTTCGTTACCAACCAAGTAACAGGTATTGTTTGCATATCTTTGAAACGTTTCAGGCTTATCATTTTGAGTTAAAGTGCAGTTGGCAAGACATATAATTAATACTCATACAATTACAAGTATTTTAAACAGTTCTTTTAGAATAATTTTCTTTATAAAATGTGATTAAAACAGCAGACGTGCTGATTATATCTTCACAATTTATTTATTTGCGGCAAGACTCCATTATTCATAATTTTCTTTCATTTTGGCTCGTTATATCCTCTTTGTATAAGAACTGAAATCTTGCCGCTTTTAACGGTAACCATATTACGTGAATCCTTATAAATCAGGAACAAACAACTCTAACGAAGTAAATGTTATAATGACCACTTGGAAAATATGGCGTAGAATAGGAAGTCATTAGAATTATTGGTCATCTATTGAATGAAAAATATAAATAAATATAGATATTGATGAATTTATTCTCTTTTATTCTTCATGGGATATTAGTGAATGAACTGGTGACTGGTTATCATTCGTAGGAGACATAGAAATGTACTGGGAACTAAATTACCGTTTTTCGGGGGTGATATATTGAGTGATTTGATGTGATAAATGAACCAGATAAATAATTTTGAATGTTGCAGAGAATTATTTTTGTTACAATGAGTTAATGTTTTTACAAAAACTGGTTATCCCATAACCATATAAGCAACCTATTGATTTAGAACATATTTATCGCGATATACCGCTAAATAAACGAAGAAAATGTTCAACAATTTTGGGAATAGACTTTGTTGTGTGGAATCTACTAACACACAAGAAGACGAGGGTCATGCATGCAGAAAGCTTGTTAAAATTGGTAAGGACAATTTTTTCATCGGGCATCTTGCAGGTTTACCTAAAGACAAACAGACGTCGTCACATTTTTTCCAACATTCACCAGAACGCGTTTCATAAAAATAAATTAAATTCAAATACATTTTAATCAATAACATCTATTCAAAGACTTAGCGTTTCCTTTGTTACTCGTTTCAAATTCTTACTTACTTTACGAGACTTTATTTTAGACAATATTATTTATTTTTTATGACAATGAATAATATGTTGTATTTTCTTAAAGCTGAATAATATACTCATGTTCTTTCAATGTAGTACATATTGGCTTAAAAGTTAACCTGGATGATAAGACAAGAAGCATTAATGTTAGAGGAAATGGGCTGGGTGGGATCAGTAGACCGAGAGTGAACTTGGCAAACATATGTTTACCTGTCTATAACGGTTGACTAGAATGACATATAATTGGTTTTAAAACATTTACTCGTGAACGTGTTTTACCATAACAGACTCGGAAACAGCTGAAAATATCCAACTTCTTAATGCTTACGAGTATTGAGTATTGAAGAAATATTTAACATTTTACTGTAAGTTTTTTGGTTTATTATTCAGAAATTAATATAAATGTATATATTAAGTAAATATAAGTAAAGTAAGGAAAAGCATCATGCTTCTACATTACTAAATCATAATCTTTAAGAAACTGATTTAATAATCAGAGATCAATTGTTTTAAGTGTTCTTCTGTCTCCATTGAGTGGTCTTTTAGACAGATCTCTTAAATTATATTATACATGTAAATAAAATTGTTTTCACTTCAGCTATTAACAAAAACTGTTTTCTTTGTCACGATCGTACTTGATGAATTCATTTTATTTTTTATCATAAATCTGGAAAACATGTTTTAGTTTTCTGTATTATGCAGGAGAGATTCGAAGAAATATCCCTAACATGTTTTCCAAATACTTGTTAATAAATCAAGCATGATTTTCTGAGAACATTTGTTTTTTTATTACAAAACAGACGTTGGCGAAATCTGTATAAAACCTTAATTCAATCATTTTTGAGAATTTAATAAAACGAAAATCATACCAATTTCTATGCAGTAAATGTGATTTTTTTTTATAAAAAAAGAAGTTACAAATGAAAGTTTATTGTCCTGACTGATACGGCTATAATTGTATTGTGGCGTGATAAAAAGCAATTTCCGCATATACTAGAGTCTATACCAGTAGGGAGACAATTGTATTTAATTTATCAACAGATTATACAGTGAACGTCGATTTTTTCTGTTCTGCCATATCAAACATGTTTTCCTTGTGCAATGAACGCATTGTGTTTCTTAACATTTATTTGAAGTAAACAATATTCGCAAACTGTTTTCAAAAGAGATCTAGAATATATCAAGCGTTTTTTAACTTTGCCCAGCTAATTTTGTTGTTTTTGCTGTTTCTATAATCAAAATTATTTTATCTTTGTATATTGATGGAGAATATTTTAGAGAAAGATTATGTTTGGCATAATTCATATTCAATTGCATTGTAGCGTGATGTTTTGCAATTCTACATTTTGTAATTTATAATAGAGAAAGAACCCATCCTTCATTGATGTATCGTACTCTTAACAGTGTTATGTTGTATTTACAAAGTATGTTCATAGATCAAAGGTAACATTCGTTAAAGGAAAGTGTTCTTTTAATTAAAAGATACGTGTTATAAACATTAATATAGTAGAATGAATATCATCTCAGTTCTATTTTAAAGAGGACAGACAAATAGTAATATAGTTCACACACAATCATTTGTAGAGTATAGGTCACAGACAATCAGTTACATGATATACTAGTAGATCACAGACAAACAGTTACGTAATTTAATTTTTGGAGGTAAACGCGGAGAAAACAAAAATTATGGTGTTTAGAAAGCGCAGAGTTTATTTACCTAACGAGAGTTGGACCTACAATGGCCATAACATATGATTGAAAATGTAAATGATTTTAATTATCTTGGAACGGTGTTTAACTACACCGGTATTTTTTCAATGAATCAGGAGCACTTATCAGGTAAAGCTTTAAAGGCACTGAATGTGCTCTTGGTAAAATGTAATAAGTTTAAATTAAAACCCTTACTGTTATGTCAGTTATTTGACGCATTTGTTGGTGCTATATTGAACTATTCATCAGAACTATGGGGTTACACAAAATCAAAGGTAATTGAAAGAATCCATCTTAAGTTTTGCAAACGTATTTTAAATGTTAGAATTTCAACCGCAAGTGCTGGTGTTTACGGCGAGTTAGGAAGATTCCCGCTATATATAACAAGATACGTAAGAATTGTAAAATATTGGTGTAAATTGCAACAGTCAGATAATATTATTTTACAAAAGACATATGAACAGGGTATTAAAGGACGTAAAAACTGGGTTTCAAACGTTAAAAAATTACTAAGTGATTATGGATTTGCAGATGTTTTCTTTAACCCTAGATCGGTTGATTTGAAAAAAATTCCTAATATTTTTAAGACACGAATCGTTGATTGTTATAAACAAGATTGGAACGCATCAGTAAATAATTGTGCAGTGCTTGAAAATGATAAACATATTAAGCAAGAGCTAAGGTATGAAACTTATTTGGATATTTTACCTTTTAATCTAAGAAGTTATTATACAAAACTACGTTTATCAGCACACTCACTTAGGATACAGACCGGTCGTTATTCAAGAAATAGAATACCTAGAAATGAAAGATATTGTTTGCAATGCAATTTGTTAGACTTAGAAGATGAATTTCACTTTTTATTTAAATGCCCATGTTATGAAGATATAAGGAAGAAATACATTAAAAGATACTTTTTTTCAAAGGCCGAGTGTGTTTAAAATGATGCAGCTGCTAACAAATAAAGAATTATAAATGTAATAACAAATCTTAGCAAAATATATTAAAGCCGCTACATACGTACGACTTTCACTGTTAAGTAACTGATATTCACGTACGCATTGTTCATCCTTTGTATACTGTTTCACAATGTTCATTATCTCTATACTGTTTAATCTTAATTGATATCAAATTATATGATTACAAGCAAATGTTCTTCAGATTTTGAACACATTAAAATTTCTTTCATCTGTTTGTTAAAATGGTTTCTCGACCTATGCACATAATTAATTTAAATTATATGATTGCATATATGTGTTTATTGTATGATGAATTACTTTTGCACAAATCTCAAATACTATTCCTGCTTTGTTTTACTTAGTATGCATTATTGTGCAATCAATATACTTTTCAAGTATAAACATAACCATGTGACATGATATATTGTATTATATATATATATTTGCAAGACGATGTATTATGTACACGTCTCAAATAAAATGTCTGTTCTGTTCTGTTTAATTTAAATACAAAAGGTTATATAATATATAGATTATATCATAAAGACTTGCAAAATATGATTAAGAAATATGCTCAGAAAAAAATTGAAAATTGCTTTTTTTCAGTTATTCTTAGTCCTGTTCGATTGAAAAGTGTTGTAAGGCTTTATTCTGGAAAAACGGATTGAGCTTGTGCACACGAGTTACTTGGTCTATATTTACACCAATGGAATATTAATCTCGAAAAACTTATTTCGGATTTCATCATGACAAAAACCTCTGTGGAGTCCCTTGAGAGCAAAGTGTGTGCTAAAAAGAATGTGCTATAAACTTTACTTATTCTAGAATAAATACATCCCAGTTATATTTTCTTTCATATACCACATACTAAAAGTTATGCAATATAGTTCACAGACAAACAGATGTATAATATAGATTACAGACAATCATTTATATGAATACATTAATAAAAGAATAAAATATGATCTCTTTTAATTAACTATATAGATGTGTCATCGTACAACATGAACATTTTTATGTTCATTACAATCCATTGAAATTTGAAACAATAATTTCAACTGAACATATTCAAGATCTTTAGCACGGAAAGAAATTTTAGATTTTCAAATTTTTGAAATACCCCTATTTGTGAAGGTTGGGCGTTTCGCAATTCCCGTTTGAAATCCAAAAACATGTGAACCCGGAAAATGATTGAAATAAATCGATTTTTTTATTTAAAAAAAAATATTACTTAAATTTTTTACATGCGTTTAAGAATGTTTGAATTTGTTTTCCTGCAATGCGTGACGATATCATTTAATAAGCATATTATTGTTTATTCTTATTTCTTTTTTTAAAAAAATGTTGTTTTAGAGTACGATACAAATGTTCTGTGAAAGCCCTAGTCGATGAAAAGAGGAGATTATTCATGGGAAAGAAGCCGAGAACTTGGGATTTTCTTACCCATCTAAGAAATCGAAGTTGCGCGAAGAAATCGGTGTGTGTTTGATATCATAGATTCTGATTGTTTCTTTTTAACAATGGTCATTTTGCTTAAACGAACTGTTACTTATTTTAGAAGAAATAAAATGCATGCCAAAACAACTAATAAGTGTATATGTATAATGTCAGGTGTCCAAGTTTATGTTTTACTTAGTGCTGATCGGTTCTTGAAACAGACTTTGTTTCCTTCATAATCGAACTAAAATTATGTCTATAAACTTCAATTGAATTTAATTATTTACGGATTCTTTTATGATGTCACGCACCATATATCTCCTGATTGTGTCCGTATACTCGGTAATATCCCGTTGTGTTGATTTATCATTCATTATACAAATTGAATGGATTATAATAACTCTTGTCACGTAACAAGTGCAGACACGAGTAGTCTTATTTCTGTGCCAATGGACTTTAAGGTATTAAGTATTTATCAAGGAACATTTAAAGATAAAACTAATTTCTCTAATTCAATATCTACGCACACAAATCGTTAATCAAAGGTACTTACAGTGCTGATGGAAGGCCAGTTTTGAAAATCAAATGTATTTTTTACCTTTTGTACTCACTCAAAACAATTTTCTGTGAGCAAAAAACCTCTTGACGGTTAAAACGTAACGGTCCGCTACAGTGAGTAAAATTCGTCTGCATTCTGAGCGGGCTTAAAACAAAGAAATATATATGTTTTATAACAAATGTAACTGTTACCGTATTTTTTGAAATGCCAAAAAAGATGGGTTTTTAACATATTTAAGTAGTGTTTAGTTTTAGCTTACTTATATGAAATGGAACTGCATAGCTTTGCGTATGGATATTGTTGTTTTTGACATATAAAGGAGACTAAACAATTGCTTTAAGTGTTGGAGTGGCGTGGGATGATCATTTACAGTATCGTCCGGAAAGTAAATTAGATTATCAAATGACTCACTTGAATGTTTTACCTGACTCATTCTAACAAGCCTCTGTAATTTCTATAAGAACCACTCTTATGGCTTACTGATTTTTTTCTGTGGTCAGTAAACAAACCCTGTTTTGACAATGTATGTATCAGTTTTTATCATTATTGTCATTAAGATTGAGAAATTATTACCAGTAACGAAGTTAGAAATACAATCGCCTATTTGCAAAAATAATTCAAAAGATAGGAAGTAATTACTGAAATAAAGTTGGCCCATGTGTAAGGGTAAAATGTACAAAATGATATGTATTTCCGGCTAAGAAAGTTGACCGATAATCACTGACACAAAGTAGAAGATACTTATTTTGTTGTGTGGGATTTGCGCTTCTTTATATTGACCGAATTTATATACAATTTTTCTTAACTAATTTGACTGTTACAGTAGAAAAATGGACAACAAGCTTTCTTCTATTTTCCAAGTACAAATGAACGAGACTACAAGAAGGCTAGGAGTGATTACAAATATGACCAATACAAATGTCCTGACATGGAAAACAATCGGTAACAGTGGTTGATGCAAGTTCTTGTCTACGTCTCATGACATTGTATTAAACATTTCAAAAAAAGGGGTATGTTTAGTTTAAAATTATTTAGTCCCAAAAGTAAAACCCCTATACATATATGTTTTCAGTACAATTTAAGAAATCACATATGAAATATTGCAATAGAAATAAAATTATAAAAAATATATAATTTTATTTATAAATACTTGATTTATATGTAAAAATATCTGCAAATTATAAGCATTATATCAATTGAACACGCCAATTATCATATCATATACTGGACACTTATTGAACATCATTAACTGATGGTACCTGATAAGTTCCGATATTTTATGAGTTTTCGATATTTTCATCAGCATGCGCAAACTTACAGGATAGTGGCTGATATGTGCCATGTCGTATTTTCGTCCCGCGGGGCGGCAGGTGAAAACATGATAATCCGACAAAGCCGTGAGTGAATGTAGTTATATGTCAATATTCCTCAGCGTTACAAAGTTATACTTTTTCTCTCACGCACTATCGCTAGTTAAAGAAATACTTTGAAACCAAACAAATGCAAAATTAAACTGGTCTTTATCTTTTAATATACTTTAAAGCACGTGGTTTTTCCCTTCAATACTTTCTTCGTATAGATTGTATAATATTCGAGTTATAGTGTGGTTTGGTTTAGCTGTTAATTGATGTATTATCGCTTAATTATTCAGGTAATTTCATAAAGTTTATGTAAGTCGGAAAAAAATTGTTTACAAGTGATAGTCTCCAGTTTTCTCCTGATATTTGCTGATGTGGAATTTCCCTTCTAGTTTTAGATAACTTAGTAACTAATACTAGAAATGCCAACGTTACCATTAGACGACACAAATGAATGTTTACTTTCTTTCTGATATAATTCCGAAGATATAATGACGTAGTAAAAGGCTTTATCCGTATGCTGTAGGACATTAACAGTCGAAAATTCACTTAATTTGTTAATTGGATTATCTATACAGAACTATAAAGGAACTCCACTGAGGTCCAAAAATCTAAAAACATAAAATTTGAATTTCTTACTTAGATCAGCTGAGGCAGTTAAATTGGAAAGAAATACTATAGATAATTGAAAAATATACACACATACACATTTCAGATCAATCCCTCACTCAGTTTTTCCAGGATATTTATTCTAAATGTGCAAAATGACACACAACTTCAAAGCATTGCAATATATATATATATATTGCAATGCTTTGAAGTTGTGTGTCATTTTGCACATTTAGAATAAATATCCTGGAAAAACTGAGTGAGAGAATGATCTGAAATTTTGCTTACAAGATATTGGTCTAGATCTACATCAAGTGGATGATTAATCTTGAACAATTATTTCCCAACCCATTGTGTCAAAATACCCCAGTGAAGTCCCTTTAAGACTTTTGTAGTACAGTATTAAGAAAACTTTGATGTTTTGAAATTTAAGATGTATAAGATTTTAGTCCCTTTACTTATAAAATTTCTTAAATTCCACCGTAAATCAAATTTTTGCTCAGTTGAAATCAAGTGTCTTTAGTTTTATTAATTAACCAGGCGACACTTCCCAATACTATGTATCTCTATCTCCTGAAAATTTGCGATTTCGTATTCCACATCATACAAAACAATTATAACTAAAGCATTGCCTTCTCACATTGTTTTCTTCAATGTGTGAGTGGTAATTGATCCCGACCCTGGCTCCCATCATCCTCAATTGGAATATATGGTTAAAATGCATTGTTCTAATGTGATATACATGGATATTGATATTTGATTTGTTTTACCACTTAACACACATTTCTGCTTGTTTGTTTGTTTTTTTTGTTTGTTTATTTTCTTTTTCTTTTCTTTTTTTTTTTTTGGTAATTTATAAAACTTCATTTCTAAAATGCAAGAATGTGTTTAAAACAGTTAATCAGAAATAAGAGAAAAAATAGTACAAAGTTATTACAGAATGTTGAGATAGTTTTTCCGATTTGTCTACCATCGTCTCTGTATAATTGATAGAATATTTCTGACTTTCAAAGTAAAAGAGATATCAGTAATCAAAACACAATGTAGACATTGTGTCTGCACAGAAGCGGGCGAGGATATTCAATATGATTATATCTCTTGTATGACAGTATTGTTTCAAATGTTTTTGTTATCATTGAATCCCATAATTCTATAACCTGTTTACTGTGAGAACGACGTTGACTGGTAAGATTTTTTCTAAGTCTGTTTCAGATGCTTTTGTTTGTTTGTTTGTTTGTTTGTTTGATTGATTGCTTTTGTTTTGTTTGTTTGATGGTTGTACAGCTGTTTGGTTGTTTGATTGATTGATTGATTGATTTTGTTTTACATACTACTGCAATATGGCGGAAAAGCAACGGGTAATATGTTTTCAGTAGTCAATCATGTGAACTTTTATGACAAAAGATGCTTGTTTTTATCGTTCTCCTTAGCTTTTTAATAACCGCGAGTACACAAACATGATCGCATGGATATTAAGGAAATGGAATCTTTTGTGTTGTTGATGTTGTTGTTGTTGTTTGGAAAGATGATATTCAGTACATGTTCCCCAATACGGAATACATTGTCAATGATGTCAATTCAATTTAATGCAATTTATTACAATGTTATAATTGAATATACATAATAAAGTACAATCTTATCAGTTTAGCTTCATTTTCATTGTCAAAACAATCAAATGCATATTTTACCCCATATTGCCTCGTTTTCAAAAAAAATCTAATTGAACTTGAAAAGTTATGTCTTTTTTCTTCTTTTTTTATTTGCTGTAATTGTTCGGTTTTACGTCCAACGGACACGGTGTAGGTCATATTTTTTATTGGTGGAGGAAGACAATGTTAAAAGAGGGTCTTAATGGCCTGGATCGTCACATTGGGTTTTGTTATTTTTTAACCAAGATGCATTTTTTTTAAATTGTAAATGTCTGCCACAAAAGGCTTCATGATGAATATCTTAGCTCTTGGTATCGTAGTTTCACGAACGAAAACTTAAATGCATTTGTTGTCCGAGTCTTTATGAACTAAGTGGCCCCCAAGGCAAGAATCAATGTTGACCTCATAGGCATGATAAATATAACTTGCAGAGTACCACAGGGTGATGCTACATGCAAAATATCTAAAATCTTGGCATTGTACTTTCAGAGAAGAGGATTTAAAAGTCACCCCTTTTAAAAACAAGTCTATGTAAACTAAGGCCCAGGACATTGTAGTTTCACACAGGTCTACATAAATTAAATGACACCCGGGACGGGCCAATTTTGACCACAGGGGTATTGATTATATAATTTTCAAAGAGGACCACAAGTTGAATATCTGACAGAGAAAAAGATTTTTGGACATATTTTATATACAAATCTAGGCTATGTAAACTAAGATATCCCCGGAACGGAGCCATTTTTACCCAAGGGACATAAGTTATATCACTGATATCTTAGGTCTCGGCAATCTAGTTTCTGAGATGAAAATAATATAAAAGATCTCATTTTTAAAGTTTCCCGTGACCTTCTCAGGCATGAATCTAGAACCATTTAGACAACTAAGGACCATTCCTGTGAAGTTTTGTCAAAATCCATTCAGTGATTTAGGTGGAGATGTTTAAAGACATTTTGGATAACGACGAACAACAAACTACAGACATACTGCCATCACAAAAGCTCAACTCTGTGTATTATGTAATCAGGTGATGTTAAGCAAATGGTGGTTTGAAATAACGAGGTCATTATATATTAATTTAAGCAAAGCGATTCTGAGTTTGTTAAATTTGTTTACAGATGGTAAAATAGGAACACAATTTAAAGGTCCATTATTCCTGAGAAATACTATCATTTTTATTTCTCAAAAACTGTTTATTTCTGTAACAGTTACAAAAATTAACCCATTTGCCATATAGATTGAATATGTTTACCCCATATGCATCGGCAGCTAGTATAAAAGTCTATACCAAACATTAAAAGGACAACAACAATAATAAACTAGAAGAGGTGTTGATGGTAAAGCATCAAGTCGCCGGATAGAAAAATGATTGTATTATCATAAACATAATCATAATCAAGAAAATATCAATTTAGTGGTCAGAGAATAAACAAAGAGGAACAAAACGTTGAGTTATGTTTATTCATAATAATTTGAAGCAAACTTGCTTAGCAATATTGTCATGAAACTGTTATCATTATTAAATAAGCAAGTATTTTTTGGTAATATTGACCTGAGACTTATTAATTTTCGGGAGGTGTTTCGTTACTTTCCGTAACTTATTATGATTTATTTTAAAGAATTTATTGTAAGTATATCTAATTATATATCAATTAATACTGCTCGATGGCCTAGTGATAAGTATGACGATTTTGTGACCTAGTAGGCGCAAGTTCGAATCTTAGACAAATCCTTTTTGTAGTTTTCATACATTGATTTTTATCATATCTTTTAACTATATGAAACATAATGTTTCATTTCTAGCACTTTTTTATTTCATAATTTTGATAATTTTTTATTGCCATGTATACGGCTTTAAATACATTGTGTTTTGCAGGCATAACACAAAATAGCCATGTTTTGCAAAATAATTCTTTTTTTTTTTAATCACTTTATCGAACCTACAGACTTCAATTTGAAACTAACTGAAAATATAACACCTTGTCATCGAGGCTTGTAAGGCAAGTGATATTCAAGTAATTCTACTTGTTATTTTGGTTTACTTTAGAATCCGATAATTATCGACACATAATCACCGATCATCGAATATTTGCAGAGTGACTATGAAAATATATATGCTTTATTATTGCATAAAACAATGCAATTCTACTGTAAAAGTGGTGTCTGCATAATAAATTATCCTTATGTGCTATCGAAAAAATATATAATTTAGTTGAAATCAATATTCCCATCGTTACATACGGTACAGTTAACGTTTAATTGCCTTTCAGTGCCATAAAGATATATTATTAGTTTTCTCTATGTATTCAATACGATTCCGGCCCCCTACCGTCATTCCCTGCGGTCTGGAGACCGCAGGGTATTGGTACGCGTTTAACTTTTGAGGCATGGAGGAGCACGTGACCTGTTTTCGGTACATGGAGGAGCATGTGATCTGTAAACCGTACACGATTGGTTAATTGACCTTTTCGAAAACCTGGCTAAATACCGTTTGTCGGTACGTTACGGAATTACCTCTAGGGAATAAGTCAGAATTACACCTAATTAAGAACAAAAAACTATTACGTGATATTTCTAATTTTCTATAATTATTTTACCGTTTAAGGTGGAAAAACTTGAATGATGTATTTGAAAATTATCATTGAATCTCAAATTTTACAAACAATAAATTGTTTATACTGAAAATATACAAAATTAAAATATTCGTAGTGGCATCTGCCATTTCTGCGTAAACTTGTGTGTTTACTTTATTTTATTTTTTTGCTTGGAATTATTCGTAAAATGGTAGGCTTATTTAATCATTTTCTTGAAAAGAAATACATGTAATTGTTTGATGTTCGACCTTCTCCGGTCATCAACGGTCACCAGTTTCCAAAGACCTTCTTCTATTTTGATCGATTATTGTCAACTATATTCCTGATACAAACGTTTATTTATTCCCCTCTCCCAAAACAATGTTGAAAATAGTTAAATGAAATATCTTTATATCATTCCCCGCAGGAAACCATTTTACTTGTACCGTTTTGGAAACCTGCGCGACGGAAATCGACGGAATATAACGAAATCAACGATTACCACTATATATTTCAATAATGTGTATCTTACGCATAAATCTATTTTGTGATGTTCAACCTGAACTTCTTGTCAGAAGTTTGACAGAAAGGGCCAGGAATACCCCTTTACTAAGAAAAAAGGAAAAGGTTTTGAAAATCTATTTTTAATATGTAAACATATGAGTATACAGACCTTTCTAATGGTATAAGATATGAAATTGATTATTCTAACACTATCGGAAATGTTTCTATATAAACAAAGAAGGTCCGAAGCGTGCATTATTCTATTATTACCTGATACCTTATATAAATGTAATTTGGTATTTTTCACTGTTTCCTGAAATTCTAAAAACGTCAACGTTAGCGAACTGTTGACCGGTCAATAGTTTCGACTGTTTCCCACGCGTACACTGACGTCATTGATGTCATAGAGGATTCCCACTTGAAGCGTCCATCGATCTTGATCATAAACCAGATGTGACGTGACAAAGTTAAAGTATTAAGTTTAATCATTAACATATGTGCAAAACTATTTTCTTATTACTTTTTTCTTCTGCAAACACTGTTAAAACACTAATTGGTCAGGTAATTAAACAGTTATTTCATATGTGATTTGGGAACAGTCAAACATTGTCCCTCGGTGTCGGGGATAGTGTTTTGAACTGTTTCCCTCGGCCTACGGCCTTGAGCAAAAGTTCAAAACACTACCCCCTCCACCTCGGGCCAACAGTTTGACTGTTTCCAAATCACATATGAAATAACTGTATAACAATGCACTCGCCGTTCTTATTATCTCCCTGTGTATTTTCACATTGAGGACGCCATTTTGTTTGAAAAATCTGATAAATAAAAAACAATTTTTGTCGAATTTTGTTGTAAAAACTATCAAGAATGAAAGAAAATGGTCTCACTAAGAAAATGAATCCGAACACCAATATCTTTAATTCAGTCGTTAACGCTGTACAGACGTTTAAAGTGTTGCTTACGTGACGTCACAATGTAGAGCCAAACAACACGTGCAAAACAATCAAATCAAGTACGCTATTTAAATGTCGCAAACGAGTTAAGTTTTACATTTATTTCACTTTTAATAATTTGCATTTCGCTTGAAAGATAATAGAGTGAAATAAAATAAACAAACAAAGTTTTATCAACGTTTTCATAATTCGTTATTCTCAAAATGTTTCTACACAAGGTAGATTTAACGACAGATTTTTTTTCAAACCACTGGAACAGCCTTTATAGAACGTTTCTATTGGAAACTCTGTGGCGAAAAAAAAATTTAACCACCAAACATAAAGTCCAACTTTATAATAATAATTATATTTTTCTTGACGTGTTAGAATGGAAATAGATATCAATTCTTCGTGTATTATATAGAGGATATTTGTTTGTTTCAGTGTAAGATCGAAAAATATTTCACCGAGTGAACACCAGATGCAATATTTTCCACGAGTGGCGTAGCCACGAGTGAAAATATAATAGCTGGGGTTCACGAGTGAAATATTATTTGATCTTACATGTAAAACAAACAAATTTTCTGTTTATTTCATGATTTTTTAACGATTTTTACACCATTTTACTGATTTTTGCCGCGTAACGTCATGCTCTTATCTTCATGACGTCATCAAATAATGACGTCACAATGTTGAAGCAAAATATAATTCCATGATTATTTTTAGATTTTAGATGTTTTTCAGCACAACGTTCGTAAATATTTACGAACTACAGTTATCACGTACATTTTTTATTATGATTGACTACATTTACGCTGAAAAAAACATTCATTAATGATAAATATTTTATTTTTACGCCAAATATAGTTCGGCTACTGTGAAATTATATTTGGTAATCATTACTGTGAAATTATCAGAATATAATTAACCGTTATAATTCAGTAATCTACTGCAAATCATGTAATAATGTATAATAATGCACGTTTTTCGTTCAAATGCTTAGTAATTAATCACTGAGGCCTATCGGCCTTAGTGATTATATTACTACGCATTTGAACTCAAACCGTGCATTATTCTACAACAATGCACTCAGAATTGATATCTATTTTCTAAATAAAAAATAACTTTGTAAAATAACTTTGTAATTATTCATTCAAAATTACTTTGATTTGCACATTATCAGCTTCTATACCTTGTGCCAACCATTCACAAGTTATCTGTATTTATGTCTTATCAGCCATTTGTTACTTTTAATAGATTTTATTACAACGTGTAGTCACGTGATTCTTACAAAAGAACAGGGAGAAACTGTTTATAATAAATAAAATAATAAAATAGAATAGGTCTCATAAGATATAAACAACTAGATAATTTAAAAGTCATTTCAAATATCATGCATGATTTATTTATTATAAAACAGCAACGCTTGATACTTTGAAAAAAGTAAAAGTATCCCTAAATTCAATGACTAATCCATAGGGATACATCATTAATTCATTTTATAAAAATTGTAATGTTGCTTTTTAAGATGTCAATATTTGAATATTTCATTTCATTGAGCAACGTTATTGTATGTTTGAATCTTTGAGATGACTGAAAAACAATTGTGGTCTTTAATTGTTCAGCAATTGATATGCTTTTATTTTCAGATTTTAAGGCCTTCTCCTACCATAGGTATAATATTAAACTGTTACAAATATAGTCGCCGGTCTCTACCGGCGACTAATAAATAGAAGAAATTGTAGGCAAGAAAGCGTACTAGATTCTCTATAAGACTTATGGAGCAAAAAATCATTTGATACAATATATTTAATGCAATCTATTTAAATTGACTATTTCTAGTAAGAAAGTGGACTTTTTGGTGCAAATGTGTTTCGCAAAACGTTAATCTTTTACTTTATATCCCTGGCCGATAACAAGAAAGCCATTTTAGTTAAATTAGAAAAAACGCTAACGTCTTAATATATGTCTGGCTGAAAAAAGAGAAACATATTAAGCTGATAATTAGGTTCTTAAAGGGACTTCACTGCGTTTTTTGTTTGTTTTTTGTTGTTTTTGGTTTTTTTTTACACGACAGGGATTGGAAATATTTTCCCGAGATTTGTGTACCATTTGATGTGATCATCACCCTCAGCCCGTTTTTCCAGAGTAATTTTCATTGTGCAAAATGCCCATAAATTGCAACGCTTTTCACTCAGATTGGACAAAAAGAAACCGCACAAAAAATCGATTTTCAAATTTAATTTTGAGTATATTTCTTTAGTATCCTTTGCAGTTTTTTTACCATTTTGAGTGCTTCACTCTCGATCTATGTAAGAATTTCTGATTCTACGTTTCTAGGCTTTATGACCTCAGTGGAGTTCCTTTAATCAGTACAGATCACATTTTAAAATAGCTTTCTCTTCGATCATTTCAGACATTAAACTTTAGCTGTCGTATCAGACCCTTCCCGTGATAATTTGGCAGGCACACTGTTCATGTCGTAAAGTTAAACTTACTAAAATTTTAAAGACTTTATAAATAATAATTCTTTTTTTTCTCATAACATTTTTTGTTTGAAATTAAGTTTTTTTTTTCAGACTTTATTTTGAACTGTTGTAATTTGTTCGGTTTTAATATCAAACTATAGACATTAGTTAGCCTGCAAGGCCAGACGATATGTACATGTACATTGTTTTGACTGACAGGAAACTCGATCAGCAGGGGTTCAGGCTCAAATATACAAGGCTTTAGTGACTAACATTTATCATAAGCCAGTGTTTGCTTATATTTTATCCTCAATATGCCATCTTTGATAGAATTTTTTAGGCTTAGGTGCCTTGGGCGCCTCAGCCCATAAGCCCCCACCCCCCTACCCCACCCACCCCACGGTGGATCCGGGCCTGATGTGAGTGACTTAATTACTGTCATCAAGTAAAAAATGAATAGAAATAAATGAAATCATATTTTTTATTAAGTTTATATAAAAAGAAATTATTAACCTGCTAATTTTAATTACTGCATGAGCATATTGTGAAAAATGATTGTTTTCATTGGAAAAGTCTCCTGTTGCAACTATCAAAAATACTCAAATACTGATCAAACTTGGCACATTTGTTAACTGGACCAAAGCCGTTGTAATAGCATGTTCAATCTTAAATTTCCTGTAACCATGGCAACGGCCGGGGGACATCTAAAATTGACAAAAAATCACTATTTTGCGTTGATTTTTTCCATCAAAACTTATTTCAAAGTGCTGCAACTTCTAATTGGATTTAAGATAAAGTCAAAGGCTTTTCAGCTTAAAGGGGCGTCGTCGAAAAGATGATCACGTTTTTAACAACATTTCGTCAAAAACTGAAAAAAAGGTGGTGAAAAGGCTCCAGGATATCATAATTTGAATTATTGCAAAAAGATTACGAACCATTTTTGCTCTCAGTTCCATATCAAATTGAGCAGGTCCATTCTTAGACAAAAACATGCAGAGAAATGTTTACGTTTATTTTGAGTGTCCCTTGAATTAGCAAGCTCATTGTCATATAACTTGTTGAAAATAGTCAGTTTAAATTTTGTTTTCACGGTACTTTTCTCAAAAGGGATGTAGGACTGAAAATAAACACATTTTTGTTAAATTATCCAATATATTCAGGTGTTTGGACATGTTAAAACAATATACCAATTTTTACCCCGATGAATGATACATAAATATTGTATTTTTTACTATTTTAAATGCATACTTATTTTTCACTGAAAAAACCATTTCGACATTAGAATGTTATTGCATGGTTTTTTTATGATACGTTTTATACAAAAAATATTAACAATGAATTCATTAAGAAAATCTGATTAAAAGGATGTCAATTGTCTAAGTGTTATCGCACTATAGTCTGTCCCATTAAAAAAGGAAATGAACTTTTGCCTGGTATGAATTAACAAAACGAGGTTGAATAAAAATTAAACCATTTTTGTAAACTAAAAAAAGTCACCCTCGAGATTTTTCAGGATTTTTTCTCTAAAGTTTCTACTTTTCTTGTATTAAGCAAAGTTATAGTTCTCTACGGCAAGTCTCGTTGTTTATTTTCCGTAGCCATTGGCATGCCGAAGTACTCTTCATTTGAAGATGAACGGGTCATGTTTCTAAAATGTACATGAAGTTCTCGGGGTCG
This sequence comes from Ruditapes philippinarum, assembly GCF_026571515.1. Lineage (NCBI taxonomy): Eukaryota > Metazoa > Mollusca > Bivalvia > Venerida > Veneridae > Ruditapes > Ruditapes philippinarum. Next base: position 220,767 of record NW_026866929.1, on the reverse strand, counting down.
TTTCACGATTATTGAACAAAGCTGAATCTACAAGATATAACAGTTTATTTGCGATGCATGATGCAAAACTTAAAAAAACAGAAATTAGATTTAATAAGCAAACTCACTATGGAATGTTTAATAGATCATAGAATTGCACTTAATTTAAGTGGATATAAATCCTACATGTATAATATTCTGAAATAGATCTTTATAAACGATCGAATTCCATTTAAGTTCCTTCATTGGCCAGTTTTGTCTATCCACATAATTTCCAGTTTCTCCTGAATGACTCTAAACTTATAACTATGATCCATCTTTTAATTTTTTCAACAACATGTAATCTTTCTCATTTCCAACGTTTCCATACTGTATGTGGAGTTTGGGATTTAGGCAAATGAAAATTGTAAAATGAAACACATCATAATTCAGTAAGTTTCAAATCCATTATTCCCAATGAAGGGGTTTCGCCCAATTTTCAGTTTGGTCAACATCAAAAATTGTTTATAATTTCTCGAAAATCGGATTCCTGGCGAAAAATGTACTACATAAGGAATTCTATAATAAATACAGTACAGTAGACGTTTAAATATGATTTTTTTTTTTCAAAACGGCTTTATTAAGTTTTTTTTATTTATATCATGTATATTTCTTATCATCATATAACAAGTTACACTTAATTTTTGTATCATCGACCATTCCTTGCGCCCTACTACCCTGCGCCCCTCGTATAGGTTGAATGCTACTATTTTCCGATAGATGGACGGATGTCCACATGTGAAAATATATTATCAAAATTCTCATTTATAAAACAATTTTCTGTATAACCAAGTAAGTATTATAGATAAGCACGATTTCTTTAATGTTTATTTTTAACTTGTATTTTTTAGAATTGTTTTGACATAGATCTACATGATAAACAGTTATTTGCAAGTATCAAGTATTCGGACGAAAAGATTTCGGGTAAGTTGTGTTCTGAAAGGAAAGCCGGGTACTCTCTCTTTCTGTCTCCTTTCCATACCCGCCTTCTTTCTTAACGGTTAATTTCGGCTATATCCTGGATTAGACCCCGGGTTTAAAACCAGGAGTATATATAAGGTTCATTCCGTTTTCTTTAGTGTATTAGAACCCTATGTATTTTTCAGGTCTAAAACTTGTATATAATACACTAAAGAAAAACGGAATGAACCTTATATATACTAAAAATTGAAATAAAAAAAATGACAAAAGAATGAAAATCTTCTTTCTAACAGTTTTAAAGAAATTAATATACTAAAGAAAACGAAATAAACCTTATATATACTCCTGGTTTAAACCCCGGGGTCTAATCCAGGATATAGCCAAACAGTTTCCACACTTGCAAACCACAGGCTATTCTTATCAAAGCTATCCAGTTGTGTATCCTCATTGGTCTGACATATGGTAGGTTAAATAGTTATTTAAAATACTTTGGTGTCAAAAGATGTGCTGAAGTAAATACTGTGACAAAGCTATATAAACAGGTCTAGGATTTCATGATATTTATGGATAGTTCTAAAAATTTAAGGATTTTTCAATTCATAAATTTACAGATATTCAATGTGAAATTTGCGGTTTTTAGTTTTACACTAAAATCCGCAGCTTAAGACAAGTTTTTTTATTGATTGTTTATATTTACAAGGAAGTGGCTAGCCGTACGGCTAGAACTTTTGGCTAGCCGGATGCGAGTCACGTACGGCTAGCCAAAACACACTGTATTAGCTAGCTGTAAGTCACTTTTGGGAATCAAATCAGTGTTGATGATTAATTGCCTTATTTTATGCACATATACTGATATTTGTCAAAGAAACAATATCAATTTCGAATGGTTACTTTTTTTATTTTTTCGAACATTTTGATAACAAAATATACGAACCAACTAAAAACATTATTTGTGCTCTTATGCATCTTTAAGTGCTTAAAAGCACCTTTAAAGTGTTTTTTTTTTTTTTCGATAATTGAAACAATATGTATATCGTCGTATGTACGCGACACACGTACGGCTAGCCAAAAGTTCTAGCCGTACGGGCCCGTACGGCTAGACACTTCCTATTTACAAAGGTGAGTTTCATCTTTGTATGATGATTTTTGAATTTTTGTTAAAAGTGAAAATTGAAAGTCATCAAATTGTTCTGAATCTTACCATACTGTTACATTTATTTATATAATACCTAACCTTATTCATTTTAACCTGCGGGTTTGAATTTTAATGCAACTTCTGCTATTTTCTAACAATATGTCTGTAAATTTACAGATAAAAAAATTTGTAACATTATGGATCGTCCAAAAAATTTACAGATTGTCCATAAATATCATGAAATCCTAGACCTGATAAAATCAAAAGCTTTTCTTTGGTATAATAGATTTTAGGTAAGAGAGTTATCTCGGCCCTATACCAACTCGGCACACATCAACTCTGCACGGGTCTAATCGGCCCCACTTAGAAAAAAACATATTGAAGGTATTAACTTTTTCTGATTATGTTATCACAGCAAGCTGTTCTGCAGAATTAAAGTATATTAAGAAGAAATTTGTTACGTTTATTCTTGCAGATTCGTTGAAAATTAATATAATGCAAATGTGTTTCCTTTGATGCTTTTTGTTTTTAAAGTACTCTTCAAAAAAATATGAAATAAAAACATGTTAACTTATTATCATAAGCTTCAAATTAGTTGTAGGTGCTCATTAATCAAATTTGAATGATAGTGTCATTCATAATTATCACCTGATTAATCTGTACCTTTAACCCATTACTTCATATACACGCCTTTTAACGCCTTTTTCACCCCCCCCCACTTTTTTTTGTCTCAAAATGATGAAAAATGCCTTATTTAGGCCCCAAACACTTGTTTTTGTTTGAGAAATGTTGTTAAAAAATTGACCTCTTTTTCGGCGCGGCCCCCCAACCAAAAGATACATCAGGGGTTGCCAGAAGGGGATGTGCCCCCTTCTGTTTTGGGGGGTTGAAGGGGGCGGAGTCCCCCTCATCGCCAAGAAAATTTGGACTTGTGAGAAGCTGTAAATGACCCCAGATTGATCATAAGGTAACGTGTAACCAACGCTGAAAAGCATTTGACTCTATCTCAATCCATTGATAAGTTGCAGCACTTTGAAATCAATTTTGATGGAAAAAATCAACGCAAATAGTGATTTTTGGCAATTTTGAGATGTCCCCTCGTTGCCATGGTAACAGAAAATTTAAGTCTGAGCATGTTGTTGCAAGGACAATGGTCCAGTCAACATTTGTGCAAGTTTGATTAGTGTTGAAGCCGTTTTTATAGTATTATAGCAATTTGAACTTGTAACGGGAGACTTTTCAATGAAAACAGCCATTTTTCACAAAATGCTCATGAAGCAATGGGTTAATGAAAAAAATAAAAAAATCTACAAAACAACAATTTTTCTTCAAATTTATATGACAGGCCATGTTTAAACATGAAAAAACGCGATTTAGGGTAATTTCAAGTATTTTCATAATTTTCAGTTAACCCATTACTTCATATACACGCCTTTTAACGCCTTTTTCACCCCCCCCCCCTTTTTTGTTGTCTCAAATGATGAAAAAATGCCTTATTTAGGCCCCAAACACTTGTTTTTGTTTGAGAAATGTTGTTAAAAAAATTGACCTCTTTTTCGGCGCGGCCCCCCAACCAAAAGATACATCAGGGGGTTGCCAGAAGGGGGATGTGCCCCTTCTGTTTTGGGGGGTTTGAAGGGGGGCGGAGTCCCCTCATCGCCAAGAAAATTTTGGACTTGTGAGAAGCTGTAAATGACCCCAGATTGATCATAAGGTAACGTGTAACCAACGCTGAAAAGCATTTGACTCTATCTCAATCCATTGATAAGTTGCAGCACTTTGAAATCAATTTTGATGGAAAAAATCAACGCAAAATAGTGATTTTTGGCAATTTTGAGATGTCCCCTCGTTGCCATGGTAACAGAAAATTTAAGTCTGAGCATGTTGTTGCAAGGACAATGGTCCAGTCAACATTTGTGCCAAGTTTGATTAGTGTTGAAGCCGTTTTTATAGTATTATAGCAATTTGAACTTGTAACGGGAGACTTTTCAATGAAAACAGCCATTTTTCACAAAATGCTCATGAAGCAATGGGTTAATGAAAAAAATAAAAAAATCTACAAAACAACAATTTTTCTTCAAATTTATATGACAGGCCATGTTTAAACATGAAAAAACGCGATTTAGGGTAATTTCAAGTATTTTCATAATTTTCAGTTAACCCATTACTTCATATACACGCCTTTTAACGCCTTTTTCACCCCCCCCCCTTTTTGTTGTCTCAAATGATGAAAAAATGCCTTATTTAGGCCCCAAACACTTGTTTTTGTTTGAGAAATGTTGTTAAAAAAATTGACCTCTTTTTCGGCGCGGCCCCCCAACCAAAAGATACATCAGGGGGTTGCCAGAAGGGGGATGTGCCCCCTTCTGTTTTGGGGGGTTTGAAGGGGGGCGGAGTCCCCCTCATCGCCAAGAAAATTTTGGACTTGTGAGAAGCTGTAAATGACCCCAGATTGATCATAAGGTAACGTGTAACCAACGCTGAAAAGCATTTGACTCTATCTCAATCCATTGATAAGTTGCAGCACTTTGAAATCAATTTTGATGGAAAAAATCAACGCAAAATAGTGATTTTTGGCAATTTTGAGATGTCCCCTCGTTGCCATGGTAACAGAAAATTTAAGTCTGAGCATGTTGTTGCAAGGACAATGGTCCAGTCAACATTTGTGCCAAGTTTGATTAGTGTTGAAGCCGTTTTTATAGTATTATAGCAATTTGAACTTGTAACGGGAGACTTTTCAATGAAAACAGCCATTTTTCACAAAATGCTCATGAAGCAATGGGTTAACATACACGTGGTAATTGATTGGTGATAATGAAAGTCCTTTAATGTCCTTTTCGAATTTCATTTACCAAAATTCTAATAATTATTTAAGAAAAAATCTAACCACGTTTGTGAATAAGTCCATATACACGGATAAAAATGCACCACATGTTTTTTGTATGTTTGGTACACCATATGTTTTCCATATGTAAAGCATATGTGTTTCATATGTTTTGAGAAACATGTGTATAAGAACATATGTTTTTCATATGTAAGATTAACATATGTTAAACAGGACCATATGAAAAACATGTGTCAACAAACATATGTTAAACTCACAGTTATCACATGTTTTTCATGTGAATAAGTTTTCATATGTTAAATATATGTGAACTTTCATGTGTTTTTCATATGATAAATTTATGATTATATATTCTTTAAGATTTACACTTTGAACAGTCTTAATTAGATTCTACATGATTGTACACAAATTCTTAAAAGATTCTTGGTTCAAGCATCTATGTGCTTATTATGGTTATGGGGAGAATAGTCTGCCATTCATTTTTATTCATGATTTTTTCTCCCTTTGTATATGTTAGTGTGAAATTTTAACAATCAAGAACCCAAAACGAAGTGATCGGTAGGGAGTGACCATCATATCATAAATATGATGCTCAAATTAAAATTGATCAATTTTGTAAGTTCCAAAAAGCATTATTTATAAAAATATGACCAAATTTTACATTTTATGTAAATAAAGGGAGGTAATAAAAAGTTTATTTTCTATAAAGTCTAAGTCAAATTTTCAATAAAAAATGAATGCATATATTCTAATGATTACATATAATATGTACAAATACTTGCAGTACATATTTTACATATTCTTCGATGTTTGAAAATTGTTTTATAAGCATAATTATATACATATAATACATATGAAAATTGTTTTATAAGCATAATTATATACATATATATAATTTCACTTAAGTGTGGTGTTAAACACCTAACACTTGTAAAATTCTTATGAATGATCAAGTTCAAACAAACCAAACTCTGGAACACAAGTTTATACCGTTTGTTATGAAAAACATGATTCATGTAAATCCATATGAGAAAAACATAAGTCTATACCATAAATGTAAACATACAGTTCCTTTTCTTGGAGAAACACTGTTTCCTACCATATGAAAAACATATGTTATCCTACCATATGAAAAACATATGTTATCCTACCATATGAAAAACATATGTAATACATGTGTATCCATATGAAAAACATGTCTTTGCATCATATGTAAAACATATGGGGTACTTTTCTTGGAAACACCATATGTTTCTACCATTATCCATATGTAAAACATGTGTGTCACATACGTTTAACATGTGATGCATTTTTATCTGTTTACTACAAAGCCTAAGTATAGAGCTGTATGTAGTATGCAGCATTCAAATAATGCCTCAGGGGTCAGGATTGGCCCCACTTCAGGGGTTTCTTGATATCAAACAGTCTGACAAAGTGAAATTCTAAAAGGTCAATTTCAAGGCAATGTTGAGTTCAAGCCAGCAAAGGGCCTGGAATATTCGGAAGCCATTGGGAGAGGGTAAGACTGCAAAAAGTAAAAAAGCTAAAAAATTTCCTTTGAAAGGATAATTCAGAATCATATTTGTTATGCCATAGGTCACTATAAATCACAGTTTGAATTGCAAGTGATTCACACTTAGATTTGTGTTGTAGGTGCTGACATTTACATACAAACATGTCATCTGGAGGATATCAGAGGGAGTTAGATCTAGCACCAACTGCAACTATTGATAAAGTTGCTTTAAACAACAAGGTAAGAAAATTACAGACTTTAATAAAGAAAGATATACATGTTATTTACCTTCTTCCTTTTTATGCAAAAAGATTTAGTTTCATTTCAGTTTAATAACAAAATGTTGTTTAGTTCAGGTGAAGCAGATATTTCATGAACAGCATAGCCAGGAGTTAAAGATTCAAAATTTTAACAGTTTGTGACTTGTAATTTGGTTAGTTGATGAAGACGTGGGTTTATAATGCCTTAGTGTGCTGTAAAGGAGATTTGATATTGCTATTAGAAGCAGATATTATAGCTCTATCACTACGTACTGCATATCAGTCCCTGGGACCAAGTCACATACCAAAAAAGCATCTTGTTTTACTAAGAATAACTGTAAAGCACAAAATTTACAGGCAACATTAGTGGATATATCATACTCAGTACTTGCAGAGCTTTGGCACCTACATATTATTGTTTTCTTATGTTTTACAGGTTGTGCTAATGAGAGCTATTGTTAGACGATCCAAATTACACCTCATTAATGGTTTAGTAAAGAAAGTTCATAAATTGAGGGACAAAAAGTAAGTTTTACTGTTTCTGAACAGTAATTTCTATATTTTATCCAAATGAAGTGCCTCTTGAATTTTTATTAACTTTGAATTTTTACCACATTATAAAAAATTAAATAACTGAAATGCTGTTTTAGTATGTTTCAAATTGTAATAATTATACATACGTTATACATGTTTGATCTAATGAGATAAAATCAGCATTCTAATCTGTATAAACATGAAACATACAAATTAATATTCATCTATAGTATTCAGGTGTGGTTAAACTGATGATTCTACAGGTTTAGAAACATATAGTTTGGAAAAAAACAGTGTTTAGAAGTATTAACAATTTAACTGACAAATAAAGAGAATTAAGACTCAATTACTTGGAGAACTATGCTTATGAAATCTAATGCCATCTATATCAAATGCAACTATTACAAACTTGTCCAAATATAAATATTTAGCAACAAAATGACAAGTCTCCTAATTATATAAATTTTCTAATTTAAGTTAAAAAAAAAGAAAAGAAACACAACAAAAAAGCTATTTGTTAATACAGAGATATACATCAGAAAGCTGATAATATATGTTGTTGAGTAAACTTGATATTACAGTAAATCAGTTTTAAGTCTTGTCAAATTAAATCTAATTTCACAGACATATTTAAGAATAAGTTATTTTATATTAATTTTTTGCAGTGCTCTTCTGTACTGGTCGGGGACCATCAACCGGACACTTTTTTAACGTTTTTCCGTACAGATTTCATAATTTTTAACCTAGAGATCTAAAAATTTGACAGTTCAGCTAGGTTCTTCTCTTAACTAACAAACTAGTTTGTTTATTTTTGATTGTATTGACACTTATATCTGAGGCTCGACAAGGAGGGTATCAAAATTACCTAAATTGTCTACACTACAGTACCATGTGTCCGGAAAGATATGTACATGATGTGATTTAATTCAGATAAAAGCTTTGTAGTTTTGATTTTTAACATGTGATACAATATTTCAGCAACAAATGCTGAAGTTTTGGATATTCTATTGTTTACTCTGTAAATGATTATAGCTGGTATATGAGGTCAGGCATTGCTTTCTTGACCCCCAAATTTCTACGTATACATTCTTGAAATAGACATTAAAATATAACAATTTAAGGAGGTTGAAATAAATTTATTTACTTTATATTAGAAGAAACATGCATTTATTGTTGATAAAAAAGTGACTGACAACCACTGAACAAAGAAAATACTAAATTAAGCATTTTTGGGGCCGTCCGGGTTTGGTGGTTGTCCGGTTTTGGTGGTCCCCAACCAGTAAATGAGCTATACATGCAAGTCTATTCAATATCACTGATCTGGTTATTTGGTATGGCTATAAACTTGTTATTTGTTTTATGCCAATAAAATTATTTGAGTTGAGTTGGTTTGTCAACTTGATAATATATATGTAAAAACTCCAAAGACAATAATTCTCCCCAAAATGTTCAAATTGTAAAATGCTGACAATCAATTCACCAGGGCACTTGTTGACGAAGCTTCTGTGAAACATGAACTTTAAAAACCTGGTATCATCACATTATGTCGTTTCTTGTTTGGTTTTGAACGTGAAAACATTATATGAGCCGCGTCATGACAAAACCAACATAATGGGTTTGCGACCAGCATGGATCCATGCTGTTCGTTTTCAGTTTCTCTACTTGTTATAGGGTTTGTAAGCGATCAGCATGGATCCTGATCAGACTGCGCGGATCCATGCTGGTCGCAAACCCATTATGTTGGTTTTGTCAAGGCGCGGCTAATATTTTCACCTTGCTTTTATTATAGGGGTTCAGAAGATCAGAAGAAACAAAATAAAAACAAAGCTGACAAAATGCTGGAAGATATAAAAATTATCAAGGTAAGATCAATTTAACTTGTAGATGTTAGTTATAGTAAATTATAACAAGTTGTTAATGCTCTGTGTATTAATATGGTTACAGTGTCTGTTCTAGAAATAGAAAACTAGGGGTGAATTTCCACCCTCACTTATAAAAAATAAGATGGATTTTCAAAAACAAGGGGTGCCAATACAAAATGCAGTAATTGCACAACATTTCATTCTTCCAGCCCATATAAACATCACCTTATAAAATTGATATCAAAAGACAGAAGCATGTTATTGACACATAAAAACAGTCAAAATTACAAGATAATCTACTTTTAAATGGCAATTTGTGTACAAATTTGAAACTTAGAATCAACTTGTAAATGGTGACCTTTTTTCTCTCAACTTAAAATTATTTCATTTTCATCTGATCAATATTATTTCTGATATCAGGTTACTTATCTGATATCAAAATAATTATCATGCAAGTGTAACTGTTATAGGGCAGTTGCCATGGCAGTTTCATGATAAAATTAAAAAGAATCTATAGAATACTTTACTATAGCATCTTTTGTTGTATATACATGCATGTATGTGTAATGAGTGTGTTCTTACTCACTTGGGGCATGCCATCCACATAAATGTTGCATACCTTAAATAACATTTTTGTATCACATAACCTTGACAGTTGAAAATCTTTGCAAATTAAACGTGTAGTGATGTTTTGTTTGTATTACCAGATACTGAAAAACTCATTCTTTGTCTTTTTTTGTACAATCAGGTTTTGAAACCAGACTATGTGTCAAAGTATGCTTTAGGTACAACTGTAAAATTTGAAGAACTGGCAGCTAAGGTATGTAATATTATATGAGCCGCACCATGACAAAACCAACATAATGGGTTTGCGACCAGCATGGATCCAGGCCAGCCTGCACATCCTCGCAGTCTGATCAGGATCCATGCTGTTCACTATCAGTTTCTCTACTTGTTATAGGGTTTGTAAGCGAACAGCATGGATCCTGATCAGACTGCGGGGATCCGCAGGCTGGTCTGGATCCATGCTGGTCGCAAACCCATTATGTTGGTTTTGTCATGGTGCGGCTCATATGTTTGAGATATCAATTGGTTAATAATACTGATTTAATATTTAAATATTCTTTAATTACATTTACATTGTACAAATGGCACTACTGTAGTAAATATATAGAATATTTACCATAATTCTAGTTTAAACACTTCATTTAATGAGGAAATTTCTTGGTTTATAAATGTAAGATTTTCTAAGATAAGATATTTTACAAAACTCAAGTGTCAGAATTTTCTGATGAAATAACGAAAAAAAAAATAATAAAAAAAAATAAAAAGACTTAAAATCAAAAATCTTTAAAAGGAGTTACTTCTAAAGAATGTTATAGATTAATTGTTGGCTACAGTATGTGTAAAGTGGCTTGTTTTCCACAATTACAAATTTCAAATTGTATGTTATTTAAGTGTTTTCTTGTGTATGATAGGCAAGCACTACACCAGAAATGCGAGCGTTAGCCAGGCTTGCTGCACACAAGTTTATAATGCAGGAAGTGGACAAGTTCAGGCAGGCACATGAGGACTGGAAAGATCTTGCAGCATATCTGATGACAAAACATACATCCAGAGACTTCAAGAAGAAGAAAACAAAAGAGACAAGAAAGAAAGTTGAAGCAAACGTTTTAGCCTCAGAAAATCTTGTACAAAAATATCTTGGTCAAAAGTTAGAGGGTAGAACTGATTTAGAAGATGTGGAAAATGAAGATGATGTTAATGGGGGTGACGATGATGAGGTAGATGACAGCAGTAATGAGAATGAAGATATTGATGAAAGAATTCATGTAAAAAATAATATCAGAAATATGAATGAAAGGATGGGGACGTTCAAGAAGACTGACTCAATTCAAGATCAAGAAAGTGATAATTTAGAAGCAGAAAATAGTGATGATGATGAAATCATTGACAATGAAGATGTTGATGATGATGATGATGACAATAATAATGACTCTAATGATGATGACAATAATAATGACTCTGATGATGATGATGATGACAATGATGATGAAGATGATGATGAAACAATACAGGACATGAATGATAAAAAACAATTTTCAAAAATTAGAAAAAGTGAAATTGATACAAAAGAAAGAGTGACAAAGAAAACAAAAGGCAAACATAAAGACCCAGGAGGATACAAAATTACTGAAAATATCCCAAAGAAAAGTGTTTCAGCAGAGAAAGTGGAAGGTGAAATGATTGTTAAGAAATTAAATTTAGCAAAAGATTTTGTAGATGATGATATACCAAAAATACTATTAAGTGATAATGAAGATAAACAAGTAAAACATAAAAGGAAAAGGAAAGATTTATTTTTCGATACTGGGGAAGATCATGACAGCGGTAACCAAGATGGAGATGAAAATGAAATAAATGACAGTGGTGATCATGGGTTTAAAGAAAATGTTAGAAAAATGATGCTAGAGGGAAAAATTTTTGAAAAAAAGCATTCAACCCCAAAAATTTACAGCTTTAAAAACTTTTTTTGTAGGCTCTTTAAAAAACTTTGGGGACCTTTTATGGGATGTAATGGGTAGTCAATATAGATCTAATGAAGACTGGAAAAGAATTCGCCATGAAACTAAAGAACAGAAATTTGGCAGGTGTGTATAACTTATTAGTATGATTTTGGGGCTTTTTAAAAAAGGGACCCTCTTTTTTAAAAGGGTTTTTAAAATAACATTTTCCCGCTTTTTGGAAGAAAATCCCCCTCTTTTCCATTATTTATTGGGATGGGCCAAAAAACCCTTTCAAAAAGCCTTTATGTTCTAGAACCCCTTTATTTCAGTAAAAATAGCTAGACATTCTCACTCAAATGAAATCAAAAGAGAAAAGCTTTATTACCAGTGATAACTCAGCAAATATATTACCAACAAAAACTGAAAATACAGCTGTAGCCTAGTGGCTATAGTGTCTGCTTATCTACCCAGGAATCCTTGGTTCAAGCCCTGCTAGAATCATCATCATGTTTCAGTTAATATTTATATAAAGTTTTTCAAATTTTTTTAGTCCCCCCGAATAAACATTCCCAAATATTTCAAAAACTTCTGTCGTATTAAGCTTAAAAATTCATTAGTTTAACAGGTTTGTTTTAGTGTGGCCAAGTGGGGTTTAAAAAAATACATCAAAACCCAGGGAAATAAATTTGGGTTGGGCGGCTGCGTGGGCCTTTAAAACCCCGTAAAAAGGGGAAGCTGTTGTCAGTGGTCTCTCTGAGGAAAAAAAAACTCATTGCTTAAATACTTTGGTTTTGGGTTTCCCGGAAATGGGTTCAAGAAATGTGTTTAATAAGGGAATTTGTAATAGCTTTTAACCAAAAAATTTGAACCCAAAAAATTAAAATTCCCGTATGAACTTAAAAAAAAAAAAAAATGTAAGTAGCAATACAAGTATGCCATAGTCTTAAATGAAGAACTTCAATTTGAATAAATCCATAAAAGAACATATTACTCAGTATTACTTTTTATATGCAAACATTTTCCCTTGGGGCCTTTTAACAAAAATTTACAAAGAGTTGGGAAAACAGGAAATTTAAAGTATATAGCCCTTTAAATTTTGGGTTTTGATAAGTATTTCTAATCTGGAAAATTATTTTCAAAGTAGGAGTACTTCAATTTTTCTGATAAAATTCACTGTTTTCTGATTAAAGAATAATTAATACTATTAATTATACTTAATATATATTTCAATGTAATACTTTCAGTGGTAGAGGACAGGGTCCAGTGTTTAGAGGAAGAGGTTCTTCAAACAGTTTTATGTCTCACAGGGGTAGGGGTTTTTCAGAAGGTCCCAGAGGAAGGGGTTTTGCAGGTGGTCCTAGAGGAAGGGGTTTTTCAGATGGGCCCAGAGGAAGGGGTTTTTCAGGTGATCAAAGAGGAAGAGGTTTTTCAAGTAGGCCTCATGACCAAGGCTTTGGTGGTAGAGGTGGTGGCCCAGATAGAGGGAGAGTAGGATTTGACAAAGGACAAGGTAGAGATTGTTTTCCAAATATATTTGACTATCACATTTTGAACCCTATGAGCTTAATTGAATTTGGTGGTTTAAAAACATTTAGACAAAGGATAAAGGAATGGTCAGAATTTGGTTCACCTCATCTTTATGGATGCAATATGTGGAATTATTTATGATGTTTCACATGTGAAGAAGTTGACAACCACTTGTAGGGAATAGATAAGAGATTTTTAGTTGTGTTATTCAGGATGACATTTACTTTCAGATTCAAGTTAAAACAATTATCAATATTTATACATGTACCTGCAGTACATAAATAGGGTGGAGGGGTAGGGGCTATAATGGAATCATCGTTTTAGTGATACGGAGAACACATTTAAATCTTGTAATGGAAAACTACAATGTCCACACCATAGATATTTGGCAAGTTGCATTACCTTGTTGTCCTCTGCAAAAGTTATATAAATCATGTGAAGTTACTTAATGCATTGGGCATAGATATTAAGCATGTAACATTGCCCAGTGAACTTTTATAAAAATATATCAATCTTGCCCCTGTGGTCACAAAAGCCTTTGCCCAGGGCCCACTTAGTTTACATAAACTATATAGTAAACATGTATTAAAATCTCACCCAAAATTATAATGCTGATTGCATTGATATTTGGCATGTAGCATAACGTTGTGGTCTTCAGCAAGTTTGTATTTGGGCATATATTGCTTTTGTGGTGCTCTTGTTATCCATGTTAGGGATATCTGTAGATGATTCTATGTAGTATGTCTCATCTGGTCTGTTTGTACAAAGTCTTATAACAGTCTATATACTAATTTTTAGAGACAATGATATCTTATAATGTACACTGTACTCGTCATTTTCTAAAATCAAATACATTCTGTGATTTAAAAAATACAGGAGATGCATGTAGTTTCTACATTTTAATTACAAAATGTTCCAGACCAAGTTTCTCTCTTGTCATGAAATATGAGAAGTTATTTTTACTGTTTATTTTTTTCTATGAACAGGAGGAAGGCAGCCTGATCAGAAGAAGTCAGTAGGTCTACATCCATCTTGGGAGGCAAGCAAAAAACGTAAACAAGAACAGAAGGCTGTGCTTCAAGCATTTGAAGGAAAGAAAATAAAATTTGACGATTAGTAAAACTGTTGTATTACATTTTATTAAAGAGGACATGGATTATGAATAAATATATTTTTAAAGACATGTTTTTATTATTTGTTTGCTGCGGTTGTTGCAAACTTGAATTGTTAAATATTTTATTAGAAACAGAAACTGGAAGAATGTCGAATCAAGAGTGGATAAATCCATTTCTAAGTTAGTTAAAAAATGAAACGTGAAGCATGTTTAAAATTAGACATAGTTTAAATGGCAACAAGTTTAAGTGCAGTTAAAATCCAGTTGAAATTATGTAATGTGCAGCTTTTTTTATTGCCATATAACATTGAATGCTTTAATATGTAAGGTATGTATCCCGTATTAAAATATGCATTTGGTTAGACATAATAATTTTAGCTCGATTATGGAACAAGTCCTGGCATCTACTATTGATTACTTTCTGGTGTGATACGTAAATCATGATGATCCCTGGGGTGAGAGGCAGACACCTTAACCACTAGGCCACCGCTTCCCAAATATGAGCCGCGTCATGACAAAACCAACTTAATGCGTTTGCGACCAGCATGGATCCAGACCAGCCTGCGCATCCGCGCAGTCTGATCAGGATCCATGCTGTTCGCTTACAAACCCTAAAACAAGTAGAGAAACTGATAGCGAACAGCATGGATCCTGATCAGACTGCGCGGATGCGCATGCTGGTCGCAAACCCATTATGTTGGTTTTTGTCGTGACACGGCTCATATACATTTTACAGTGGTATTGGGTTTTCGAGTTAAGGTCCTAAACTTCTAAATTCTTGTACTCTAACATGCCGTTATTAAAGGGCTTTTTGCATTTTTGATAAACATTTGCTTTTCAAATTTACAAAGTTTCAAGTGATCATTTTCCCACAAATTGAGCGCATAACGGAATATACAGATTTACATTTTCAGAGAAGCAACCAAATGCGTGTATAAGTAAAATGATTTTGTAAATTAAATGAGAAAATAAACTTATAAAGATCAACTGGATACATTTATTGATGTATTGTAGATAAATTTCTTACGTCACTTACAGAATCGTTATATTATCCACGTTAAAAATAGACAGCCGTAATTATATGCGTCTAACCGCATAGACACACTTTGTCCCCTTAAGGCAAAGCACTTATGTCATTATAATACCGATACATGATTTTAATAAACCAAAATCATGCAGTTTTGTAATTTTTAAGAACATTTTCCTAATGTTATTCTAGCGCTTCACATAATCTCTAGTCAGTTCTTTAAACTTTTAATTTTTGATGCAATTTCGCGTGAGCTTTTATATGATAAAAACATTACACGGACAATAAAAACAAGCCAGTTGTCGAATCATTGACTGGCTGTATTACGTTAATGATGATTAGTGACCATTATTTACATATGTTTTAGCTCATTAATATATCGTCCAATCACTAATTTACTGTCTATACACGATCACTTTTAGGGAAGTATTCTATCTTTAGAATAGTATATATTTATCTAGGTGTATGTCAGCGAATTATTTATAGTAACGTGAAAGGAAATATATTTGTCTTAAAACGCCGACAAACGTCAAAGCAGCATTAATTGGTAAAGCTTAAAAAAGGTATGTAAGATTCTTGAAACAAAATTATTGTAGATTGTAAAGGGAAATAAAATTTCAATTTGAGAATTTAATACCTGAAAAAAAGCTTCACGTAAATTGAATTATACAGGGATTATAGGCGCGCGATTGATACGCATGTTATAAAAAATAGATTTATACGCATCAACATTTAACAGTGAAATAAAGTAGATTATGTAAACGGTAATCAGGCACATTGTCACCGTTTCAAAGATATTTGGGCTAATTATTTACAATTTTAAGTTTAAAAAGACATTAAATTGAAAGTTTAGTCATCTACATTTCACTGCTTCATGTGCAATACAACAGTATGGAATAAAGACTAATAACCGGTATTAACCCTAACATTAAAAATTATTTCTAACATTAAAATGACGTATTAGTGGTTAGTTTTTGCGTAAATGTGAAACATAATGAACATTTATAATGTACATCTTCGAGAATGTCTTCTAAGTAAAGTTCCCGGTAGCATATTGTTACGTCAATTCAGTCTATATATAATTTCAATTGTGATTGCGGTTTCAGTAGAGTATATATTTTAACTGATTCAAACAAGAGAAATTTCACGATTTTACGCTTTGTTTATAAATATTTAAATAAATTTAGATTCAACTTGCTTTTGTTTAAAGACCTGGGTTTTGTAACACTGGTGATATACATGTAATTGAAGGAAAGTCTGGTGCAGATGTAAAATCAGCTAAACGTTATTTTGTTTACAATTGTATAAATATTAACATTCATTTCAAACAATAAGTTTCAGGACGCTGTTAAGTTAATAGACTTGTATTGTAATGGCCGTGTCGTAACTAACCGGAGTAGTGTATCAGTGAAAGTGAGTAAAGGATCGTCAACACTTTGAAACGGAAACTGAAGGCGAAAAAGTTAAACGAATTCCTTTTGGGTGTTGCCAGTTTGAAGACTGTTAAAGCCCGATATTAATAAACCACAGAAAACTTCGTTGTAGAAAAAATAAGACTACATATAGTTTCCAACAATTTGATAATTGGACGATAGAAATAGATGAACAATAATGAATTTACTTAATATTCTGGTTGTTATGATTGCTATCGTGCTATACTTCGAGCCAATAGAAACTGCAAATAGAAGACGAAAGAAGAATAAGAAAAATAACTTGAAGAACAAACCAATTCATACCGACCCGACGGACTTAAATAATTTGTTGCGTAAGTATTATTATGCTTTATAAATGCATCTGTAACAATATTTTCATGCACTAGTATACAGACCTCTTGGGTGTTGAGCTCCATTGAGACTTATTTTCATTTTCCGAGTTCAAAACATGTGGAACGCGAATATAAAAAAAGCAACAATGCGTAAATGTAACAATGCTAAAAAGCGAAACTGCGAAGAGACAACAGTTATTATTTTGACTTTGACCTTGATGTGACGATTTAAAATCATATCACTTTTGTTCAGAATCATGTATTTACAAAGGCATTTTTTTTTCAAAAAGCTATTTTCTATCAAATCAAGTGCATTTAATGCATGAAATTTAAATAAATAACAATCCTTACTAAAAAAGGGTTGGTTAAATGATATTTATATGATAGTACCACGGGAAGTATTTGTTGTCGTCTTATATAATACCTGGAGCTCATATATACAGCATTTTTACATTTGAGAATTATTAGAAAACATCTTATTTTGCATAATATTGACATATTTCGACACGACCTGATTACCCTTTCATATAAAAATGTAAAACCTTGAAAAAAGGTTTAAAGATACAGAAATGTACAATAATTATATTAAAAAAATGAAAGTTTAACGATCATTTAACATAGCTGGTATGTACAAGGGCTGTCCAAAAAGTTCGTGGACTTCGGCTCTATTGTTCACATTTTTTAATTTGCGTACACAGTTTAACAACAGACAAATAATGGAACATGTCCTTAACATACATTGAAAAAATCAACACAATATGTTTACAAATAACAATTTTGTGTCACTTACAAAAAACAAGGGGCACACGATCCGGCGCACGTTAATGATAAAACAACATGACGTTCGTGACGTCGAAATTTAAATTAAAAATGTCACCAGCGTCATTGCTTCTGAAAAGACATTTTCGAGTGTTCAATGTCTCCGGATCATATAACCATAACCATTTTACTGTGTGTTATGAGAAGCGAGAAAGAAAACGGTCACCTTTTCGCTCCATTTATGTATTTTCTGATCAAAGATCAGTAAATACAAAGCTGACATTCAATCTCTGACACAGAAGTTTCACGACAAACCTAACAACAAGTAGTTCTCAAAACAGCTTAAAACGAGCGATTTAAAAGAAAGAAATATTTTTATTTTGTTACAAGTATCCAACAAATTACAACGCATTCAAAGTTTAAAAGTAGCGTTGGCAATAAATGCACAATCACAAATTACGCGGATGAATATGATTTTAATCAATGAAAATGCAATTTTTAGCGATGTCGATTACCGAATATTACACAAATAAATCTGACTGCCTAGTAGTGCGCTACATGTCGGACTGTTTGGGCGAGAAGATTTTCGCTAAATTATTTACTTCAATTTTAAACAACAGGTTTATCCTGAACAAAATACCTCGAAATTAATAAGGATTACAAACCCGAAATGCAATGGAAGTTCTAAATTTAGAATGACTTGATTTTATTCAGGCATTGTTTGTATAACTTCTCCGTGGTGCAGGGGTAACGCGCTCGTTTAGTGTGTGAGAGGTCTGGAGTTCAAATCCCAGTCGAGGCAACTTTTTTTAAATTCTTTTTTAAGTGTCTTTGTTAAGGAAGTAGCCATGATATGCAAGGATAAAGTGTGGCTGTCATAAAAAATGAACATAAATGATTTTTTGATGCAACTCTAGTTATGCAAAATTCCGTATGTATCAAACTCTGGTGCCTTGCAAGATGAATTATAGTACATAAAAATAAACTTATACAGGAAAATACATACAGATATACAGTACGATTTAGATTGCAAAGATCAGAAAATACCACCGAGCTTGCAGCCCTTTGACTCGTATAAGGGCCCCGAGAGACGACCAGTTTGCGCTCTTTATTGCCATTTTTAGTAATATCGACACACGGACAGTGTTATCAAGTAGATTCATTTATCAGTTGGTGATTTATAATATTAATTTAAAACCACCATCTTTAAACTTTAAACAATATGATTCTCAACAGACAATTATTATCTGCGGTAAATCAGCGCTTAGTATTTATCATCAAACAAATCAGGGAAAATACATGTAGTACAAACAGTAACTACATTTGTTTATTGTAAATACGCATATATCCTGATGAATAAAATAAAATATTCTTCAAATTTAATTGTCTGGTCAGAATTGAATGTGCAGACCCAATGCAGAAATTAAACATGCCGTACAGCTCGCAAACCTTTCATTACAAACGTCCTGACAATTCGCCGCTTTCTCAAAAAGTTCGTACATGCACGTTATATTATCGCTCGCATTTAGAAACGTCCCTTGTATCGTAGGGTTTATTTTTCTGATGGTGATTTCCTTTTTCAGATATCTGTTGAATATACTGTATTGAGAAAAAATTCAAATCGTTTACTATACTGTAGTAGGACATTGATACTTTATTCTTGCATAAAAACCGCGTGCGCGGATATGCATTCATGCCATAACTGATAGATTTTCGTGACCAAGCGTCTTTGTTGCACGATTTCAATGACGGACCAGGAACTTTTATTATCAAAACGTAACTTTCAAGTGATGTCGCAATGGCACAAACGAGCAATAGTTTATAATACGAATACAAATAACGAAACGCGGAAAACCTCCATAGAATGTATACTTTTATGCAAGAATAACAGCGCTATTGCACCTTTTTTCTTGTATTAACAACTGCAGAAACACTTGGACTTATTCAATCCGTCTCCCTGTATCCTCGTGCTGCAGCATTTAAATAAACAGTCTGAATATGAATAATGACACTTTTTCCATTGAAATCTTTTTATTTTCTCATACAAGCTAAATGTCGAGGCGGAGACAATGAAGGAATGCCGTCATTATTCAGCGGGATGTTTCTGTCACCGAAAGAAATTGACATTCTAGTTGAAGATACTAAAGAAGAAATGAAACCGTCTGTTGCAAGAAGGTCGAGAACGAGATTCGTGCAGAAAAACAGACTTTCTAAAAGAATTGGGACTTTTTCAACATCATCCAGTCCGAAAGATCAGACATGCTGTGAAACGTGTGTTTCTTTAGTATTTTCCCAATCATCATAATCATCATCACCGTCGTCGTCGTCTTCATTGCTTTCATCATCATCATCTTTACCGTCGTCGTCATCATAGATATTATCATCATCATCATCTTAACTGTCGTCGTCATCATAGATGTCATCATCATCATCATCATCATCTTTACCGACGTAGTCATAATAGCTATCATCCTCATCATCTTGGTTGTCATCGAAATCATCTCTTCTTGTTATCCCCTCTTCTTTCATACACATCATTATAAGTGTCGTTATCGACATCAATTTTGTCATCGTTGACGAATCATCATAACAATATGATTGTCACTTCTTTGAAAGTTAAAAAGTTGTATAAAGTTAAATTGCTTATAGTTCAAGTGTAATATGCAAACAAAATGGTATTTGGCACTATTCAATCATTGATGAATGTGTGTGTTTGTTGTTGTTGTTGTTTTGCTTATTTTCTGGTCATGTTTTCATTATGGATGTTTGCAGTGAACTTAAAGTTACGGCCCCGGGACAGGTGATGGTGGATGGTAAATCAATGTCTGTGGTACATATGAACCATTCCTACCAGTATGTACAGGAGGGGGAATGTGTGTAAGTAGAAATAGTGTCTACTTTAATTTAATTGAAATTCCGTATAAAATCAGTACACAATCACTTAGTTATCACGAAATTGTTTCCTAGTACGTGTGCAAAATTACCTCCCTGAATTTAGTAGAAAGTTATCCCTCTTAAATCGGACCAAAGTTGTTTCCCTCAAATAAGAATACAGATGTTTTCTTAGAACCAGAACAATATTATTTCTTTTTAAACCATTAAACAAACGCCTCCTTCAAATAAGTACGGACAATGTCCATTGTGAACCAAAACAAAACGTTTCCATTTCCATTAAAGTAAAGACAAAGAAACTTTATACGTTCAGAATTTGTTTGTATATTTTTATTTGTCCATTAAAATTGCTGCTTCACGAAACTTATTTGATAGGTTTCAGGTCGCACCAAAAAGGGTAAAATGATTAGCTAAACAACGAGGGTAGAATTTATCTAAATAAGAATTTACGGAAAACGCAGACTATTCACGAATTACATTTATCTTGACATATTTTTTTAACAAAATGCTTTAAATTCCCAGCAGTTATTCTAACCCACAGTATTGCGACGCTATATATAGTTCTAACAGTAAAACTTAATTTTTTGACATAAAATGTTGCGATGACGGGTATCTAAACAGTTCAATACAATCTTATTTTGACTTTCGTATTTCAGCAACCCTGGCAGATCGTGTCGAGGAATCGGAATTTGTACCCAGTCGTATAAGTATTCATTCATGCTTCTGTACGACCCTGATTTGGTGGGAAAAGTTAGCCCGCCGGTACGATATGGACGGGTTCCAATCAAGTCACACTGTGAATGTATGAATATAGGAAGAGTTGTTAAATAATATCAGGAATACTTGCAAATTGGCATTAAAATAAAATAGATTATCTTGTTTTACTGCGGGAGTCGTTCCAAATCAGAGATGAGTGCATTTTAAATGCCAACAAACTAAGTATTTGGTGCTTCAGTAAACAGATATTTGTATGATATAAGCGTATGGACAAGTACGATTTTTTATTCATAATTTCAAATGCGAGAAGCTAATGTTATTCGGAAACGTTGATGACATCTTTGTGCCTTACATGTTCCCCTTTCATTCGTTTTAGTGTACAATGTTTTCCAAATAGTGTTTCTTTAATATTGACACAGATGCATTTTCAATAAATATGACATAGATGAAAATATTTGTTTTTTTTGTTTAGAGTTTGCAGAGGTGAAAGAATTGCGTAGATGTGTGTGATGATATAGCATTTTACAAAAACATTGTAATATTGGTTTAAAGGACCATTCCTCAGAAATGCTTCCATTTTCATTTAAAAGCTTTTTACTTCAAGTGTCCTGTTATAGTTTCCAAAAAGCTACTTATTGGCCATTTACCTGAACCTTTTTTATGTTGCTTTTTTGGCAATTAGTACAGTTAGAGTGATAAAGTATTTTGTATAGAAGTTTAAATACTACTTTGTTTACATTGTGCCACTTTTATGACAAATGATTTCAGATTAGCGGTACTTTCTTCATATGAAAATTAAGAATGTAACATGCTCAGAAACCATTATTTAAACAAAAAAATAATCATTTTTACTTTTCTAAAGAGAGAAATATTTTTTAAGATGAGAATGATCTAAAAGCTTTTTATTATAAATGCAGGGACGCCCAATTTAGTACGATAAAAATATGGGGATTAGATTTTGCGTTTCAGCATTAAGCTACCAGTTTTTTAGCTCACCTGAGCATGCTCAGGGTGAGCTTTTAGGATCGATGATTGTCCGTCGTCCGTCGTCCGTCGTCCGTCCGTCGTCCGTTCACATTTTGTTGTTAACACTCTAGCGGTCGCATTTTTGCCTCAATCATCATCAAACTTGGTCAGGATGCTTATCTAGTTGATAGCTCGGATGAGTTCGAACATGGGTCATCTCGGATGAAAAACTAGGTCACAAGAGCTAAAAATAGAAAAACCTTGTTAACACTCTAGAGGTCACATTTTTGCCTCAATCATCATCAAACTTGGTCAGGATGTTTGTCTAGGTGATAGCTCGGATGAGTTCGAACATGGGTCATCTCGGATGAAAAAGTAGGTCACCGGAGCTAAAAATAGAAAAACCTTGTTAACACTCCAGCGGTCACATTTTTGCCTCAATCATCATCAAACTTAGTCAGGATGCTTATCTAGTTGATAGCTAGGATGAGTTCGAACATGGGTCATCTCGGTTGAAAAACTAGGTCACAAGAGCTAAAAATAGAAAAACCTTGTTAACACTCCAGCGGTCACAATTTTGCCTCAATCATCATCAAACTTGGTCAGGATGTTTGTCTAGGTGATAGCTTGGATGAGTTCGAACATGGGTCATCTCGGATGAAAAAGTAGGTCACCGGAGCTAAAAATAGAAAAACCTTGTTAACACTCTAGCAGTCACATTTTGGCATCAATCATCATCAAACTTTGTCAGGAAGCTTGTCTAGGTGATAGCTCTGATGAGTTCGAACATGGGTCATCTCTGATGAAAAAGTAGGTCACTAGAGCTAAAAATAGAAAAACCTTGTTAACACTCTAGCGGTCACATTTTTTGCATCAAACATCATCAAACTTGGTCAAGATGCTTGTCTAGGTGATAGCTTGGATGAGTTTCGAACATGGGTCATCTCGGATGAAAAAGTAGGTCACCGGAGCTATAAATAGAAAAAACTTTGTTAACACACTAGCGTCACATTTTTGCCTCAATCATCATCAAACTTGGTCAGGATGCTTGTCTAGGTGATAGCTTGCATGAGTTCGAACATGGGTCATCTCGGATGAAAAACTAGGTCACCAGAGCTAAAAATAGAAAAACCTTGTTAACACTCCAGCGGTCACATTTTTGCCTCAATCATCATCAAACTTGGTCAGGATGCTTATGTATTTGATAGCTCGGATGAGTTGGAACATTGGTCATCTCGGATGAAAAACTAGGTCACAAGAGCTAAAAATAGAAAAACATTGTTAACACACTAGCGGTCACAATTTTGCCTCAATCATCATCAAACTTGGTCAGGATGTTTGTCTAGTTGATAGCTTGGATGAGTTCGAACATTGGTCATCTCGGATGAAAAACTAGGTCACAGGAGCTAAAAATAGAAAAATCTTGTTAACATTCTAGTGGTCACATTTTCGACTCAATTATCATCAAACTTGGTCAGGATGCTTGTCTAAGTAATTGCTAGGATGAGTTCGAAATCGCATGTGAAACTAGGTCACCGGAGCTAAAAATAGAAAAATCTTGTTAACACTCTAGTTGCTACTGTTTTGATCCAAGTATCCTGGAAATTGGTCTGAAAGTTTGTTTTGATGATTTCTAGGTCAAGTTTGAATATGGGTCACCTGGGTAAAAAACTAGGTCACACTGCTCAAATATGGATAATCCTTGTTAACACTGTAGTGGTCACATTTTTGACTCACATGTCATGAGACTTGGTCAGAATGCTTGTCTAGGTAATTGTTTGGATGAGTTTGATGGGTCAGGTGAGCGATCTAGGGCCATCATGGCCCTCTTGTTATTAATATCTATACATGTACTACACACTTTCAATAATTAATGTGGATAAAAAAATTGCATTATTATTGAATATCTTGTGTGTACGTACATTTAAATATTGTTATGCTTCTTTTCTAAACATCTTTTTCTTGTGTATAAATATGTATGCTAAATATATATGAAACAATCCAGTTCGAATTGCAATGATTGCAGTAAAATGAAATGAAGAGCATAGCTATACGTGACATAGATATCCCTATATTTTTCAAAATTAAGTCAGGTGCACGGTAATTGGTAAATTTATATATGTCACCCATAAGGATATGTTTTAACCCACATTAGAACCATAGAAAGTTAACACTAATAAACTAATAAATGTGTTTTTTAAAGCAAACAACGGGTCATCAATGACCGTCATTGTAAAGGGAAATTCCTACAGATGAGTCGAACAAAAAGATCAACTCAATCTTTTGCAAACAAATTGTTATAAATGACTCTAGATAGAATGAGCGCTACTTACTCTGCAATTAATCGAAAATGTTTTTTTCGAAGAAATGATACCACAAAATGACGACTACAAGATTTATGTTTTCCCTGGAAAACCAGCACTGATTGGTTAACTAAAAGAAGTCATTAAGCGTTTTACACTCTTCCTGGCGCAAGGTAGATATGAAAAGACTTACATAACCCACGATAAATGTTGAAAAGCCAAGTTGTTTACAGGAGATGTTGCAAATCGCCAAGCAGCTCTCGTGTGAATTTTTAAATTTTATTCGTGCAAATTTCTTTTTAAGTGAAAAACATACATGTATTGTATTTTTTAAGAGCTTACTATATCACCAGGGGCATGTATAAATGTCTTTATTTCATTCATTGCAGATTAAAGTTTACTTGCCGATGGTGGTAATAAGACCCAGAAAGCATAATTGCAGTATTACGGGAAAACAAAAACAAAACAAAAGTAATTTTAGGTTCCTTTTAAACAGCACTTATTGTTATGACAATCGAATTATATGTATCAAACAGAAAACAGAAACATAAAAAAACACGGAAATATTGCTGACTCGGTTTGATTTAGTGATAAAACCGTCTTACCGTCTCGGAAAAACAACAACATTCAAATATGAAGTAGTGCTTTATTCAGAATTTTTAAAACTTCACAGATAAGTCCATAGGGTGGTTATCAGTGTACATTAAATTATGACACTTTCGTGCCAATCACAGAACAAATGGTATATGATGATCCCAATTTAAAATGAGAAATGAGCCATGCCATGACAAAACCAACATAATGCGTTTGCGATCAGCATGGATCCAGACCAGCCTGCGCATCCGCGCAGTCTGATCAGGATCCATGCTGTTCGCTTACAAACCCTATTACAAGTAGAGAAACTGATAGCGAACATCATGGATCCTGATCAGACTGCGCGAATGCGCAGGCTGGTCTGGATCCATGCTGGTCGTAAACGCATTATGATGGTTTTGTCGTGACGCGGCTCAAATGCTCTCCAAACGAGCTACTACATGATGGTAAATCATGAATGCCAGATGTCTTAAATTACCATGCATGTGGTTTTTGATAAAACAAAGAGTCATTAATCGTTATTTCTAATGTCTCCTGTCAGTATGATACATTATTAATTAACGAAATTGCAATACAAATGTAAATAAATATATAAATAATTTACCCTCTTTTACGTTCTTTTTAAATACGTAATAAGAAATTAAAATTAATACTATATTTTTGGTTTGTGACACATAATGATAAGAAACGTTTAAAATTTTCATTCACCGTCACATTACCCGAATCGGATTCGAAAGTTCATCTGCTGTTGAAGTTAGAAAGGTCTTTATTCATCAAACAATGTTTCATATATTTAAGTCCCATTATGCCAGAGAAAAACTCGCATTGTATACAAGAACCTGTACAAAATTTACACGTTCAAATCGTAGCGACAAATTTTCCTCGTCAGTAATCGGAAAATATGTTGAACGATTTGTCGTCTGAATCAGTGCAAAACAGTTTTAGCAACATAGTGGTATATAGAGGATATTGAATGAGTGTCAGTTCAATACTGGATTTCTTTAACGAGTTGAATAAAATTATATTTTATTCAACGAGTTCAATAAATTCAGTAATGAACCTACACGAATATAATATTCTATTTATCACATACCCAAAATAAAAAAAACTGTATAAAGTTAAAATGGGAATCATTTTTTCATTGACGCGCCTATAATGTAACGTTAACATTTAGCGCGTCATTATACACTATGTTTGTTTAACGAAAATGACGTCCTGTCAAAATATATGCACGGCCGTGGTATACCATTTTTACGGAGTCGCAAAAGCGACACAGGTATGTGATCAATGTAAATTCAAAATATTCATATGGTATCGTCTACTAGCAGAACTATATCAAGAAGGGATTTGATTTTCTCGAGTTGACAATGATGTTAACTATCCGAAGAATTATTTTAATAATCACATTTTCTTACTTTGTTAGTCTGAAATGCTTATTTTATTCAATTTTGATATAATATATATGCATTCTTTTTTTTTTGATACTCATTGTTTTCAAAAATTCGGGCCTTTTGTCATACTATAATTCCAAAAAAGCTATTTCCTATCAAGATCAAAGACATTTAATGCATGAAATTTAAATAAATAACAAACATTACTAAAAAAAAGTTGGTTTAAATTACATTTATAGTAGTACCACAGTACACGTCTTACATTGAGCTCACATTTAATTACAGCATTTGCATTTGAGAATTATTTGAAAACATCTTATTTTTCATAACATTGACATATTTCGACACGACCTGATAATCCTATCATATAAAAATGTAAAACGATCTTGAAAAACAGAATTTAAGATACAATAATGTACGATTATTTAAATCGTATAATGATCGTTTAACATAGCTGGTATGTACATGTACCTAATATAATTACTCGCATTTAGAAACGTCTGTATCGTAGGGTGTATTGTTTTGACGGTGACTTCCTTTTTCGTATATCTTTTGAATATACTGTAAGTTGGGAAAAAATCAAATCGATATTTTTAAAAAATACAAAAAAATAGAATACTTTATTCTTGCATAAAAAATATGCGCACGCGGGTATACTTTAACGCAAAACAAAACATGCCATAACTGATAGATTCTCGTGACCAGGTGCCATTATTGCACGATTTTTAATAAGCGAGGCTCTGGATGCAATTAAAAAAAACAACAAAAAAAACCCGGCTTAATGCAATGGCGGCCCGGATAGTTTTATTATCAAAACGTATCTGTAAAATGACCTCGCAAGTATCTTTTTTTTAATGCGTTTATTTAAGGTCGCCGCCGGGAAGCGCATATAGGCGACCGTACACTCAAGTCGGGCCATCCTATAGCGTACCGCCGAGATTTTTTCGTCGATTTTTTCCAGCTTTATTGGTGGAGGAAGACCCCAGATGCCCCTCCGGGTATTATTTCAGGCACGAGCGGGCACCCGGGTAGAACCACCGACCTTCCGTAAGCCAGCTGGATGGCTTCCTCACGTGAAAGGTTTCGACCCGAGTGAGGATCGAACCTACAGCGGTGAGGGACCTGTGATCTCAAGTCAGCGACATTAACCACTCGGCCACGGAGGCCCCGAATCCGATTATGTCCCATTTGTTTAGGTGTCGATATAATATATCGCTACACGTGCTCCCCAACGCCATGAATTCGAGTCAGTAAAGAGACAGCGAATGTTTTCATTTGAGGAAGCTATATCCAGTTTTCTAAAGAAAGGACCGCTCGGACATAGAAAAATAATAATTCTTAATAATTTTTAAGCCTGAAAAAAAATGCAATATAAACTTTACAATGTTGGTTTAACTTAAATTCATCTGATCAAAGAGAAATAAACGTAAAAAAAGACCTCTGTTCTAGATTGTTTTCTAATTTCCATGTTTAACTTATTTTTTTCGGCTTTGCTGCACTTGAATAGGATAAAACATTTGCTCTACTTTTGAAAAAAGTAGATCAAATGTGTGTGACCTAGTTATTTTATCACGTCAGTACGAAATAATTCACCCGTTGAATGACAATTGCAGTTTTTAAAAAATGCGATAAAAAGTACAAGCTCCATCGCATTTTTCTTTATGAATATAATCACTGCATGTATTTGCAATTTGAAATTACATACCGTATAAATTTTTTTTAAAATGTTGGCAGAAAGAGCTTTATTGTCAATTAAAAAACATAGGTATGCAATATACTTTTTCTAATTTGAATTGTTCAAATGACAGGTTATACATTTTTAAGTTTGTATTAAAATAGATATCATCATCATCATCATCTTAACCGTCGTTGTCATCATAAATATCATTATCGTCATATAATAGCTATCATCTTCACCAGCATTGTTATTATCGAAATCATCTCGTTTCTTCTAAACCTCCTTCCTTTCCTAAAAACTACAACTTTAGTTTTTTTCAATGTTAATTTAAGGTTCCATTTTACAACAATAAGAATAATCTGAGACGATTTTAGAAAGAAATGAACGCATATATAATGGCAAAGACAAGTCACACTGAATGTATGAATATATGAAGAGGTCTAAAATAAATCAGTAATTCTGGTAATTTGGTATGAAAATAAAATAAACTTATCTGAGACGTTTAGGAAATAAATTAGCGCATTTTAAATGCCAAGAAACTATATATAAGTATTTTTTGCTTCTGTAAACAAATTTTTATATGATGTAAGCGTGTGAACCAGGACGAATTCTTTTCTTTCGAGTAGTTCGTCGTTTTAAGAAACTAACGTTACTCGGAAACGCTGATGACATCTTTGTGCCTTACATGTGCTTCTTTTGATTCGTTTTTATTTTACAATGTTTTAAAAATACAGTTTCTTTAATATTGACACGGGTGCATTTATAATAAATGTGACATAGATGAAAATATTTGTTTTTGTTTTGTTTTAGAGTTTGCAAAGGTTTGAAAGAATTGCGTTGAATTGTTCAAATGACAGGTTATACATTTTTAAGTTTGTATTAAAATGTAAAGCTTAGTAAAGTGGGTAAGAGATTGAACATGGCGATTTTTGTGGCTTTTTTCATATCTTCAACTGAATGTTTGTACATACCCCCTAGCTGTGTCTGATTACATTAATAATACAATAAAAAGTATACATAAAGTTTCTCTTCTCACACGAGATAAATGTCGAGGCGAAGACAATGAAGGAATGCCGTCATTATTCAGCGGGATGATTCTGTCACCGAAAGAAATTGACATTCTAGAAGAAGATACTAAAGAAGAAATGAAACCGTCTGTTGCAAGAAGGACGAGAACGAGATTCGTGCAGAAAAACAGACTTTCTACAAGAATTGGGACTATATCAACATCTTCAAGTCCGAAAGATCAGACAAGCTGTAAAACGTTTGTTTCTTTAGTATTTTCCCAATCATCATTATTATTGTCACCGTCGTCGTCATCATTGTTTTCATCATCATTACCGTCGTCGGCAGTATAGATATCATTATCATCATCATCATCTTAACCGTCGTCATCATTACAGATATCATCATCATCTTTAACGTCGTCGTCATCATAGATTTCATCATCATCATCATCATCATTATCATCATCTTAACCGTCGTTGTCATCATAAATATCATTATCATCATCATCATCATCTTTACCGTCGTCGTCATCATAGATATCATCATCATCATCTTTACCGTCGTCGTCATCATAGATTTCATCATCATCATCTTTACCGTCGTCGTCATCATTGCTTTCATCATCATTACCGTCTTCAGCAGTATAGATATCATTATCATCATCATCATCATCATCATCTTAACCGTCGTCATCATTATAGATATCATCATCATCATCTTTAACGTCGTCGTCATCATAGAGTTCATCATCATCATCTTTACCGTCGTCGTCATCATAGATTTCATCATCATCATCATCTTAACCGTAGTTGTCATCATAAATATCATTATCATCATCAGCATCATCACCTTCACCGTCGTCGTCATCATAGATATCATCATCATCATCATCTTAACCGTCGTTGTCATCATAAATATCATTATCGTCATATAATAGCTATCATCTTCACCAGCATTGTTATTATCGAAATCATCTCGTTTCTTCTAAACCTCCTTCCTTTCCTAAAAACTACAACTTTAGTTTTTTTCAATGTTAATTTAAGGTTCCATTTACAACAATAAGAATAATCTGAGACGATTTAGAAAGAAATGAACGCATATATAATGGCAAAGACAAGTCACACTGAATGTATGAATATATGAAGAGGTCTAAAATAAAATCAGTAATTCTGGTAAATTGGTATGAAAATAAAATAAACTTATCTGAGACGTTTAGGAAATAAATTAGCGCATTTTAAATGCCAAGAAACTATATATAAGTATTTTTTGCTTCTGTAAACAAATTTTTATATGATGTAAGCGTGTGAACCAGGACGAATTCTTTTCTTTCGAGTAGTTCGTCGTTTTAAGAAACTAACGTTACTCGGAAACGCTGATGACATCTTTGTGCCTTACATGTGCTTCTTTGATTCGTTTTATTTTACAATGTTTTAAAAATACAGTTTCTTTAATATTGACACGGGTGCATTTATAATAAATGTGACATAGATGAAAATATTTGTTTTTGTTTTGTTTTAGAGTTTGCAAAGGTGAAAGAATTGCGTTGATGTGTGCATGATATAGCATTTTACAAAAACATTGCAATATTAGTTTAAAGGACCATTCCTCAGAAATGTTTCCATTTTCATTTATTAAAAGCTTTTTACCTCGAGTGTCCTGTTAAAGTTTCCATTGGCCATTTACATGAGTATTTTTATGTTGCTTTTTGGCAATAAGTACAGTTATAGTGATTAAGTATTTTGTATGGAAGTTCAAATACTACTTTGTGTACACTGTACTACTTTTGTGACAAATGATTTCAGATTAGCGGTATTTTCTTCATATGATAAGAATGTAACATGCTCTTAAACCATTATTTAAACATAAAAAAAATCATTTCTACTTTTCTAAAGAAGGAAATATTTTTTAGTTTCTGAGGCATAATACGCATTGTTATTGTAAAACCGGAAGTACACTATAATAGATATATATATACATGTATTTAAGTTTTGACACATAAACGGCAACAACATGGCAATATGTATACGTAAAATTTTCGAGTTGTTGTGCAAAAATTTAGATCTAAATAAATAAAATATGTAATTTGGAACTCGTGTACATCGGATATCATCAACTCTGGCGGGCTGTATGACATTTCCGTATCGCTTGAAACATTCAATATGCTTAATAGCTGCATGCCTTTAGTTTCAAAATATAAAACTTAAACGAAATTATATGAGTAGACTAAAAATGTAAAGCTATTCGTTATGATACTTATTGCTACTTAACATGTTTGATGCATAAAATGGCAAAATTTAGTACATGTAAAAATATATAGTTATTGAGAATACTAGTAATACAAATCACCACTTTTATTTGATGTATAATATGACCAAATTTAGTATTTTGTGAGCTTATTTCTGTCCCATTAGTAGTTATTTCAACATTTTTATTGTTTTGTTTGATAATTTATATGGATTAAAAGTGCATTGGGCTAGGTTGACATAAACTTTGCAATATTCAAATGTTCATAAAAGTTAGGCGTGCAGTTTTAAAAACTGAAAATATTAGCAAATAGTATTGAAAGAAACATTTATTACATTTTGAATGGGACCGATCTTGCAATATTTTCATCTTTGTGGATCTTAAGGAATTTCCCCTTTTTATACATAAGCCCATTGACTTCTAGGACGAGGCCAATTTTGACCCTAGAATAAGAAAAGATCGGGATCAGGATCAAATGATCATGATTTTATTTTCATTATTTTATAAAATTAAAATTGACGTATTTTGCTAGATATAAATGGTACATATTTCAAATGCCAAAAATTGCTGATACGTTTTTTGGGGGAAGAAAATCAATGAATAACAAAAGAAAAACAAAAATAATCAGATCAAAATGAGGACCAATCAATATTTGGATCTACTGTAAAATGCCCATATCTTGCAAAAAACAAAAAGAACAATATCTAAGTCCTGGGCCTTGTAGTTTCCGAAAAAGGATTTTTTAAAGTTACTTACACAAGTCGATGTAAAAAAATTCACTTGTGAGCGCGGCCATGGTTTTTTTTATAATGTCTTTATAACCACAGTGGTAATAATATTGGTGGTGGTGGTGGTGGTGGTAATATTTGACCCATGTGGCATATGTAGAGGGCCATAGTGTTTCGCCGTTCAGACTGACAATTACAATTTATGTGCACGGTACTTATTAATATTCAAATCATATTAGGCGACAAAACATGGGGTAAATTGAATCAAACTGGCGCTCCTTATTGAGCCGCGTCACGACAAAACCAACATTGTGGGTTGGCGGCCAGCATGGGTCCAGACCAGCCTGCGCTTCCACGCAGTCTGATCAGGATCCATGCTGTTCGTTATCAGTTTCTCTACTTGTAACAGAGTGGGTAAGCGAACAGCATGGATCCTGATCAGACTGCGCATATGTGCAGGCTGGTCTGGATCCATGCTGGTCGCAAACCCATTATGTTGGTTTTGTCGTGACACGGCTCATATTTATATCATATTTTGTTGGGTATTTTTTTTTTTTTTTTTTTTCATGAAATAGACTCCTTCCTGAATAAAAGAGCTATTGCTTCTTCTTTAAGAGAATAATTCCATATAATGTTTACCTCGCAGGCGCCTACAAAATGATTTCGAGTTTCATGTTTGAAGAAAGCACATGTATTTACATATTAGTAACGTTAAAATACTAAAATTTTCTCAGTGCGTTATATAGCATATTTACCCAGAACAAACACATTTATATCCTTCTAAGCTCTGTAAAACACGCCCATACTTTTATAAGAAACTGTAAGCTTATGCAATGGAGTATGCACTGACAGCCCATTAGTTAAGGACAATTAAGCTGTTGTAAATGTTGTACACTCTTAAAAGATTAAGATTACCTTGAAGAGTTTATTCAACATAAATATACAACATGTTCATTGCTATATATATATATATATATATATATATATATATACAGATATAATATAATATAATGTGAATATCATATGTTGAATTTGAAAGTATTTTGTCAATGTAGAAGGTTGAATGAATATTGCATATTGAAATATGACCTATTATCGGTTGTTAACATCGATCTGAACTCCAGCGACATTTATTCATTCACTATTTCTATATTAATTTATTCATTTATTTTTTATTAACCAGCTGTTTGAAAATATGAAAAAGTATGACAGAAGACACTTAATTTATGTTGCATAATATGATATAAATCAAACAGCATTGCATAAACGAGTGATAGCGTCAAAAGTGCAAGTAAAGAAAAAATAACATCATTATTTACACTGAAATCTATTAAGATGAAGTGATGTTTAATGTATGAAAAACATATCATAAGTCGATTAACAAATACATTGACTTGTACCTCTTACATCTACTGATGCATATACATGTACATGTAGTTAAAATCCTGAAATACATCTTTAATCACCGTCGTCATATATCAATTGAATTCCGTTACGGTCAAAATTCAAAACATTTTATTTAAATCCCTCCATTAATAAATTGAAACCTAACTTGCTGAATTTCCATATTTATCAGTCCTTAAACCAGTCTTTTTAAAACTAATGATGTGCAAAAAAAAACAATATATATTCCAGATAAAATTTAAAGTATACAGTAGTTATAAAGTTCGGTTTTAGTTCAATAAGTCATTTTTATCAACATAAAAATGGAGAACCACACTATCAATATCTTCTCTAGTACTGGAAACGCAGAATCACTGGTGCACGGGGATTCCTTGGCAGGTGGAGCCTTGCAGGTAAAGGTATCGATATTATCTTTGAAATACACGTGCATTGTCGACCTGCGTAGTGTATTCAGGCAAGTTGGCACTTCTTTCAACAGTTCGAGGAAAAATTCTGGTTCAGGGTATTCGTAACTTACGAATGTTGAATTCAAAATCGCGCCCAAAGACCAAACGAATCCTTGCAGTTCCCCATGATAATACAATAATGCCACGGGAAAAAAAGTTTCACAAGACATGTCTAAAGAAACTTCCTTGAAGTAATGGTAGCCCATTTGCGGGAAGCAAAGACCTTGCACCCATTTTGTCTCAGTCATGTGTTCGTCAATCTCAAGAATATCGGTTTCCGGATCTTTTCCCGTTTGGATGAATAAATCTTGACCAGTACCAGTGCGAATAAATTGTTGTTTGGATCGGCCGCGCTTACATATCAATAAAGGGTCTACAAAGTAGGCTGTGAGTTTAAATAGATCACCATCTTGAATAAATGGGGGTTGCATAATTGCAGGTGGGTAATTATTATCAAGTCCTACTGGTACTCCAGTCTGAAGCCCGGCTATATACCCGTTGACGTCAAAGAGCGGTATAATCAAAGGGTCACCATATCTCATGTACTGTTTCCCTCTAAAATGTTCAGTTTCACAATCACTTATTTTTGTAAAGTTCATTTCTATCGCCTCTGCTTCACTCCTTGGTACATCTTTAAATATTTTAAACCTTACTTTTAATGCATTTCTTACACCATCAGTGTTCACAATCCTCTCAGAGAATGCGCAATGAGTAAAGAATAGCAATCCGAGAAAGAATCCGATTGTTTTTAACATATTTAAGACAGCAGATATTGACTTCCTTCAAAATGTTAACAGCGATGCCTTAACGTCTATCCTTATTGAGCTCGTGGAAGGCGTATATAAAATATAAAAAGTAGTATGAACTCGTCCATGCTATAGATGTCAGAAATCGACCAATCGGAACATCTTGGCTATTTATCAATAATAACCTGGGTTGAAAGTAGTTCTACCCTTGATAAGGTATAACGAATGTATATATTTGACATCCAGAGGAAATATAAAGTCTGATTTGGTAAAATTATGATTTCACATACTTCTGACAATCATATATAATCAATTTAAAAATGTTCACTGAGATACAGTTATAACCAAATCCGAACAAATGACAACAGGTATACATGTTGTATACTCATAGGGACCCGCCACAGTGTTGGGATAGTGTAAAAAGTAATTTTAGAGAGAAAAAAATAAAGTTTATATGTAATAGTCTATATATTATATATAAACTATTTTTTTCTAGAATTACTTTTTTACACTATCCAAACACTGTGCCGGGTCCCTTTGGTTGTACTAACCATTTTTGTAAAGTTGCTAAATTTTGGTGAATTTTTACTCGATATATTGATATAAATTGAGTCTAAAACTGCTAGCATTAGAATTACTCTTTGTTCTTATCATAGGGTAGACCGAAATACCGTATCCGTACTGTGTATTCTTACTATTGTGTTCGAGCTTCCTATCCGACGGAAACAAGATTAGTTTAAACATATTTATTCCCGAAAGTATATATAATGTACATACAAATATATAACAAACAAAACAGTTTTACACAATGGAAAAGGATGAGAATGAAAGACAAGTCTTATAGAATTCTTCTCCTTTGGCGAACTATATAGGGTTTGTCTTAAATAAGTTTATAATTAGTATATAGTAGACAAGGGAATAAGTATTAATTATACACACATAAAAATATATATTTATATATTATATAAACTTATATAGAATAGATTAACTACAGGTAGATGTTTAAAATGTAAGAATATATATAAAAGAAGGAAACAAAATAGTGGGAAAGAGAAGATACTTATATAGAATAGATTAACTACAAGTAGATGTTTAAAATGTAAGAATATATATAAAAGAAGAAAACAAAATAGTGGGAAAGAGAAGTAAGAGGGTGAGAGAGGATTATAGTCTCAATTAGAATGGATCTAAGTAAATCTTTTCGTTTTTTCTATATAATTTTGTACATTTGTAAATATAATAACGTTGTCCTGGTATGTAAGAGATGGGTCACCATAGAGAAGTTTATAAAGGTTTATGCTGAAGTCTTGCAAGTTAAGGAGGAGAGTTCTGCGGACGGCATCGTATGCACAGCACTCGAAAAAGAAATGTTGGGTAGTTTCAATTTGCCCACAATTACACAAAGGGGTAAGAGAAATGTTTATCAAAAACAGGTGGTGATTTAATGCGCTGCAGTTCGTTCGAAGCCGAGTGTGAAGGACCTGCAGTTTACGACTACCTGTATAAAAGTATGTTGGTGTATTTTTCTGTCCTTGTTTAAGAAAGTTTTAAATGAAGATATTGTAGGGCTGGAAACAGGATTGATGATTTCTTAACCGGAAACATCTGATTCTCTTGTTTTTCGTTCATGTTAAAATTGAATAAATTTTTGTGATTAAATCATGAACTGGTTACGGATGAGAAATATAATATGATATATATTATGTCTAGTGATGTCCTGGAAAGTCGCAATATGACCTATTCTGTGTTAGTACATAAATAATGTAGTAATCGAGTACAGCCCCTTTGAAGAGATAATTTGGAAGCAGAAGTGGTGACAATTTACTTTCATGCATTTTTGGAAGCATATAAATTAGCCAAAAAAAACAACAACATGCTGAAATGTGAAATTATTTGTCTTTAAAGTAGCAAAATGTTAAAATGCTTTTTAATATTCAATGACTAGTCAACCACTCGTCAAATTTAATATATTAAATAAACGAAAAAAGAAATTAAGAACAGTTATTTTAGTATTTTATTATATGTGGAATTAACCAAGTAGAAATTCTAACAATACGTATATTTTTAAACATCGCGCAGGTTTCATGTATTTAATAAAGGGAGAGAAATAGTATTTATATATACATTGTACTGGTATAATTCTCTCCCTTCCGGAATAGTTAATGGTATTGGCAGTTCTGCTACATGCCTTATTAGACATTGGACGAAAAGCCAATGCGTCCCTTGTGGGGTCTAACCATTTACATGTAATATGTTTGATACACGTCCTATGTGATTCTTTGTTTCTCCTTTATGTCATAAATGTGTAATTAATTATTTTAATTATTTATGCTTTACTGCAACAAACTATGTTCCCTGAAGTTCGAGTCTGTATTTCATGCATTTGTATTTTTGGTCCGTTAAAACAGATTGAAATGTATTGAATACCTAAGATGCCCTTTCGACATTTTCTGTGTAACACGCGAACACTCAAATCTTGTGTAAAACCATTAACCTTCCATAAGCTATCAATTAGCTTCATAACCTTACGTAATCCAAATTCACTTTCAGAATTTGAATTATCAGCAGTATGGGGACAGTAATTCGGAGCTGGGACATCAAATGAACGTCTATGTCCCGGTTCGAAAGGACCCCAGGAAAGGTGACAGGAGGAAAATGGTACACACCAAGTTCGGAGAATCCACCCATTGGTTTATATCATGTTTAAAATTGTTTGCTATATTCAGCACCAGTAATGTCTAAGCGGCAAATTGATATATTCTGTGTGAATTGCAACAAACGGAACACAATGATAATACATTAAAAATAAGTACATGTTCATGTAAATCTGCAATGTGATTTCAATGGTTTGACCATTTTTGACAATGATACCAAAATGTTTTGTTTCTCCAAGATTTATTCAGTAGTTCTTTAACACTCTGTTAACGGTGCTTTCTAAAATAACGATCACATTACTGATGAACCACTTTCGGTGAACAATAAATGTTATACACATGAAGTGTAGAACCATGACACTTCCTTCCAATCGGTGTATCAACCACAATCTTGCACTCCAATACTAATTCTAAGCAAGTTGGAAACTATTAAATAATGCTCTCGAAAGTAACACAGGTGAAAAGAGAGAATGCGTGAAGTTTAAAGAAGGCATATTTGTGGCCCTTTTAGCCAAATTAAACAGTTACAGTAAACCTGTGAAGATGATTTCTTTGTATCTATAAAATAAAATACATATGAGCCGCGCCATGACAAAACCAACATAATGGGTTTGCGACCAGCAAGGATCCAGACCAGCCTGCGCGTCCACGCAGTCTGATTAGGATCCATGCTGTTCGCTATCAGTTTCTCTACTTGTTATAGGGTTTGATCAGACTGCGCGGATGCGCAGGCTGGTCTGGATCCATGCTGGACTTTGCTGGTCGCAAACACATTATGTTGGTTTTGTCATGGCGCGGCTCAATTATGTATTAGTTTCTTCTCTTTTCATCAAAGAAGAATATTCTCTATTAGTAACAATAATATCCTATTACTAAGCTCAAATACATGTACTTCTATCAAGGGCTAACGTACATGTTTTATTTTAGCAATTTGAGCATAAAAGAGGTCATGATGACCCCGATCTCTTACCTAAGAGCCATTAAGAAAATTACACGACATATCAAAGCTCATGACATTGTAATTTTGCGACAAAAGTGGTCAGACACATTGGGGTCACATAGTTTACATGAAATGTAGACTTATAAAGTAAGCATTTCTAATAATTTTGCAGAATAATTTCGTTTAAAAGGGAAATAATTCTATCAATAAGTTGATTGCATCAAAAATCGAACTTTACGTGCCACAATCATCCATTCCTCCTTCAAAAGTTATCCTGCGAAAAATGAATTCTCTAAAGACGCAAGGACAGACAACCCCATAAAACAATACCAGTTGTTTCTTCAGGCGTACAAGTATTATTTTAGCACTTGTGACTAACCTACATTAAACTTAAAAAACAACTTTAGTATAGGGTCATTCTTGTAAAGTTTGGTCAAAAACCGCCTTGTTGTGTATGACTATGGACAATGATGAACAACAGACACATTGAAATGACAAGAGCTCATCTTCAAGTACTTAGTGCACTTGTATGCTTCCTATCAGAACACATACAAGTATATCATATACATAAGTATTTGTTTGGTTGAGCAAAAAACAAACAAACAAACTCAATGGAATATGTAAATTCAATGTTTTTATTTTTTTAATTATTCAACACATCTTATCAATAAGTTAACTGACATAATAGATACTAGTATAATAATATTCATCAACTTTATCTTAAAAAAAACGCAGAACTTCATCCTCAAAGCTGCAGTCCAAATTTGTCATCCAAGTCTTTTTCAGCGTCACTAAATGATGTTTTTGTGCCATTCTTTTACATTTATGTTTACAACGGATATCTAGGTCCCATTCCTAGGGCAACTCTTGCCTTCTCCCTTAGTGCAACTGGCTTTGTGTGAGTTTCAAATTCCCTTGCCAACAATGAGTCAAAATGATGTTGCTCATTTTGGTATAACTGCAAAGAAAATCAACATAGATTTGTTAAGAAAAAATTCCATTTATCACACTGTGTATATCCCATAATGCAGAATTTGAAAATAATTAGCAATTATGCAATAGAAATGTCAAATCTATGCTACATATATATATATAGCTGAAATACACAACTCTATGTAAAATTGATTGACCCTGAGATCGGGCCAATTTTGACTCTTTTGTTATGATTTGAACAAACTTGGTAATAGTCTACACTACACAATGTGGCAAACAAATTGTAACCTCTAGACCTGGAAGATTTTTAACAGTTGTTCTTTTTTGAGTCTTAGCAAAATCGAGTGATCTCCAGGATCAGGCCAATATTGACGCCAAGGTCATAACATGTTCAAACATGGTAGATGTTCACCATGCAATGATTGTTTCACACCAAAGGTCTAAGCTCATGGCAATTAGAGAAATTAAAGTTTTATATGAGCCGCGTCACGACAAAACCAACATAATGGGTTTGCGACCAGCATGGATCCAGACCAGCCTGCACATCTGCGCAGTCTGATCAGGATCCATGCTGTTCGCTATCAGTTTCTCTACTTGTTATAGGGTTTGTAAGCGAACAGCATGGATCCTGATCAGACTGCGCGGATGCGCAGGCTGGTCTGGATCCATGCTGGTCGCAAACCCATTATGTTGGTTTTGTCGTGACGCGGCTCAATTATGATTTTAGAGACTAAGTAAAATCAAGTGTCCACTGGGGCAGGGGGCAATTATCTTTTACAGGATTTACACAAACTCAGTAGTGATCCAATAGACAATGCTACACACCAAATATCTAAGCTTTAAACCTTGCTGTTATATGATTTTTCCTAAATAAAATTCAAAATCAAGTAACCCTCTAAGAGCTTGGCATATTTTGGACCTACAGAAATAATCTAAACTATAATAAATACAATAATGATATGCAGTAGATATCTAAGCCTTAGGCTTGAGCTTTAAGAATTTTTTAAAGGGTTTGAATTGCATTTTAAATTCCATTTTTAATTTCTGCGACTTAGATATGCAATTGAATCATCTGAACAACTTAGACCTCCATACAAGTAATATTTCTGCAGTCTGCAAGGTCTCCATTTCCGAGGAAATGTCATTTGTACAAGTTGTGGACGAAACAATGCCAATTTATCCCTGAAAGCTCACGCTGTCACAGACGAGCTAAAAATGTTAAAAATTCCAAGACACTTGTAAATCACTAATGAACATGATTTTATTTTACATTGATGTAGGGCTGTCATTCAAATTCAAAATAGCACTATTGATATATCATCAATATTCAACAACTAATGCAATATTGATTCACAATTCAGAATATTGATGCAATTTAAAATCCATTTTTTCAGTTTATTATTTATTCCAGTCTCTTTCATATGCATACATTTTTTCATTTTTTCATGTCTTGTGAAAATATTTCTCTACTTTTTGTAAAAGAAAAAAGTCACTATTCTCTCTTTTTATTGCCTAGTGTGAAAACACACTGGATTTCATTGTTCTAGAGATCTGTAAGATATGATAACAAGAAGACATGCTGACTTTCGATATTTTCTGCTTGCATACACCATGATAACAGTTATTACACAAGCTATTGGATTAAAAATATCGACGATATTCAGCTTTCGAAATATGGATACAAAATTTTCAATCAGTGACATTGATGTTAAAAAAAAGGTATAATCTTTATGTTATATAACTTACCTCTTGTCCAGCATATTTTCCTAACTCCCAGTGGGGTACATCCTTCATTATTTCTTTTTCTGCTTCTCTCATCTTAATACACTGTTTTAATACCCTACAATTTTCAATAAGTAAATAGATAATAACAAAGATTAAATATGAAATAACAAGCTTATGCAGTAACCATGTGTATTCCACTCAACTAGGCCTTAATTTTAGTTAACTGTAAACAAGCATTTAGCCTTCTACCTGACCCTGCATTGACAGGTAGATACGGTCTTTATGTTTTTGTAAAAATAAGGAAGAAAATAAGGGGCATATAAACTTTTATTTAAAATTGTTGTCTGAAGCCAAATTCAGGCGTTACCTGTATTAAATGGTGTTGAACATGTGTCAATGGTTGTGGTTTGATTACTTTCTAAATGAACTTCTAACATCAGAAAGTATCAAAACAAATCATTCACAAGAATATGATGGAATATCATTTAATGAATATGTACTACAGTACTGGTATAGATACTTACAGCCTATCAGATTCAGCTTTTACAAAGGGCATCAAAGCTATCCTACTGTCAAATTCTTCACTCAATTCTAACCTGAAATAAAAAAGTTTCATTTTGCATTATCAATAATTATATCAATCTAAAATACAATAACTAGAACAATGCTTATGATGGGTAATATTAACATACAAAGATATACAGTGTTAATGTTAGTTCTTATTCTTAAACAAGGGTGCCATAGTCACAAAATATGCCCGTTTACGAAAGCTTTAGATGGAGATGGGGGCATAATGGATAAGTGTTATCTAGCAAGCAAGTTTTTATTCTTGGCACTGTGTTGTTAAATGAACCTTAAAACAAATCAGTAGGGAAGATATGCACAGGATGTGTGACCTTGACATTGGTCGCAGGGAACTGAATTTTATGCATGGGACTCAGCCTCACAATGATGAACATTTGTGCCAAATTATATTGAAATCCCTCTATGCATGTAGAAGTTTTGCTCCAGACAAGCGTTTTTCTATGAGCTCTAACTGTGACCTTCACCTTTGACCTAGAGACTTGGTTCATGTGCAGGGCATTACGTCTCATGGTGGTGAACAATTCTATAAAGTAACATTAGAATTCCTCCATGCATGTAGAAAATATGCTCCGGACAACATCTGGATATTTAATCATCTCCAGTGACCTTGACCTTGCAAATATTAACCTAAATTAAATGTGTCACACCTGTTGTCATGATAGTTACCATTTGTGCTACAATCCATCAATAAATGATGACTAAATGGTCCCTATACACATCTTCAAATTTTTATCTGAACTTTGACCTCTATGTGTAACCTTGACTTTGGTCGGAGGGATCTGAATTTTGCGTGCGACACTCGGCCTCACAACGGTGAACATTTGTGCCCAGTTATATTGAAATCCCCCTATGAATGTAGAAGTTTTGCTCCAGACAAGCGTTTTTCAATGAGCTCTAAGTGTGACCTTGACCTTTGACCTGGAGACCTGGATCATGCATGGAGCGATACATATCATGGTGGTGAACATTTCCATAAAGTATTATAAAAATTCTTCCATACATGTAGGAGATATGCTCCAGACAAAATCTGGATATTTCACCATCTTTAGTGACCTTGACCTTGCATATATTGACCTAAAGTACATGTGTCACAGCCGTAGTCATGATAATAACCATTTGTGTTACAATCCCTCAATAAATGATGATTAAATCGTATACACATCTTCATATTTTTATCTGAACTTTGACCTCTATGTGTGACCTTGACCTTTGCTGCAGGGACCTGAATTTTGTGCGCGACACTCCGCCTCACAGTGGTGAACATTTGTGCCAAGTTATAATGAAATCCCTCTATGCATGTGGAAGTTTTGCTCCGGACAAGCGTTTTTCAATGAGCTCTAAGTGTGACCTTGACCTTTGACCTAGAGACCTAGTTCATGTGCGTGACATGGCTTCTCATAATGGTGAACATTTCTATGAAATTTCATTAAAATCCCTCCATGCGTGTAGGAGATATGCTCCGGACAAAATCTGGATATTTCATCATCTTAAGTGACCTTGACCTTGTATATATTGACCTAAATTATATGTATCACAGCCATAGTCTTGATAATAACCATTTGTGTTACAATCCCTCAATAAATGATGACTAAATGGTCCATATACACATCTTCATATTTTTATCTGAACTTTGACCTCTATGTGTGACCTTGACCTTGGCCGCAAGGACCTGAATCTTGCGCGCGACACTCCGCCTCACAATGGTGAACATTTGTGCCAAGTAATATTGAAATCCCTCTATACATGTGGAAGTTTTGCTCCGGACAAGCATTTTTCAATGAGCTCTAAGTGTGACCTTGACCTTTGACCTAGAGACCTGGTTCATGTGCGCGACACTGCTCCTCATAGTGGTGAACATTTCTATGAAGTTTCATTGAAATCCCTCCATACATGTAGGAGATATGCTCCGGACAAAATTGGACGCCGCGCGCCCGCCCGCCAGGGGCGTTCCCATAAGACGTCCCGTTTTTCAAACGGGCGTATAAAAAGTGTGCTCAAGCTCATTTACAAGAGCTTGAGCACACTTATATAACTCACCAAGCTATAAAGGCTCTAAATGACAAGAGAATAAATATTGAGAACTAAGAATGAAAAGAAGGTATTAGATAAAAATATAGGCCAACTGATATAAATCTGCATCTGAAATAGTGCTCACAGTAACATTCATAGCTGCAGCTCTCAATACAATACATATACCCAAATGTTAATTTGTTTGTGTAACCAAAAATAAATCTTTCAATCAGGGAACAGACTCAATCAAGAAACTTGTCTGAAAAATGTTTTATCTTAATTATCCTTATGATACTAAATGTCCTTCAAGGTGTTCAAAGTCGTTTTTTACCCAAGATGCACGATTCATAAACTTTTAGAGAGGCCTAAATATTAAGACATAGTAAGTATCCACAAAAAGATTAGATGTGTTTTCCTATTCCTAAGTCTACATAAAGCAAGTGACTCTGGGGCAGAGCTGATTTTGACCGGAGGGGCATGATTCACATCAGTTTTGTAAAGGTCAATATTAAAGGCA
This sequence comes from Ruditapes philippinarum, assembly GCF_026571515.1. Taxonomy (NCBI): domain Eukaryota; kingdom Metazoa; phylum Mollusca; class Bivalvia; order Venerida; family Veneridae; genus Ruditapes; species Ruditapes philippinarum. Next base: position 176,499 of record NW_026866929.1, on the reverse strand, counting down.
ATGCTATTATGCTACATATGCTAAATATCTTAGCTATCAACAATTTGTTTATTTCCACAGACAGCAATATTTTGATGCTTCATCTAATACATACCTGTAAAGGATGGTTTGATTGCATGGGTAAAAATTGCATTCTCAAGAAATCCAAATCACAGTGAAGACAATCAGATCTCATCATGCAAGAAACAACTTAAGTAAATCTCAAGATTGAAGAAACCCTGTAAGGACCATGGGGGTCAATTCATTTAGAGACCTAAAATTTTACTACAACAGTCACAAAAACTTTCTTATAATTAAAGTAAAGGATGCAATTACCTTTTCCTCTTTCTTACAAAGTACCACCATGTCACGCCAACAGCTTTCATTGCAAGTAAACCTCCCAGTATCTTATATCCTGCAAAATGAATAAATTACAAATACATTAATAATATTATAACACTGACTAATAATACAAACAAGAGGGATATGATGGCCCTGAAGTCGCTCACCTGTATAAAGGCACCCGCAGCGGGGCCAGTTTAAACAACAGGGCTTTTATTTGAACAAACTTGGAAGACACCCATTAGAAGATGTTTCACGATGTTAAGTTTTTACTACACACATAATGAAAAACAATGATCTACCCCTCCTCCCCGCCCCCTGGCAGGGCCAATTTTAACCCAAGGGCTTTTATTTGAACAAACTTGGTAGACACCCATAAGAAGATGTTTCATGCTAAACATCTAAGCTCTAGCTCATTGGGTTTTTTTAAAAGAACATTTTTTAAGTTTTTACTATACACATATAGTTAAAACCAATGACACCCCTGGGGCGGGGCCAGTTTTGACCCCAGTGCTTCTATTTAAACAAACTTTGTAGACACTTACTAGAAGATGTTTCATGCTTAATATCTAAACTCTAGCTATTTGGGTTTTTTCAAAGAAGATTTTTAAGTTTTTGCTATACACATATAAGGAAAATCAATAACACCCGGGGCGGGGCCAATTTTGACTCCAGGGCTTTTATTTCAACAAACTTTGTAGACACTCACTAGAATATGTTTCATGCTTAATATCTAAACTCCAGCTATTTGGGTCTTTTCAAAGAAGATTTTTTAAGTTTTTGCTATATACATATAAGGAAAATCAATGACCCCCGGGACGGGGCCAATTTTGACCCCAGGGCTTTTATTTGAACAAATTTGGTAGACACTCATTAGAAGATGTTTCATGCTAAAGATCTTAGCTCTAGCTCTTTGAGTTCTTTAAAAGAAGATTTTTTAAGTTTTTAATATATGCAGATAGGGAAAATCAAAGACCCCCTGGGGCGGGGCCAATTTTGACCCCAGGGCTTTTATTTGAACAAACTTGGTAGACACCCATTAGAACATGTTTCATGCCAAATATCTAAGCTCTAGCTCTTAGGGTTTTTTAAAAGAAGATATTTAAAGTTTTTTCTTTCGGTTGCCATGGCAACCAGAGTTCTGCATGGAATTAAATTCTTTGAACAGTTTTTAAAGGTGACCAACAACGGAACATTCCTGTGAAGTTTGGATGAAATTGGCTTGGTGGTATATGAGGAGATGTCATTTAAAGTAAAAGTTTACGGACGGCCGGACGCCGGACGAAAAGCGATCACAAAAGCTCACCCTGTCACTTTGTGACAGGTGAGCTAAAAACCATTTATTCACTCAAAACTTTCCTAAGTGTAAGAAAGCATGCTTAAATTGAAGTACAGTACTTGCCTGGAAGTGGTTGATGATGGTCACTGACTAGCAGTCCTCAGAGGTATAGTAAATAAATGGGGTGGTACTTGTCAAAATATAATGACATGCCAAAGCTAGATACTCAGATATTTTCGTTCTGGGTCAGAATCTCGCTTCTACTGTAGAACTAGGACTAGGGTGGTACAAAAAAACCTAATAATTATTAACTGAAATTATAATTTGTAAAAGGGGCATCATTTTGTCTTCTTGCCTAGAAATGGGGATGATAGTCACTAATGGGTATATAAAGTTTCAAAGCAATACCAAAAAGGTTACCTATAGCCAGTATAGGAAATATGTGAGAACGAAAAACTTAACCAAAGTGTGACACAGACACCCTGGAGAGTAGGATAGCTTTCTCTATTATATAACCATGACAGACGTACATCCTCTTAGTTGGAATGATTGTCATTTTTATTTTAAAAAGTTTCAAAGCAATATCTCAAAGAAAAAGAAATGGAGTGGCACAAAAACTTTAATCTTTAAGTATGACACAGACATGTACACTCAGGATAATTCTTCCTATTATATAAATAAAATAGTTGAGATAAAAATTAAAAAACAAAATTGACTAATCAGGTCTAGGATTTCATGATATTTATGGACTGTCCATAAATTTATGGATAGTCTAGAAATTTAAAGATTTTTCAATCCATAAATTTACAGATATTCAATGTGAAATTTGCTGTTTTTAGTTTTACACTAAAATCCGCAGCTTCTGACTTGTTGTTTTATTGATTGTTTATATTTACAAAGGTAATGGGATGAGTTTCATCTTTGTATGATGATTTTGAAATATTTGATGAAAGTGAAAATTGAAAGTCATCAAATTGTTCTGAATCTTACCATACTGTTACATTTGATCATATAGTAAGTAACCTTATTAATTTTAACCTGCGGTTTTGAATTTTAAAGCAACTTCTACTGATTTCTTACTTAATGTTTGTAAATTTACAGATGCAAAAATCTGTAAAGTTATGGATCGTCCAAAAATTTACAGACTGTCCGTAAATATCATGAAATCCTAGACCTGCTAATGTTTTGATACAGAATCTAATAAAAATACATGTCAAATGCATCGGGCTGGTGAAATGCCCTATCAGGCTTATGACATAAAATACTATATTTATAGAAAAATAATTAATATGTTTCTTTCCAACTTTTTTGTTTTTTAGGCCTTTATAATTATGATACAAATAAAAATATTTTGGTTATCTTTTATTTTCTTAGAATTATTTCCCTTTTTTCCATTTTTGGGAAACAAAATATTTGAAGTTCATAACAATTATGTTGTAATGTTAAATTCTTAATAGAATGTGCTTATCGATTTCATTTTGCTCTAGATTATTGCGCCAGTACCTTTATTGTATATATTTTGATTTGTTTCTGGCATTTATATTTTGACAATTCTTTGACACTGAATATCATACTTCAGGGCTCCATTGTCAGTCGCCATAGTGGCCATTTGCGATTATTTTATAAGCAGACTTCCCGAAATACGTCGGTCCGACGAGCATGTCCGATAAATTTTGATTAGGTCCGACGATTTTTTATTCTGGATGGGTCCGACTGTCTGGCTTTTATCCAAGTCGCATGTACACTTGTAAATGGCGTCGCTAAAGGTGCCAAACGTGGGAAAAAAAGAAAATCTACGTCAAAGGAGCGCATAGAACAGCAGTAAAAGGGTGAAAAGAAGAGACCTGAGACAAAATTTAATGAAAAATGGAAGCAGAACCGTGAATCGTTGGTGTATGATAGGGAGGAGATGAAAATGCGCTGTACGGACTGTGCCTATTTTTAAGGCCAAAAAAAAATAAAACCGAAAAGTGACTGAAATACAAACACAGGTTTTCCTTTTTTGATTTTGATTAATTTTATTTAGTCTGACAGATTTCTTTTCCGTCCGACAGATTTTCATGGTTTGTCAGACTGAATGTCTGACACTTTTGTTTAACTTTTGGGAAGTCTGTATAAGATATGCGATTATTTTTGCATTTTGGCTACAAAATCTGGCGATTATTTTTTACTTCCAACAGTGTTTATTTAAGGTGTAAAAATCGATAAAGAATGCAGTAGACCCAATTAACACTTAATTCAGAGTGTCAACTTTTTATCGGTCATGTGCTGCTTACTATATTGCCAGAGGTGATAAAAGTACATGTGAGATGTAAAATTGTATAAGTACTTTAAAGATATTTCCAGCATTATAATAGCCATCAAATATCCGTCAATTAGCCACAAAAATCGTCTTAAAATTGATAAATTGGATATTGACCAACCAAAAATTTACCGTAAATTGCAAATTTTGATTTTTTTTGTTTTAAGCTGCTTGATTAAATCATCTAGATTAAATCGCCAGTAGAAAACAATGATAAAATATTTAAAAAGTATTAATTTCCAAACAACTATTTGCCCAACAACCAAAATTGTAAATATTTCTTCAGAAAACAGGAAAAAATCCGATTGTCACATATTTTCGTGACACCGATAATTTTGATATTTATTTAAAGGTGAAAATAAGCTATGTTCTGTTTGAAAATCTTTACTATTATGGCAGAAAATTTGTATTACATTGGTTATAATGACATTTTTCAGTAAGTTATTCAGAAAATCGCTGCATTCTGTGAATGAGTTTGCAAGTGTTATTTCTATAGGCTAATATGACCTAGATCTACTCCAGTTCTGTGTGAAATGTGGAAATTGACAGTGGTTATAGCTGACAAAATTTGATAAGAACAAACAAAAGAAATTGTCTGATAAGAGCATTATGTAAAGTTGTAATGAATCTTTAATATTATTGTTATACAGTAATTATACTATATAACATTATTATTCTGTTCTATAATAACAATTAAAGTTGTGGTTCTATGTAAAAAAGGTAGTTATCAATATACACAAATGTATCAGTTTATTTGAGAATCCTTATAAAACTGAAAAAGTTTTATATGTATTGTTTTATTTAATCAACTGCTTATGTTGTTATAAACCGCTTAATCGTGAATAGTCCACAGACAATTTGGCTATTATTTTTTTAAGTTAAAAATATTGGCTATTATTTTATTTGAGCCAGTTTGAGCCCTGTACTTTGAAGTTTTCTCTGAAAACCGAATGAAATGTATGCTGTCAGGTGTTGGCACAATGAATAAGAGCATAAAGAAGTTATTTAACTTATTTTGTTTTACATTTTGCATATGTAACATATTTTTAAGGACTTCAAAAATTATGTTTTATAAAAACTTGAAAAAGGGGAAAAAATTCTCACTAAAGTGACAGTAGCCAATTATTTTTCTTTCTATTTAAAGTCAAATATTATTCTCAATAAACAAACAAAGTTTAAAAGAAAAAAATTTATTATTTTTTTAGAAATGTTATTTTTTATGTCATAAGCCAGATTGGACATTTTCACCAGCCTGTGCATAATGATATCGACCCACAAGTCTTATTTTGGAATGATTCTTACAAACTCTGATACCCTTTTATGAAGCTGTGAAAGGTTTACATATATGCTAAACATGTCTCTCAATTGCTAAAAAAAATGGCCCGAAACGTTTTGGGTCCGAAGTGTTTAGAAACACAAGGTCACGGAACTTTTATCTATTTTCTCATTATGCTATCATATAAAATAAACAAAGTAAATTCTTAAACATTCATAATATTTTTTACTATATCTTCCGTACCACTAACTGGCTTTCTTGTAACTCTTGCCCATTCAATATCTTTGTAACCTCCCGGAGGAGGCATATCTTGACGGTACGTCGCCATGTTGAATGCCTCTCCGAATTGACTTGCGGATTTTGCACTTAATATACGGCCCTGAATATTATATGAATGGCAAACATATACCTATCTGTCAAAACGCGTCAAAAATCGCAAAAAGTGTTCTTTTCAAAGAGGAGAAAAGGAATAATAATAATAAAAAAAGATATAAAAAAAACAATTAAAATCTGGGGCAGTTGAGGGGGCAAGTGGTATCAATGGTTAGTCAAAATACATTTGGTATTTTGAGGTGCCAAAGCTAGATTTTGAGATCTATATGTTTGTTCCTGGCCAACATATTGCTATATCAACGCTGTACTTAATACAAGCAAAGGTGCTAGTGGCATTGATTTGACCTAAAATGTGTTTAACCTTGTTATTTATGCACTAAAACATCAATATATTAAAAAAAAAAATTCACTTTTATATTATTATAGTCACGGATTTACATTACAATATAAATCCGTGTTATAGCAGGTACGTATATTAACGTTAATATACGTACCTGGTTATAGTCTATAATAATATAACAGTGAAAAAAAATCATTTTTTCTTCTTCTAATATATTGATGTTTTAGTGCATAAATAACAAGGTTAAACACATTTTAGGTCAAATCAATGCCACTAGCTATTTTATCTTATACTGAAATTGAATTGTTAACCAATATTAATAGCAGATTTGTACATAAAAAATGACTTACTCCCTACCGACCCACCCCCTGCCTCCCCGCCCCAACACGCAAAGAAAGAATGAATGAATGAATGAATGAAGAAGCTAACTGAAAGTGTGGTGTATCAAAATTGCAAAAGACAAAGGATATCAAACTTATATGGAAAAGAATTATAGTAATCAATTTAATAACAGCATGGTTGTACACTCAGGTGAAAGTCAAAATAATTACACAATATTTTTTATTTACGTGTGCTTTAAACCACGTAACTCAAGAAATCGCATAGATCTATTAATTAAATGTCCTGCGGAACTTATTGGTAATGTTTAACATGACAATATTTAACTGCAAAGTAATAGAGCAGAGAGTCGAAGCTATAATAATATCACGGACCTGAAAAATGAGCATGAATAATAACGAAAGACTCCAAAATTAAGAAAATATAGAGTTATCATAAGATTGCGCTGTGCATTTCAACTACAAATAAAGTAAGCAAGGGACATTTTGGAGATATTGCTCGGACCAAAATTACGCATGAAAAGTACATATATATGTAGCAAAGGGCAATTACTAATTATATGTATAAAGATATGCGTATAAGAGGTTAAACACGTCAGATTTTTTTCTATTATTTTCAAGTTGATATTTCAAATTCATTATGAGTTGTGGACCTGACAAAATTATACAGGAAAAATACAAAGGGCAATAACTGATGATGTATGGAGGCAAAGTTATTATACTTATGCACTTGAAGCTCAATGAGATCTTTCATAATGTTTCAAGTTGATATCATTATAAACACTTCTTGAGTACCGTTTAAACAAAACTATAATTAAGGCATGTAAAATAACTAGGGACAATCACTATGAAGTGTAGTACTAGAGTTATCATTAAATTTGTATGCACCATGGTGTCTTAATGAGATATTTCTGATATCTTTCAAGTTTTGAAGTGTTCAATTGATATCTCGAACCCCCTTTTTGAGTTATGATAAAATTTAAGCAAGAAAATAACAAAGGGCAGTAACTCAAAAACTATTTCATGATAGATTCGTAAGCATCCAATTCCTCCTCAATGAAAGCTATCAACCAATGCAATTTTAAAATGATATCTTAAATACTTTTTGAGTTATGCACATGATTAAACTGTGGGACACAAAAAAAGGGCATGAAAAATAGCAAAGGGCAATAACTCAAAGTTATGAAAGGTAGTTTATTACTCTTGAAGACTGCACTCTTCCATCAACCAAAGAAGTGTTAAGTTGGTATCTCAAATACTTTACTAATTATGTTGCGAACAAAAATATGCCAGACGAAATGAAGAAAACACGGACGGACGAACGGACAGACTGAGACTTTTACAGCACCCGTCAGCTTTTCGACGGTTGATAATAATGATTAATTCACATACGGAAACAAAAGTATTAGTGTAAGAAAATTACGTTAAATTCATTTTACATGCTCACACATGTACAGATCAAAGCATAATGTCTATATGAATTATATTTTAAGGTATTAAAAGTAATAAACTATTTTCTTTGAATCTTTTTCACTGCTGAATTAGCCTCGTCGTCGGATGGTTTTCACGGACTTTGACTATTTTTACTGAGGGAAGATTTATCCTACTCTTGTAATGAATTTACTTGTTCTTGTACAATACTCAATAGGCAATCTTGGCTACAATACACATTACTTCCCCTTTAATCATAAATATGTTTGGATGCAGAAAAAAGTGTAGAGGATTAATAATTATCGAACATGACTAGATTAAGAAAGTTTGAGATTGCGTTAAGTAATCATCAAGTGGTATATTTTCCAGGACAATGTGTTCAAGGACACCTTATCGTAGAATTAGAAGAGGAAATGGAAATGAGAGGTTAGCTTTAAACGTTAATAAGTTGCCCTACTTTTAAGCCTACTGTTAACTTAAAGGGGAACTGTTTGATATCGTGAAGCGCGTTATACTAAGCGGAATGTAGTGGCGTGGAATGTCGGTTAGATATGATTTTAATGAGATTGGCCCTATAATGTACATGAAGTATTGGTCCTATTAAATTCTTCCCAACAGCAAATACAGGCACAGGCATTTTGCTATCATATTCCTCTACCACAAGGCCCTGAAATTCTATCCAAACCAAAAAAAATAACAATTTATAAAAAAAATCCCATATAGATCGATATATACTATAAAAACATATGGGATTTTTTTTAATTGTGATTTTTTTGTTTTGGATAGAATTTCAGGGTCCTCTGTCTCTACATTAACCATATACTATGCTCAAATTTGATATATGAAAATATTGTTAATTGCTACACAGTCCCTTTGTACATATAAAATCACATGTTTTGACTTAACGCAAGTATTTATGTTATGTTTAAAATTCTACACACAATAGTTAGTCACAATTAGTTCTGGCTTCCAAAACTTTATAAGCCGCTTTTTAACATTTTTGTTTTTCATCTGATGCGGCATTCACGTCATGTCATAGTATATAAACGGGTACGCTGAAGACCTTAAGCTAAGTCACAATAAGATTATACAGTGTCGTTAAAAAAAATGGCATCATAATAATAATATTCATCATCATCATCATCATCATCATTATTATTATTATTATTATTATTATTATTATTATTATTATTATTATTATTATTGTTATTGTTATTATTATGTTTTACAATAGAATGGATTTACAGAACAGGTACGGTATTTCGGTCTAATCGAAGCCATAAAATTCTTTAAATGTTTTTGACATTTTATTGTGTTAAAAGTCAACTTATACATGAATATAAAGGAAATTCTAAAAAGAAAAAAGAAAAGTAAAAAGTAAATTATCTTCTTCCTAATTGATATATTTTAGAAACCGAAAAAGTATACATGTTTCCAGATTTTGTTCTGATTTTATGCAATTTTGCATTTGATTCTAATTGCCAATTTTTTTTTCAGTCAAAATGTTACCAAAATAGACTACTTTTCCATCTCTATTTTTTCCGAAACATTTTGACATGACTATTTTTTTTGCCAACATTTATTTTGGCATAAATACATTTATTACTCATTATTTAGAGTTACTATTTTACGGGATGATTATTGTTAATCGGCAAGGTGTTCTGACTGAATCTCCTGTGTCAAATAAAATGCTGACGCTGGATTTTTTATCATCATGATCATCATCATCATCACCACCACCATCACCACCACCATCAGCATCATCAAAATCATCATCATTATTACCAATGTTTTTGTTGATGATGATGATATTGTATCGGCATCATTATCATCATCATCATCATCATAATCATCATCATCATCATCATCATCATCGTGAACATAGTTATCATTCTGATCAATTTAGATTTCCATTTTGTTAAGCAAAATTTTTGTGAAGTCGGTGTTCACACAATTATCACACTTGTAGTATAGCTAGTCCAACTAATTGTACTGCGCGACGAGATATTGTGCTATTTTCGTGTCTGGGCAATATCTCGCCTCTTTAAAGCGAGATTCTGCCCCAGAACGAAAATATCTCAGAATCAAGCTTTGGCACGTCAATATATTTTGACTATAGTATAGCGTGATAAAAGATTATATTGAAACGGTAGAAGACGGAACTTTAAAAGCCCGGGACAAGTGTATGAAGCAAAAACATAATGATTCTTAACAACTGTCAAGCAATTTCACTGAATGAAAATACGATATATAGGTTACTTTCCTAAACAAATTTAGCGCAATCATGGTAGCCGGAAGTTACCCCAATCAAAGGAAATGTAGGTTTGATTTTGCACCGCCTCTACTTAATCAATAAAATTATTATGTTGTATGTTTAGCGATATCCTACAGCGGAAATCTTTTGGTTTTTTTTGCTCCCAACTAACAATAAGTCAGCATGTTTTGTATACATGAAGTTCTGATGATATTTATAAATGTTGCAGGGTTATATTTAGACTGTCAAGGGAAAGGGCAAGTAATGTGGAAGGCCGGGAAACACCATGTTGTTGCGACGGAGGACTACCTGAATGTTGTTTTAAAATTATTTGGCAATGGTACGTTCACTTTCATTATGTTTAAAAACATTTATCTGCAGCAATACAAGTAATATGACAACAATTGTCAAAGCTGAGGCGATGAACATTTTAATTCTATCTTGAAACAGTGACCTGTGTCATGACGTTTCCCTACATTGTTTTTCTATTATTATGTTGTATATATTATGTATTCATTGCATGTTTACAAGACAATGTTCGTGTGTATAAGTCTAGAAAATAAAGTTCTGTTCTGTTCTGTTTTTTCTATCAAGGATAAAATAATTCCTGAAGTGTAGCATTTACCGTTACTCATGTTTTTCTATAGTCTGGAACATGTATAGTTGATGTAGAAGTAAAGAAGTTTCGTTAATATGAAGCGTTTTTTACACTTGATTTTTCATATCTCCAAATTTTCCTTTCAGATCAAGGAGTTGGCGGCAATGTTAAATTGAACGCTGGCAACCATGCGTTTCCATTTCAGATCTTACTTCCGGTTAATGCACCAGGATCTTTCGAGGGATTAGAAAACTGTTATGTTCGATACTTTCTTAAAGCAACAATTGACAGACCATGGAAGTTTGATAAACATTATAAAATGTTGTTTACGGTTGCTTCGGTGCTTGACTTAAACACTGTAGTAAATGCCGGTGTAAGTATGACCGTTCTTTTTTAAAATTCTTAATTATACTCAGCACAGTAATTTGAAATTTAAATGTTGATGGATAACCATAAAAAAAAGTTTTAGCTCGGAATCCGCATTAACTTTTCTCATATGGCTTGACTATCAGTCTGATAGATGATTCTAAATTTCAAGCAATAAAGAGCTAACTGAAATTTCAAATAGATCTACATCAATACCGGAAAAATGTTTTAGTTTAAGCGGTTGAAGTCTTCTGAACTTATTTTTTATTGAACAGGTAATTAGTTGAAAAGAATAGCTTCCAATAAATACCTTTTTTTTGCTAATACCGTGATACGTGCCCTAATAAATTACTTAAATGTATGAAATGAAATCCAATACGGGTTGATACATAAAATGTGTCTCGTAATGAAACCATGGCAGGAAACATATCGCCACGTAACAAAGTCGCCGTATACTATGATATAGCATTGGACTCAAAACCCAACCTAAAAAAACGTCTAACTTGTGTTTGTTCTTGAATTATCAGCACTTAATTAAACTGTTAATTCTTAGATAATTGACAGATGAATCTGAATGTAATAATGTAAAATAAATACTAAACATTCAATTTAAATTAAATGTAGACACCAGCCCAAACAAATGACGCAAAGACTGTGTGTTGTATGTGTTGTGAAAGCGATCCTGTGTCTGCAAATTTTCGCATAGATAAAATCGGATACGTTCCTGGGGAATGTATTGTATTTGATGCGGAAATACAGGATGGAACGGGACGCGGAATAAATTCATCAATTGTCAAATTAGTTATGGTATGTATAATTTGTATATTTCATTTGATGTTTTTCTTTTATTATATAATTTTCATTTTCTTTTGAATAAGTCGGGCCGATTGGTTATGGCCATTGACTTCAAACCACTTGTCCCTCACCGCTGTGGGTTCGAATCGCTGTGGGTTCGAATCCGATAGGGACTTAGGATTCTTTCATGTGAGGAAGCTATCCAGCTAGTTTACGGAACGTCGGTGGGGCACCTGGGGTCTTCCTGCACCATTAAAGCTGGAACATCACAATATGATCTTTACTGCGTCGGCGTGACCTAAAACCCAATCAAACAAACAAACAACCAAACAAACAATTAGAATGGGAGGGAACATGTTTATCCTTATAGCACTCTTAAGGAGCAGTTCGTGAAACGTACCACCATTCGTTAACTGAGGTTAATGATGGCTTTCTATGATCAGATCAATGTCGGTCATAAAATAGTTCCCTGCATGGAGAGCTTTGACTTGTGGTTCGATATTACATCATAACGCGCATTGGCCTTATCATAAATTGTCTGTATGTAAATCGAGTACAATTATGTTTTCTTGCTAAACGTTCCGACATTGTCTGGTATTATAAATAATGAAGAGCATTCCATTATTCAAATGAATTACACATGCGTATATTTCGAGACTGCACACTAGTTATCGGCAGCCATTTCATGTCTGTTACACAATTATTATGACATTGTTATAGAAATAATTATTAATTTTAAAACTGTTTATTTTGAGAGATTGTTCATTGTCGCATACATGTACTTTCATCTGGGACAGAGACATACACATTTTTAGTCCCAGTTTTCATTTACTTAAATTTAGCTGACGGTTTATCAAACTCCTCATGGGGCTAGGAGAGAAATCAAGAGAGAAATAGGGCGTTTACATCATGGGACTGTAACCCCAGGAGGAACAGATGTCTGGAGGCGAGAGAAGCTTCGAGTTCCCCCTTGTCCGCCATCATTTTTACCAAATTGTAACATTATTGAGATCCATTATGTTATTGAGGTAACTGATTTTCTTTCAGGTTTTATCGTTCAACTCATAGATAGACCTCTTTGATTTCGCTTAACATCCCAACATTTTGCAGTTTTAGGATAATATTATAAGAATAATGCCACTATATCATGTATATATATAGCAGAAAATCCTCATTCATGATAAGGCTATGATAAGGCTATTTCTGTAACTTTGTCCTACAACTGAAAACGGTTTACCCTTTGGGAAAAGCTCTATATATATGTAGAAAGATCCAGATTAACTGACTGAATGATGTGAAGATTGCATTAGAGATGGTAATTACTGGCAATATTGTCTAAGGAATTGGTCAAGGAAAAATAAGACAATTTCTGTTTCATTGTTAGAGTTTAATGTGCTACCAAAGTCTATTGAATTAGCAATTTACTACCAAATGAGCATATACCGAGTTTCATAGATTTTTAGGTGAAAAAAAAACATGAAAGAAAATACGCACTGTCTGAAAAACTGAAACTCTCCATCGTTGACTATTTCAGTTTCCTCAGCCGCATTTTTAATTTCCTTCTTAGCTATAGGGTCAGAACTTAAATGAGATGTGTAATTTGTTTTGGTACTTTAATGTTTGTCAATTTTATGTGTTTGTTTGAATGACTTTCAAACAGGTATTAAAATTGTATAACCCTTTTTATTGCAGCTAGTGGTTGATGTTGCCGACACTCCGTTCGACCTTCACCTTCCTGTATCTGTAGTAATAGGAACCATACCGTTACACTCTGTGGTTCAACAGTACTTGCCGCAAAGTCAGCCAGGAACTGTTACAGAACAACCTCAGGCGTCTGGTGCATCAGGATTCTCTCCGTCTATAAACGCTGACTTACGTAAGAATTTATTTACCAGTCCTCATTCTTAATCTTTATTTTCTACAACAGACTGCCTGTTTTCTAAATGAAGGTTCTCTTTGGAGTTTATCGATTTAAAAAAAAAAACTGCGTGCGCTGTTTGTAATGTGCTGTGGAATATTACTAGGATTAAAAAGTATGATGACCCGGTGTCAGAAATTCGTCTTAACCTGAGGTTGCATTTGCTACAGTAACTTAATTTATCACCAAAATTACGGGGCATGTAGCCAGATGAAGCGAGCAGGCCTGAAAGCCAGCTCGCGATGCTAGCATTACGATAACGCACGAATCTTCAGAGTATGATGGTTTTGAAAAGTTTGGAGTGGTGGGAACTGCGTTTGCTAGCTCTTCATTTTGGGGATCTAAATATATTAATATATTACATGAATTTTACGAGCGGGCACGCTTTTTACAGAATCGAACTGTTAGCGAGTTCCTGATTTTTTGATGAAGTATCATCATTCAAATATACAGAGCTGTATGCAACTTATTCATACAATATAACATCAACAGAAATAGATGCGGTGATATTATCTTTTTCGGTATGTTCACATTTCGCGTCCGAAATGGGATTCTTACTTAATCAGTTCATGTTCCACAAAGAGCTTCTTTGACTTGATCAATGAATGCATATACAGTGAAATGTTTGGAGTTAATTGTGTATATGAGCTCGCTTCGAGGCTTTGCATTTTTCATATCAGAGGGCCTCTACTGACGTCTTTACATAGATCAACACACGGAAACATGTAAAATACGATAAGAAACACTTTCGATGTTATTATTTGAAACCGTTTCACAAAAATATTCTTTCTCTGGTCGACGGTAGCTCTTGTTTGTATATCGATGACATATGCTTTACTCTACAACTTGGGGCGTCCGTGGCCGAGTGGTTAAGGTCGTTGACTTCAAACCACTTGCCCTTCACCGCTGTGGGTTCGAATCCCGACAGGGACTTTGGATTCTTTCATGCGAGGAAGCTATCCAGCTAGCTTACGGAACGTCGGTGGTTCTACTCAGGTGCCCGTTTGTGCCTGAAATAATGCACGGGAGGGCACCTAAGGTCTACCTCCACCAGTAAAGCTGGAACGTCGCGATATGACCTATACTGTGTCGATGTGACGTAAAACCCTATCAAACTCTACAACTTATCATCTATTCTTTTGTTAGAAGTCTTATCAACATATTTGCGTATAATTACAGCTCCGCCGACCTATAAAGAATGTGTTCTAGGAAGGGTAGACACAATGGACGCAGATGAACAATATGCTGCTGGAGAGAAGAACTTTGCACCTTCGTATACGTATTATGATTACCTGTAAATAGATGAAATTGATATATTTATACTTTTATATTGGAAGTGTATGACTTAAGCCAATACGTAAAGGAGCAGGGAAATCTCATTGCTGAAAAACAAAAACCTGGATGTAGGCAAATGATTTTAGTTTTAATGTTGTTGTTTTTCAATTATTGTACAAATATTATTCAAAAGTAAATGAGTGCTATTATAAGACGTTTATACTGAGAATCTCTCGTACGGTATGATATTATTGAAATTATCCCCATTTATTACCTTTATTTTGTCGTTGAGTGCAATAAAAAAAAACACTAGATGGTCATTTTCTGTCAGTCCAAGCAAAATGATCTCTTTGTAGAAGAAACACGAGTAAAATTAAATACGAGTCACTTACAATGTAACCATTTTCACAGTGTCACGTGATCGAAAATTAATTTGAGCCTTCTTTTGCGTCTTCCTTAATTTGGCAGTAAGTACAATTATAATGATTAAGTAATTTGTAGAGAAGTCAAGATACCGTTTTGTTTGAATTTTGCTAAAATTCTTATCACAAAATATCTAACATTCAGTGCTATTTTCTTACGGTTATAAGCATTTTACATCTTAAAACATTATACAATGTAGAAAGAAAACATACAGTCATTTCCGCGGCTTTAATGTGCCTTTAAAAGTCAGTTGGTCAGTTTTTGATCATAATTTACAGAATTGACCCTCTACCTATATGGTTTAAAAATATCTAATTGGACGAAGGACATGGCCGTTAGGTGAAAAACCTTGATACTGTTTAATTGATTTCGATATAATTTCACAGATAGGTTTTACATGGTTTAAATTGGAATACAAATGTGACCGCTATGGGCGTGGTCATGCATATATGGCTGGAACAGTCTTTAATTTACGGTATACTGTTTATAAAAGTTAATTATTGGATTTGTTAATTATCCTTGTTATACCTATAATCTGTATAATTAATATATGAGCCGTGTCATGACAACACCAACATAATGGGTTTGCGACCAGCATGGATCCAGACCAGCCTGCGCATCCGCGCAGTCTGATCAGAATCCATGCTGTTCGCTATCAGTTTCTTTATTTGTAATAGGGTTTGTAAGCGAACAGCATGGATCCTGATCAGACTGCGCAGATGCGCAGGCTGGTCTGTTTCCATGCTGGTCGCAAACCCATTATGTTGGTTTTGTCATGACACGGCTCATATATCGCTGAATACTTAACTGGTGTTAATTGTTCGTTAGCAACATCTTTTCGGGTCATTCGACGATCTCTTAATTGTGCATATGTTTTAAATTTTTATGATGCAAATTGTACACGGATATATAATTATGTGGTGAAACACTTTTGAACAAAAGTGTTATTTTTAAAAAGACAAAATACATCACCCTGTCAGGAAACATTGACTATCTTTGTGCAGAACACGCTATAACTGCTTTCATGGGGGCATTTATATACATGTACATGCATATATATTTAACTTCATGTATACTGTATACATATAATATATATATAAATTATTCTGCTGATTAAGTTATAAACGCACATGTTATATATAGTCAATGTGTATTTTAATGTTGTTCATATTTGGTACAATAAATACATTAGTGTCTGTAAAATGTTTTCTTTCATTAGTTTTGTTTCGTATGTTATCTGTAATGTCTAGAGCAAACTGAACAATCATTCCTGTACATTAGAGACATGGGACTTAACTCGTTGCATTAAAATATATGGCCTTAGTCGAACAAACTTTTTTGTGTGCGTTGAAAAAGGCGACATATAGGGGTTACTTTTGTCGGCGGCGTCGGCGACAACGTCGTCGTCCCCTTAGGCTTGTACGGAGTATAACTCAGTCACTCAGTCGAATTGACCCCAAACTTGGTATGCATGCTCCTTTTAATAACCTGAAGTGCAGTGCACAATAATCTTTACTTTGCAGTTCTTCATTTTTGAGTTATTGCCCTTTGTTAATTTTCATACTTTATTTTTGTCCAGGCCATTTCTTCTAAACTATAAAAGCTATGGACTTAAAACTTCATAGGGTTATAGATCTTATTAAAAAAGAAGTGCAGTGTACAAGAACCGGTACTCTGCATTTCTTATTTTTTGAGTTATTTCCCTTTGTTTATTTTCATTTTTCATTTTTGTCCGGGCCATTTCTCCTAAATTATAAAAGCAATGGACATGAGACTTCATAGGCTGATTGATCTCTTTGAGATGTAGTGCAGTGCGTAAAACCTATACTCCATGATTTGTGAGTAATTGCCCTTTGTTAATTTTCTTACTTTATTTTTGTCCGGTTATTTTTGTCCGGTCATTTCACTTAAACTATAAAAGCTATGGACTTGAATCTTCATAGTATGTTAGATCTTATATAGAAGAAGTGCAGTGCGCAAGAACCGGTACTCTATACTTCATGATTTAAGAGTTATTGCCCTTTGTTAATTATAATACTTTATTTTTGTCCGGACCAATTATCCTAAACTTTAAAAGCTATTGACTTGAACCTTCATAGGATGATGGATCTTATTGAGAAAAAGTGCAGTGCACAAATACTAGTCTCTCTACTTCATGATATTTCAATTATTGCCATTTGTTAATTTTCTTACTACTTAGGCTTGTCCAGGGCATAACTTTGTCACTATAAGTTTGATTGACTCCAAATTTGGTATGAAAGCTTTTTTCATTGCCTGAAGTGCAGTGCTTAAGAATCCATCACAGAGTCCTCCATTTGATCTGTCAGTGTAAAACTTCTCCATGGTATTTTTATTTTTGATAATAACAAATATAACAGTTTTATTAATCCTGATTTGACATTGTTACAATCAGTTCAAATGTCAAGTTAAAGGTACATGTACATTGTAAGAGTGGTGTTTATAAATAACCTATATTTAAGAAGAAAATGCCTTGGTGACAGATATACTGTTCACAAGGCGACACATCCGACTCGCGGAGTTCTAGCTTTGCCATATGAGTGCAACTTTTAGTTGTAAGAAAAGGGTATTTATAAATGCCATGCATTTGTCAGCTCAAAGTAATAACTTCCATTTTTTTGGTTATCTAAAATTTTGTTCTTTTGAACATAATTTGTAAATAAATAGTATTGCAAATCGTCTTGGTCAACTTTGAAAGAAACTATGCCTATCATATTGATAATTTTCCATTTTGCTTCCTATTCCATTTATATATATGTTTATAATATCTCCACTATTATAACTATTACAAAATTTCGTTTGTATTATGCTTTACCAGAGATATACATGTTATATATACAATAAATTGTATGTACATGTATACAAATTAATGTTATATGAAATATATGTTACGTTTAATATATTTGAGCCGTGTCACGACAAAACCAACATAATGAGTTTGCGACCAGCATGGATCCAGACCAGCCTGCGCATCCGCGCAGTCTGATCAGGATCCATGCTGTTCGCTTACAGACCCTATAACAAGTATAGAAACTGATAGCGAACAGCATAGATCCTATTCAGACTGCGCGGATGCGCAGGCTGGTCTGGATCCATGCTTGTCGCAAACCCATTATGTTGGTTTTGTCGTGACGCGGCTCATTTTTCAAAGTTATTATTCTCTCTTTAAAATAGATTATTTTTCATCAAACTGTTCGAATATAAGTTTTCATGATTAAAATATGTCATAGCTCTCAGCTGACCTTTCGTTTCTTTTCTTTTTTAAAACGTTCACAGGAATCCGTGTTATTTTAGGATTGTTTTGTTGTTTATATGTACCATATGACAATTATATAACTAAATATATTATTTACAGTTATCTATTACTTGTTGTAATATAATCATACTAAAACGACATAGTTACGATAACATTTCAAGTCTTAAATATAAACATTGAATAAGCAATAACCTCGCCCAGTAGATGCAATAGATCAAAGTGTAAATCAAGTACAATTAACAACATCCGATGCTTTTATAAACCATTCAAATGTCAAAATCTACTTGATTCAGTTCCAAAAAAAAGCATATACACTGCATTTAAAGATACGTTTAACAACTCAATATAGACTGTAAATAAATAAAATAGTTTAAAGAGTGGAAATATATTATGATGTAACAAAGATACTGATACATATTTTATACCTCCTTTTGTCATATGTACAACTGTTATTTTCAATATTGTATATTATATAAATAAAAACATGGGTTTGTGGGAAACAGTAAAAATATCATCCCGAGGAAAATACTGTTACCAGAGGCGGAGCCGAACAAATACTGTGATGATCTGAATTTGTAAACTACGAGGACTGTCACTAAACACTGATAGACTGAGACTGACACTAAACACTGATAGACTGACACTAAATACTGACAGACTGACACTAAATACTGATAGACGGTCACTAAATACTGATAGACGGTCATTTAATACTGATAGACTGAGACTGACCATAAACACTGATAGACTGTCACTAAACACTGTTAGACTGACACTAAATACTGATAGACTGACACTTAATACTGATAGACTGTCACTAAATACTGATAGACTGTCACTAAACACTGATAGACTGTCACTAAATACTGATAGACTGACACTAAATACTGATAGACTGACACTAAATACTGATAGAATGACACTAAATACTGATAGACGGCCATTTAATACTGATAGACTGTCATTTAATACTGATAAAATGACACTAAATACTGATAGACGGTCATTTAATACTGATAGACTGTCATTTAATACTGATAGAATGACACTAAATACTGATAAACGGTCATTTAATACTGATAGACTGTCATTTAATACTGATAGAATGACACTAAATACTGATAGACTGACACTAAATACTGATAGACTGACACTAAATACTGATAGACTGACAGTAAATACTGATAGACTGTCACTAAACACTGATAGACTGACACTAAATACTGATAGAATGACACTAAACACTGATAGACTGACACTTAATACTGATAGACTGTCACTAAACACTGATAGACTGACACTAAATACTGATAGAATGACACTAAACACTGATAAACTGACACTAAATACAGATAGAATGACACTAAACACTGATAGACTGACACTTAATACTGATAGACTGTCATTTAATACTGATAGAATGACACTAAATACTGATAGACGGTCATTTAATACTGATAGGCTGTCATTTAATACTGATAGAATGACACTAAATACTGATAGACTGACACTAAATACTGATAGAATGACACTAAACACTGATAGACTGACACTTTATACTGATAGACTGTCATTTAATACTGATAGAATGACACTAAATACTGATAGACGGTCATTTAATACTGATAGACTGTCATTTAATACTGATAGACTGACACTTAATACTGATAGACTGTCACTAAATACTGATAGACTGTCACTAAACACTGATAGACTGATCTAAACACTGATAGACGGACACTAAATACTGATAGACTGACACTTAATACTGATAGACTGTCACTAAATACTGATAGACTGTCACTAAATACTGATAGACTGTCATTTAATACTGATAGACTGTCACTAAACACTGATAGACTGACACTTAACACTGATAGACTGACACTTAACACTGATAGACTGACACTTAACACTGATAGACTGACACTTAACACTGATAGATTGACACTTAACACTGATAGACTGACACTTAACACTGATAGACTGACACTTAACACTGATAGACTGACACTTAACGCTGATAGACTAACACTTAACACTGATATACTGACACTTATAGACGGTCACTTAATACTGATAGACTGACACTAAATACTGAAAGACTGACACTTAACACTGAGAGACTGGCACTTAACACTGATAGACTGACACTTAACACTGATAGACTGACACTTAACACTGATAGACTGACACTTATAGACGGTCACTTAATACTGATAGACTGACACTTAACACTGATAGACTGGCACTTAACACTGAGAGACTATCACTTAGAGACGGTCACTAAATACTGATAGACTGACACTTAACACTGATAGACTGTCACTAAACACTGATAGACTGTCACTTAACACTGAGAGACTGGCACTTAACACTGATAGACTGACACTTAACACTGATAGACTGACACTTAGAGACGGTCACTAAATACTGACAGACTGACACTAAACACTGATAGACTGTCACTAAACACTGATAGACTGTCACTTAACACTGAGAGACTGGCACTTAACACTGATAGACTGACACTTAACACTGATAGACTGACACTTAGAGACGGTCACTAAATACTGATAGACTGACACTAAATACTGATAGACTGTCACTAAACACTGATAGACTGACACTAAATATTGATAGACTGTAACTAAATACTGGTAGAATGACACTTAACACTGATAGACTGTCACTTATAGACTGACACTAAACACTGATAGACTGACACTAAACACTGATAGACTGTCACTTAATACTGATAGACTGACACTAAATACTAATAGACTGTCACTTAATACAGATAGACTAACGCTAAATACTGATAGACTGTCATTAAAATACTGGTAGAATGACACTAAACACTGATAGACTGACACTAAACACTGATAGACTGTCACTTAATACAGATAGACTGACACTAAACACTGATAGACTGTCACTTAATACTGATAGACTGACACTTAACACTGATAGACTGACACTTAACACTGATAGACTGACACTTAACACTGATAGACTGACACTTAATACTGATAGACTGACACTTAACACTGATAGACTGACACTTAATACTGATAGACTGGCACTTAACACTGATAGACTGACACTTAACACTGATAGACTGACACTTAACACTGATAGACTGACACTTAACACTGATAGACTGACACTTAACACTGATAGACTGACACTTAACACTGATAGACTGTCACTTAACACTGATAGACTGACACTTAACACTGATAGACTGACACTTAACACTGATAGACTGACACTTATAGACGGTCACTTAATACTGATAGACTGACACTAAATACTGAAAGACTGACACTTAACACTGAGAGACTGGCACTTAACACTGATAGACTGGCACTTAACACTGAGAGACTGACACTTAGAGACGGTCACTAAATACTGATAGACTGACACTAAACACTGATAGACTGTCACTAAACACTGATAGACTGTCACTTAACACTGAGAGACTGGCACTTAACACTGATAGACTGACACTTAACACTGATAGACTGACACTTAGAGACGGTCACTAAATACTGACAGACTGACACTAAACACTGATAGACTGTCACTAAACACTGATAGACTGTCACTTAACACTGAGAGACTGGCACTTAACACTGATAGACTGACATTTAACAATGATAGACTGACACTTAGAGACGGTCACTAAATACTGATAGACTGACACTAAATACTGATAGACTGTCACTAAACACTGATAGACTGACACTAAATATTGATAGACTGTAACTAAATACTGGTAGAATGACACTTAACACTGATAGACTGTCACTTATAGACTGACACTAAACACTGATAGACTGACACTAAACACTGATAGACTGACACTTAATACTGATAGACTGACACTAAATACTAATAGACTGTCACTTAATACAGATAGACTAACGCTAAATACTGATAGACTGTCATTAAAATACTGGTAGAATGACACTAAACACTGATAGACTGACACTAAACACTGATAGACTGTCACTAAATACTGATAGACGGTCACTTAACACTGATAGACTGATCTAAACACTGATAGAATGGCACTTAACACTGGTAGAATGACACGAAACACTGATAAAATGACACTAGACACTGATAGACTGACACTAAACTCTGAGAGAATGACACTAAATACTGATAGACTGTCACTAAATACTGATAGAATGACATTAAACACTGATAGAATGACACTAAACACCGTTAAAGGCATATCTAAAGGAAGAAGGACACCGTTTTAAGCCTCGGTCTCACTTACTCCCGGCAGAGCCCAGGACCATCCCGGTAAGTTACCGGGATGATCCTGGACGATCCGGGATGAAATTATTGTTGCGGTCACACTTACCCCGGCAGCACTACGGTAGTTCCCTACTAACCACCCAGGATGCGCTCCGGATCATCCAGGCAGAGCCCAGGTGAAGCTACGGTTCATGCCGGTGCTTCCCCGGTCGTTCCCGGATGACGCCGGAAGAGCCCCGGTTGACCCAGGCAGAGCCCCGGTCGATCCAGGCAGAGCCCCGGCAAAGCCCAGGACGATCCAGGCAGAGCCCCGGTAGAACCCCGGTGGATTGAAAACGCCCGAAAATGATAACTTTGATAAATAATTTTTATTTAATTTAATATCTATTGTTCCAGAATAGTAATTCATGATGATTTTCTGAAAAATCCTTATGCAATACTGGATAGAAGGGAAATGGGAAGGCTTTTAATACAAACAAGTTCAATCATCACAAATTGTCCTTATTTTTTTGAAATGATCCGGGCTTTGCCGGGGCTCTACCGGGGCTCTACCGGGATCAACCGTAGCTCTACCTTTATCCTCCGGGGCTCTGCCTGTAGTTACCGGGGCTCTGCCGGCATATACCGGGGCTCTACCGTAGCTCTACCGTAGCTCTACCGGCTATATCATAGCCCGGATCATCCCCGGTTTGTGCCGGCAGAGCTACGGTGCTTTCCCGGTATCACCCCGGTCGTTCCCGGCAGAGCTAAGGATGATGCCGGCAAAGCTATACCTTCCCGGATCATCCCGGACCACTCCGGTGATATTAAATATTTTATTCCATCCGGGGTTGAATGCCGGATGTTCCCGGATCATCCCGGATCATCCAGGACGTTGCCGGCAGAGTTACGGATGTACCCGGTTGTTCCCGGTCGTACCCCGGTCGTTCCCGGATCACCCCGGACGTCTACCGGGGCTCTGCCGGGGCTCTGCCGGGATGTAAGTGAGACTGTAGCTTTAGTGGTATTTGCTTTAGTAAAATACTTTGTATGCCCTATTCATAATAAAAATTAACGTTATATCAATGTTGTATAGCACCGGGACATGCTAGCATCTACTCCAAGAATGTTCAAAATGTCTGGATCAATAAGACACCTAAGAAAATGTCCAGAGCTGTCACATCTTATGTATCGGAATACTGATGGTCCAAAGTTTTGGAGAATTTCTACCAGAAATGCAAGCATAATTTCGTTAAATAAATTTCGTAAATTCAGATATAATATGCCTATTTATATAACAGCTTTGCCATTGACAAACCTGACAATTGTTCTCGTTACCTGTATTTACAAATGTATGTAACTTATGCTTCTAAGGACGTGACATATAAGATATTTCGTATCTGCTAAAAGCTAAAACATTGAAGTAGATAATGCCATATGAAAAATCTGGATCAGATTCGATTCTAGTTTCCCAGTCAATATCTTGATTGGAATCAAAGCTGGTTTTTCTATATTTTCTAGGTCCATTTAGTTTGTAACTATTCATTTAGATGCTTGAATAACCCATATGTGAAAAGCATACTGCATATATCAGGAAATTCTAGTTGATGATTTTCGTCTTTAAGCAGGAACATATTTAACCGCATGTCAGATATGTTCTTGGTAAGGCAATAATTTGACATTTTACATAGTTTCTGGACGCCAGCCTAATAGTTCGAGTTAGGTTCTTTCAATAGATTTGGCTGCTAGCCGCAAGAAGCGTTTCAAGAAGTTATGCCAGAGTGGGCATCCAAACTGTGCGACACTGGGATTTTAGACCTTTTTGACCAGGCTGGAAAGGACCAGGGTCTTTCAAATATTTATCTATTTGAAAGACCCTGAAAGGACTAACGGGTTTACTTCCCTTGGTACAGAACTGAGAACAGGGACGCTTTTGCCTTTTTGCGACGCGCACAAATCGCATTACAACAGCGGAATGAATAAATTACCACATGTTGTTTTCAATAAACAATGGAACATTTTTTCTTAGGTAAGCTTATATAATATGAGCAAAAACTTAATCCAAAAGTAAATTTGTTGGACAAGATGTCATCAAAAGTAAAACTAAAATTATAGTTTCAAATCATGAAAATAATCCATCACAATTGGCACAGCATGTCCAATATTATTAGCCAAAAAGACTTCATACTCTAGAAGTTACAAAATATTTGAGCCGCGTCACGACAAAACCAACATAATGCGTTTGCGACCAGCATGGATCCAGACCAGCCTGCGCATCCGCATCCGCATCATTTATGATATAAAATCATGAGAGCATGAGAACATTAAACGACCTAACACACACCTTTAAATGAACGACTGAGCCGGTTATAGCTAGGATCAGATAGACAGCTCGACAGAGAGAGAAACTGATATTGGGAAGTTTTTTAGTATGCTTTTGAAAAAGAGATATTTGAGCCGCGTCACGACAAAACCAACGTAATGCGTTTGCGACCAGCATGGATCCAGACCAGCCTGCGCATCAGGATCCATGCTGTTAGCTATCATTTTCTCTACTTGTAATAGGGGTTGTAAGCGAACAGCATGGATCCTGATGCGCAGGCTGGTCTGGATCCATGCTGGTCGCAAACCCATTACGTTGGTTTTGTCGTGACGCGGCTCATTTGTTGATTGAAGCATAAGAAGCGCGTCACAAATCATTGGTTTACAATAAGTGTAGCATGAGCGAATTATACTGAATATTGTGTTGAAATATTTTTTGAACAGTGCCCTAGAGGTGACATATCCCCCAAAAAGTGATTTTAATGTATTTTCGACTATATCTGTATGTTTCGTATGTGTCAACTGCTAACTTCAGGCTGCTAAGCTGCCATAGTCACAATCATGTGAAAATATGAGTTATACTTTATCACAGAAGAACCTATCCGTGGATACACAGTTACCGTGAATATGGACCTATCACAATGTCTCCATAGTAGACATATTTAGGAGCCTAGAAATTATGATATTCAGCGTCTTTTTAAATATTATAGTGAAAGTCACGGCTTTTCCCCTCTTAAATAAAATAGTAAATTAACCACATAGAAACATAAAAATCTCCCTTCAATGTTTATCATTGCTAAATTTTAAGTTTAATTAATTTTTATCTCAAATATTTAACCTGGTCATGATATAATCTTGCACATATATAATGTCCCAGATTTCATAAAGTAGCTGTTACGTGGAATAATCTTTACAGACGACTTTTTCTCATCTGTTTTGAATATGTTTGTTTAAATGCCACAATATCAACAAAAACAGATATTAGTGATAGTTTTTTGTAGTTAAATGTCCGTTTGTTAGTAATAGAAAAATCATCGAAACACGAGGTATCTGATTTGTACGAGGGGGCGTAGCCCCCGAGTATTAATCAGATTGCCGAGTGTTTATATGTTTTTTCTCTTTTGTATCATAGTCAAACATAAAAACACGTTTCCTGTTGTCACAATATGAAACCCCACAAAAAAGAGCATCTCAATACGATATTTCTGTCGCTTTCCCTTTCTCTGTCGTCACAATAGGTAAATATGAGCCAATCAATGGGCATGTTCTTGAGTGCAGGTAACTAATACCTGCACTCCGGTTAACGCAATGTGCATGCATATGTATACGATTTAACTCTGACACATTTTCAACAGAAAGGTCGTCAATAAAGTGATAGAGTTAGAGCTTAATATTTCAGAGGAAAGAGAGTCTCATTATATTTTGTTCAGTTTTGTATAGTTTGTTAAGTTAGGCAGTTGCCGCGTCTTTAAGACCTTTGAGGGATCGTTGGATCAGGCCCTATAAGACCACGGCCGTGTTTCCTCGTGTGACACCAGTATACTGGTATACTGGTTAGTTCAAGGAATTGGACTCAAGAATGTTTTAAGCTTTTATCATAAATATATGTAATTTTTTGAATACTTACCAGTGGGTTTCAGAGACAGTTGAAACGCATTGTCTCAACTGAAATCATTATATCGGTGAAAATGGGACGTTACGCTATTAATATTGCTTGGTACTTGTTATACCCCCGCACAACAAAGTTGTAAGGGGGGTATACGTAAGGGGGTATACTGGAATCAGCTTGTCCTTTCGGCCGTCCGGACGTTTCCCCGTCCGGC
The DNA here is from genome assembly GCF_026571515.1 of Ruditapes philippinarum. NCBI lineage: Eukaryota > Metazoa > Mollusca > Bivalvia > Venerida > Veneridae > Ruditapes > Ruditapes philippinarum. The sequence goes on along the minus strand of NW_026866929.1, from coordinate 149,580 downwards.
CGTCCGTCGGTTTTTCATTGTCCGCCCAATAACTTGAGATTCCTTTGGCCCACAATCTTCATATTTGGCATGGAGGTTAGTCGTGATTAGTAGATGACCCCTATTGATTTTGGGGTCACTGGGTCGAAGGTCAAGGTCACAGAGGCCTTGACTAAAAAAAACCTTGTCTGCCCAATAACTTGAGATTCCTTTAACCCACAGTCTTCATATTTGGCATGGAGGTTAGTCATGATTAGTACATGACCCCTATTGATTTTGGGGTCACTGGGTCAAAGGTCAAGGTCACAGAGGCCTTGACTTTAAAAAGCTTGTCCACCCAATAACTTGAGATTCATTTGGCCCACATTCTTCATATTTGGCATGGAAGTTAGTCATGATTAGTAAATGACCCCTTTTGATTTTGAGGTCACTGGGTCAAAGGTCAAGGTCACAGGGACCTTGACTTACAAAACCTTGTCCGTCCAATAACTTGAGATTCCTTTGACCCACAGATTTCATATTTGGCATAGAGGTTAGTTTATGATTAGTAGATGACTCCTATTGATTTTGAGGTCACTGGGTCAAATGTTAAAGTCACAGGGGCCTTGACTAAAAAAAGCTTGTCAACCAATTAACTTGAGATTCCTTTGACCCACAGTCTTCATATTTGGCATGGAGGTTAGTCATGATAAGTAGATGACCCCTATTGATTTTGAGGTCACTGAGTCAAAGTTCATGGTCACAGGGGCCTTGACTTAAAAAAAGCTTTCCTGCCCAATAACTTGAGATTCCTTTGACCTTCAGTCTTCATATTTGGCATGGAGGTTAGTCATGATTAGTAAATGACCCCTATTGATTTTGAGGTCACTGGGTCAAAGGTCAACGTCACAGGGGCCTTGACTTTAAAACTTGATTTTAAAATTTTCACATTTGAAGCATGGAGAATACATACCTTAGCAATGCACTGGCTTAGTAACCTCAGATTTGACAGGGTGGTTGTCCTTGAGCTCTTAATGGCCACTGTTGATTCTGACAAAGTGGTATGCGGGGGTATTCACGCCATGACAGTGGCAGTTCTAGTTATTAGTCAGTATTAGTTTCAACATTATCTATGTTGTAAATGTTTGAAAGATTTTATGTAGAAAGTGGTTGAAATAAGTTGGTGCTAGTAAAGCAATTGTTTCAAAATTAATTTAACTCAGTTTAAATTTTGTTTTTATTTGTGTAAATTGTCCCGAATAGGTGATTTCTTGTATGTATCTATGACAAACGTATACTACTCAAAACGCCCTTGCTGATGACCAGCTATTGGAATTCACAAAACTTTCTCTTAAACTTTTTTTACCAACAGTATGGTATACTATCATGTCAAACTTAAAACCGACAAGCTATAGATATTCTTTTATACTCTAAAGTGTTCATGCAATAAAGCTGGCCCTGGGGTAAATTTAGTCAATCTTAGTATGGTTTTCCGACTAGTTTTGGAGAAGATGGTTTGACAACTAAAACTTGTGATAGTTTGCTAAGTGTCAAGTGTTGGTGTTACGGTTCACGTTTGGTGACTAGCAGTATGATTGTTTATGTATTTCGTTGTTTAACAACTTTGTTGATAGGAACATAAGTTGGTAGAATATGTTTTTACATTGTACCAAGAGAAAATGGACAACAGCCAACGCAGGTGCGTGCATATTTTGACTAAATGTCACTGTTTTCTTTGGAAAAAAGTCTACATTTTTGCACTTATGGTGTACAGTAAGCTAAATACTAGTAGCACCATTTTCTTTTTCAGAGCGTTATATCACACGTTTTCTTTTGACAAGACCAGTCGCCAGGAAATTAAAGTTTAAAGAAATCGTAATTGGTCTCGGTTACTGTGCTTAAGCAGCCCCAGTCAGATTTAACTCAGCTCCTAATTAATGCTACGCATTAGGATCTGACGGGCACCAATAGGAAGTTACCTTCTTGTGACCTTTCAAACAGCCAATCATCGGAGAGCTTTCACAATTTTGAAAGCGACGTGGCTACTAATTTTAACCTCTGGAAAACCAATTAAGAGTAGATAATTTTCAAGATTTTGAAAATAAACATGTCGTTGTCCATACAGCCGGCAGGTAAACTGGCAAAACAATCTTGCCTATTAAATTTGAGTCTATTATTTCAAATTGCAAATGTACTTCAAACATTTTTTTTCTAACAAAAATCAACAATTTTACTTCCACAGACAGAGGTATTTTGATACTTAGTCTTATGCCTATCTGTAACACATGCGTTCGGCAAATTTGTCTTGCCAATAAATGGTCAAATTTTCATAAAATAATCTACCATTGATCATCATTAAAATTTCTATCCAGCACCCGTTACTATACATTTGTATATAACAAGTACAAATGTTGCTGCAATGCAGCAATTGAGAAGCTCCGCGCAAAAAATGCGCTCATTACAGATACCTTACCAAATTATTCCTATGCACAGGTCATGTTATATTCAAATTAAGTACTATTGTAGATTTTTTCCAAATGTTTTGCAAACCATTTTTTGCATAATCATACTTATCTAAATATGCACTGTCCATAATTAAAAAGAGGGGAAAGATATTTAATAAAAAAATGCTTTCACTGATGCCTACCTGGTAAGGAAAGTAATTCTATTGAATACAAACAGACTTACAAGACTTGTAAATGTTATGTGACATGACTGTACTGTGTTCTGTTTGTGTCACTACTGTAGTCAGTAACATAAGATGATAAAAATATCAAAGTCTGTTTTTTTTATTATTATAATTGTAACAATATATACAAACAGTAACAAAAGGGACTGATATTATAATATAGTACTATTACATGCGTTTTTTATGTCAAATTAAAAAAAAAATGGTTTCTTTCAATACTGAAAGTAGAACACACTCTGGAATGAAAAAATTGGATGAATTTCAAAAAGACCAAATTCAGGATTTTTTTGTTTGTTATACACGCGTTACATGATGATACAGTATTTATCAATATAAAATAAGACTGTTACCTGAATTTTAGGCAGGTATGAGGAAATTCACTAACATCATGTTCGTGCAAGTCAAAGATATAAAAGCTATTTGACATTAGTGATATATAAAACAAGAGCTGTCACAGAAGACAGCCAAGCTCGACTAATAGAATACTGGACGCAGTAAGAAGGCCACAACTATGAAAGAAAAATCAATTATGTATAATTATGTATTAAGTTATAGTAAAAAAATAACATTTGTTAACATAAATTCCAAGATCAAGGGAAATAATTCTAGAAATAGTCACGCTAGAGTTATGAACCTTGTCACACAACATGTGTGTAATGATAAGAAATATATATTTGAAGTTTGAAGTAGATACCTTAAAAAGTAAAGAAGTTATACAATTTCTTAAAGAAAATCCTTAGTTCCAAGAGAGATAAATCTGTAGAAATTGCTTCAAGAGTTATGAACATTGTCACATAAAATGTAATTGATGATAAGGAATAAGTATTTAAAGTTTGAGGTAGATACCTTTAAAACTAAAAAAAGTTATACTAAAAAATAACATTTTTCTAGTAAAAAAAATCTAAGTTTATGGGGAGATAATTCTTGCAATATTGGTGCTAGAGTTATGAACCTTGTCACATAAGATGTGGATGATGATAAGGTACATAAATTTGAAGTATGAAGATGATCCCTGTAGAAATAAATAAGTTACAGTAAAAATAATATTTTTTACGGAAAATTCTAATTTCTTATTCTAAATCTGAAAATATTGGTGCTAAAAATTGTCACATAATATAGGGATGATGATAAGGTATATATATTTGAAGTATGAGGTTGATACCTTTAGAAATAAAGAAGTAACAGTAAAAAAAATAGTATTTTTAAGGAAAATTCTAAGTTCAAGAGGAGATAAATCTGAAAATATTGGTGCTAGAGTTATGAACTTTGTCACATGAGATGTGGTTGATGATAAGGAACATATATTTAAAGTTTGAAGTTCATACCTTAAGAAATGACAAAGTTTTAGTGAAAAATATTTTACTGCACCAAAACTTTAATCTGAAATCTGGACGCGGACGCCGGGGCGAGTAGGACAGCTATCCATATACTTCGTATAGTCGAGCTAAAAAACTATTGTTAATTGATTTATTGGGAGATCAATATTATACTTTTTTGATGAATTGCTTTTGAACCATTTATAAAAAAACATTACACTTCATGTTCAAACTGCAGATCAATGTTTCTATTGGTATCAATGATGCTATCTATCTATAGCCTATGCTTAATGAGGGCGGCCTCGAAATGCAGGACACCCGGTCATTTCAGTCATGCCTTAAAGCACTAAGTGATAAGCTTCGCGAATGACGCCAATGAAATGTAACATTATATACTAAAGTTTAATTATTTCAAAACAACCAATATATCAACATGTTATTATTAAACATTTAATTTCATAAATATAAATTAAGAATAATTATCAAAAGCAAAATTATTAAAGTCTTATAAATAACAAACTTATAACCTAAGTGTCAAAAATCAGAACAAATATAGCTATTTATAGCTTTCGAATTCATGTACAGCAGACTGCTTTCCGGTTCTCATTGATTAATATGACATGCTGCAAATCACCGAAGGGGAAACCAATATAGAAATCGAAAGGAGTTCTTGAATGCGGATTTTCTTTTAGCTGTAAATCGAAGGGATTAATTGATCAAATCCGGGCCCACGGACAAAAAAAAATAGTAAACACAAATAGCTCCGCGCCTGTGGGCGCGGAGCAAAAAAATATGCATGATATATAACTAAGCGTATTCCCCGACACGGACTTCGAGCAACTGTTATTCCAGTTATTTTATAACGATTATCCCATATGAAATGTCACATGCGTTTTAACTTAATTTCACTGCACATTTTTTTCTTCAAAAGTGCCCGCTATGCTACTGTCAAACGTAAACTAATTCAATGCGCGTGACGTAATGGTTAGCAATATGTAGAAAGAGTGGTGAATTTAAATTGCTTTTTAAAAGACATAACTCGTCAACAATAGCATAATTCGGTTGAAATTCAATGCTTTAACGTGTTAAGGATATTTTTTATGCAGCTAAATGCATGCATTTCCTTGGCACAAAACATGTCGACCTCGCAATATTAAGGTAAGAGTTCAAGTTTGATATTTCATTTATCGTAAATAAAAATAGATGACGTCTACTGAAATATATATCTATTGTGCTGTTTGCACGTATTAGTATGAAAATATGTCTTATTTAAAAAATGCGAGAGCAAACTGTTGACATGATAGTTATTGTGTTCATGTTAATGAAAGGGAGATTATTTTATGTTATTACCTAAAACCTTCTATAAATACTAATTCCATATTTGCAACTGTTTAATTTAACCGCTGAAATCATGTGCATGCGCAAGTATGAAATGAACTGGACCCCTGTCGATGTCATCGGGTATTTCTACGGTGGCATAGAGGTGACATTTGCCGTTTTATATTATCTCGTGGCCGCGACTTATTATCTTGAGGCCTCAAGATATTATCTCGTGGCCCCGACTTATTATCTCGTGGCCACGACTTATTATCTTGTGGCCTCAAGATATTATCTCGTGGCCACGAGTTATTATCTTATGGCCTCGACTTATTATCTTGTGGCCTCGACTTATTATCTCGTGGCCTCAAGATATTATCTCGTGGCAGCGACTTATTATCTCGTGACCTCGACTTATTATCTCGTGGCCACGAGTTATTATCCTGTGGCCACGACTTATTATCTTGTGGCCTCGACTTATTATCTCGTGACCTCAAGATATTATCTCGTGGCCACGACTTATTATCTCATGGCCACGACTTATTATCTTGAGGCTTAAGATATTATCTCGTGGCCACGAGTTATTATCTTGTGGCCACGACTTATTATCTCGTGGCCACGACTTATTATCTTGAGGCCACGACTTATTATCTCGCGGCCACGAGTTATTATCTTGTGGCCACGACTTAATTAAGCCAACGAAAATGGTCGTTTCATCTTGAACGAAAGTTAATATCACATTGGTCATAGCTTTCACAGGGGCGGCGGGTCAAACGCTGCGGTGGTGAATAAGGAGAACGTTTTATAATTATTATTGTACCTCTTAAATCTTTTTTGTATGGCAAGGTGTTTCTTTCATTCTTCTTTAAATATATACTATTCTTAAATATGATACTAGAAAATACTGATAATAGTTACACAGTCTCTTTGTAAACATATGGTAAACATGTTTTGACTTCACATGAAGTAGAAATGTCACCATGAATATATAGTGTCATTTTTTCACTTTATTTGACCTGTAATAGGATAATATATTGATTCTTTTATTCAAGCTAGACACATGAAGTTAAAATTTAATAGATTTAAATAAATTTCTGTGTTTAAAATAGTTTACTAAAGGATGAGCACAGTATTTCTTTAAATAATTTAATTAAGAAATAGAAGCGGTTAAGGTCACTGATTCAAATCCCTCGCTCCTTTTCCTGTGGATTCGAGTCCCGTTAGAGATTTGTATCTAGATAGTTATTATTGAAGATATATTAAGATGTCAAAGTGATAAATGACTTAATCTGACGTGTTTTCTGAGTCTCTTTCTTTTTCTTTTTTTTATAAAAACTGACGAATACATGTTTCAATGACATATGTTCTCCTCTTTGATTGCTATTGCTACATGCTACTGGTGGCCACACTGCTACTGCCTATTTCACGTTTTATAATTCTGTTAATGTCTCTGCTCACTGCTATTGCTTACTTCCTTCTAGTGATTATCACTTATAAAAGTAAGTGTATATTCTACAGAAAAATGATCCTCCAACGTTAGACTAAAGAGGGCCAATTAGTGATGACAAGACTCTACTCAGTTGATGTGTTAATGGGATATAATATATACAGTTTATAGTGATATACTAGCTGATAAGCCCTTCCTGAAATTCTGCATGTCTCTGGGTAAATGCGTAGGCAACTGCTACTACTGCTACTGAAAAGTACTTAAGTGAATCTACGATGGTGCGTTTTGACTCGCCCCTCCTGTGCAAGTTAATGCCAGTGTGAAGATAAAACGACCATTTTCAATGGCTTAAATAAGTCGTGGCTACCAGATAATAACTCGTGGTCACGATATAATAAGTCGTGGCCACAAGATAATATATATCTTGAGGTCACGAGATAATAAGTCGAGGCCACAAGATAATAAGTCGTGGCCACAAGATAATATATATCTTGAGGTCACGAGATAATAAGTCGAGGCCACAAGATAATAAGTCGTGGCCACAAGATAATAACTCGTGGCCACAAGATAATAAGTCGTGTTCACAAGATAATATAAGTCGTGGCCACGAGATAATAAGTCGTGGCCACGAGATAATATCTTGAGGCCTTAAGATAATAAGTCGTGGCCACGAGATAAAATAAAACTGCAAATGTCACCTCTATGCCACCGTGCCGCCCGCCACTATTCGAACGTCGCTCAGCTCAATGCACGGTAGTGGTTCGTCTGTAGGTTTCAGTTGTTAATACATGTAATAAAAACAGTTGTAAAAAATTTAAATGTATGTTGTTAATTATATAGTTCTGTTTAATTGCAAAGTATTATGTAACAAGAGCCGGTTGAACCGGGTGATGCTGCAAGTCATGCTGTGAACTTGACCTTCAAGGAAACAACACAAATTTGCGCGTGACACGTCGTCTCAATATGGTGAACATTTCTGTGAAATAGTTGTAAAATCCGTTAATAAGTTATGGGCCGGACACGATTTTGCTGCAAGGTCATGCTGTGACCTGTGACCTTGACCTTTAAGGTAGCGACCCAAATTTTTGCGTGCGACACGTCGTCTCAATATGGTGATCATTTCTGTGAAAAAGTTGTACAATCCGACTTCAAGTGACGAAAATGATAAAGCAGCACGCCACCAGATTCACGCTAACTTTCATGAAAAGTTTGAATGTATAGTAATGAGAAATAACCATTCGGAAACAATATACATATTATCAATGACACTTACAACCCATGTAAATTACCAAAAAATGTGGTCAAAATATGCATAAATAGCCCAATTGCTGCGTCAGTAACGCAGTAGAATTATAGTTGTAAATTCTCAAAAACCAGTCATTAACTGCACAAAACATTAAAATATTACTTGAATCTTGAATCATTTTACTTTATCTAAAATCGTAGTACATATTTCTCAAGCTTGATTTTATTAACAAATTTTGACTCATGTGGAGGCATGCAGCTTTTAATATAGAGCTTTTCTTTTTGTACCAACATTTACAATTGGACTAATTTTTTGAACGTTTAATATTCAAGTCTGTGTTAACAACATCTGTGTAAACAAATAAGAATTCTAGTATCACGACAACATGGCCTAATGATTAGACAAAATACCATAATATCAAGTTACTGCACATGAATGAATGTTGTTGATCACATTTCAGTTATTTGCAAGTTCATGGCTAGATAAGCACACAAATAAATAGATCAAAACAAACTGAAAAACAAACACTTACTATATCGTTTAAAAGAAGTAGGTCGATTTCGTTTTACGATTATAATAATAACTATTCATTGCAATGGCACACAGTTATGCAGTAAGGTTGTAAACAAATGTATTAAGTTACCTGCAATATAATTAGATTATTTCGTTTGTTCATGTAGTTCAAATATCATTGTGGATATATATCTTTTTGTTATAAAAAGCTGAAAAAACTTGAGTATTTTTCATGGATTCTAACGCAGTAGTTAACATTTTTCTTAACTACTAAGAGTTCGATAAGACTTTTACGGTCGTCTTAGTATGGGTAGAGTTTGTATTAAGACGACCGTAGGGAGTCTTATCAAACTCTTACCCATATAACTGCAAATCGGCTCTTACAACTCGATATCAGATAAAAATATAGAAAGTGTCACCTCTTTAATTAAGCATAACATTGTTTTTCCCCAGCAGTCACGTACAGACAAAGATGGGGTCCAATTACTTAATCTGGCATGTAAAACAATGAGTTTTCAACAATACTTAGGATTGCTTATGCAATTCGATCATTCCTGTCATATGAAACAAAGTAATGTTTTGCTTACTTTTTCTATAAAATATAAACAGTCAGCAATTAATAATTGACATTTTTCTTAGAGTTAAAAGAATATCAAAAAGTTACTGTGTACTCATTTGTCTCTGCGAGCTGAGCTCCACGTGTATTATATATGTAATAAATTTGAATGTATCCTCACATTGCTACAGTGTTATCAGCCTTTTTAGAAACACCTGACCTGGCTAATTAAAATATGTCAATCACAATTTTCACTATCAGCACTGGTTTCTTCATGAAAAAAGCGGCTTGTCACAGTATCACTGATAGCAGCACCCTTGAACGTTTTATGATCCTATCACGTTGCAAGAAGCTGGAGATAAATATATAACGAAAACTAATGAAAAACTACATCTACAGAAACCTGATCCTTCAATGTTAGAGCCATTAGATATGAATACAGAGGACCAATAATTATAAGTGATGACAAAACTCTCAACTCAGTGGACGTGTTAATGGACGATATACAGTTAATAGTGATTAGACACCGGCGTCTAGTAGATATGCGTTCGTCTATACAGCAATGGGGAAAATTTTAGACTTGATTTTGTGTATTTTTTTATGTTTTAACAAAATCACACCGTTTTAAAATTTTCTAATAAAAATAGCTTTCCTGATATACAATATGACACTGAGCTATAAGGAATTAAAATTAAAGTTTAACTGAAGTGATAGTGTCATGTCTGAATGTCATATTCTTTTTATCAATATCTACTTTTATTTACCTAATATATAACGCGCCAATGATCCAGTCTATACTCGACCGTAGTTGAGAGAGGTAACGACTGAGGCAGTGTCACTCACTTCATTTGCTCCGCCTCTATTGAAGTACGGCTGCGCCTTAAATTGACACCAAATTTAATATTATACTTACTCTGTATGCTAGCATTGAGTCTTCGTTGACGGAGGGAAGGGAACCAGGACAATATGATCAATATCACTTCCCTGCAACATTAGGACGAATCATAAAGCCTAAACCACGCCTACTATCAGAGAGGCGGTTCTCTAAAGTACACTTAGCTCACAGACCCGTGAGGCAAATATATGCAATATTGTGTCTTTTAGACATAAGAAATAAGAAAAGAATACGTAACTAAGAATTGATTATATTTAACAATTTATTCATAACTATCATTTGATATTACAGACATATTTTGGCTATTTGTAAAATAACAGAACAGTTCGGCCTCAAATCATTCGAACATAATGCAATTCGCACAAATATTTAAATGGACATATTCTCGGGGCAACGAAGATATTTTTACCTCTGTCTTTGTCTTGAATTTATTTTAAGTATAGATCTACCAATCGTCATTTCAATTTTACTTGTTATCCAATTTATTTTGCTTCGACAAAACCTGTCAATATTTGTCGCAATGTTCAGACAAACATTTCTTGGAAATTTATGCATTAGGTTCTACTTTTTCACAAAAATATGCAACGTTATTATTAAACAACGAGCACATACCAAGAACATGGAGATAAAATTGACTAGTGCTTCGGATATTCAAATGTAATAGAGAACGATTTTCAAGGCTGATTTTGTGCATTACCTGTGACTGTTCACATAATTTGGCGGCGTCTTTGATGTGCAGCATCAACATTTAACTTGTTTACTAGCTGATAAGAGATTCAGCAGGCTGGAAGGGTTAATGTGTAGGACTGATAATTAAAATATCACGGCAAATATACCCCTCTAATATAAATAAACACAAGGAATGCAACGACTTTTGCACACTCAATTCACACTGGCAATCCATGACAAAATTATTTGTTGACATTTGAATAAATATTGCCAATTTATTTTTATGCAATGCTTTGATTTAGAATATCAGCGGTTGTAAAAGGTATAATTTTGTATTGTGTATCGAAATTGCTAAACTTGTTTGTTGACATTGATTTTCCACGTGTGAAATTAGATAAAATGTGTATCGAATGTGCAAAAAGGCGTTGCAATCCTTGTGTTTATTTATAGTATAGAGGGGTATTTTAATTATTTGCTTATATTTTTCAATTCTTGATAGAATGTCAATCTCCTGTGGTTTAATTTTTTCTCATTTTTTTTTTATTTGTAGCTACACACTTACCTTTCTAGACAAATTAAAATTTGTTATATTTTGTTTATTGGTACCTTGAATAGTAAGTATTTATTCAAGTCAGTACTTTTTTTAACTTTAGTATTTAATGTTTGTTTTGATGTCTCAGAGGTGAACAGAAATGTTAAAGAAGCTTCACTGCGGTCGAAGATCCTAAAACATAAAGTTTGAAATTCTAATAGATGATGCGAAGCACTTTATTGGTAAACTCAGCAAAGGATAATAAATAAACTAAAAATTTAATTGAATATTGATTTCTGTGCCGTTTTTTTTAGCCCAATTTGAGCGAAAAGCTTTGCAACGGTAAAGAAATGACCCCATCATGTAAAAAAACATAAATGGAGTTGCTATAAAGTTTGCTCCCATATAGATATAGGACCAATTTTATAAGCCATGGTTTGCTTTGCAGTAAACTTTTGCATCGTTAGATTTATGCAATAAACTTGTGTTATAGAGAATAGGCTGGCAGAAATGATCCATTTCATTTGAATAAATATTAAAATTGATTTAATACGTGTATTGAGACACCTGCTGTTATACCTGAATAATACCTGTGACCTACCCTTTTATATCGCTATCATGTTCATAACATAAACTTAATATATATATATATATTTACATGATGAAGTTGGTGTAAAAAAACAACAACAAAAATACGAAATAAGTAATTTCGTTTTACAATGATACAATGGATACATTGTGATAAAAGGATATTTTATTCTGCATCAAATGGTGCTTTAAAGGAATCGTACTTGCATTTTAAGTTTTAGGATTTTCCGTAAATAAATAGCTCAAGTAAAGTTCACATACTTTTTCACTTTGTGTATTTAAGTTAAAACTAAAGGCGGGGTGAGCAGTTTGTTCTTTTGGTTGGAGTAATTTCCCACTACAAAAGCTCGTTTGTAAAACAGATAAAAAAATATAAGAGTAAATTTCCGCTGATCCAAATGTGCACTATGTGAAAGAGAAAATAGGTCAATTACAGGGTAAGTTTTCAACTTTTTTTAACACTCGTGTAAATTTCAAAGCTATTTATGAGAACATTGAAAGATAAACTTGCCTCTATGGATACTTATTTTTGTTTTGCATTTTTATGCAGTCTTCGACAAGATATTCTTTCCGTTCTAGTGTGTCCAAAAATGCAATGCGTACGAAGGAAATGTCACTAAACAGACTCAAAATACAGAGGTTTTACGAAATTTTACCTCCGAAAGAAACCTTTATTAAAACAGTTATTGTGATTGGGCTCAAAATAAAGGAATAGCAAGTCCAAAATTCTAGTCGAGTTTCATATGTGCTGGAGAGATCCATAGGTGAGCAAGTCGAGCTTCATATGTGCCGGAGAGATCCATAGGTGATATAGAAAAACCATCTACAAAACTACGGATCACTTCCTTATAAACATAAAATAGCAATCTAAAGAGAATTAGTTAAGGTTTCGTAGCTTTGACTGAAAGACCATGAGTAAATTCAATTTGTTTGATAATTAGATATTACTACATCAATAGGCTAACTATCTGATGCCAGCACTGGAAATACTTAAAATTCCGAGTATATAAAGATATTGCCGCAGAGCGAGTACCACTCGTATAAATAATTTTTATAATAAATAACTTTCCTCTGAGGAAACTTAACTTGGACAGCCAAACTGTAATATTATTAAACGGCTGGCAAATGAAAGTTAAAACTATCGTACCCATAGCATTATTAAAATTCATATGTATTTATTAATTCAAGACTCCACGAAGGAAATAATCTTCTCTCGTGTGAAAAACGAAAATAAAATCAATATTGTTATGAAAATGGTAAGTAAAGAATCATGAACTTCAACCTATTTATGATGTTGATATAATTGTTCCATAACTATAAGTGTTTATAATCATATACCAACGTATCGATAAGATATACTTTTATTCGTAGTGGTTTATATTGACATTGGTGAGCTGAAAAAAGTAACGTGTTATTCTAGTCGATATTGTGTTTTCATTTTTTGTATGATATTTATTGAATATTTTTAATCCCCTTCCGCGTAGCGGAAATGGGATTATAGGAATGGCCTCCGTCTATCAATCCGTCCTTCTGTCCGTCCGTTCGTCTGTCCGTCGGTAACACTTTCGTGTCCGCTCATGACACAATCTGCAGAGCTCAACATCCAGGCTGCTACCCCCAAGGTCAAGGTTATATGTTCTTCATAACTTTAATTTTAATTTATGGAAGATTTTAAATAACATGGCACAAATAATCACCATCATTAGACTATGTGCTTATGATATGCATGGCATAACATCAAGGTCGTGACTGGTAAAAGGGCAAGAAGTACACATTCATGTTCACTGCGGAAGGAGATTTAGCTGTCCTTCAGTCTGCCTTGCACAAATTAAAGTACTCTTTGGCCAAAAACTAATATTGTACTTATGTGTGGAATAATTGTAAATAATCTTAAAAGTTATCAACTCTACGTCGGCATAAGTGACGATATAGAACATGTACGTTCAAAATAAACATGGACTTCCCACAATACTTTAGTATGCTGAATGTCTTTTATCTCTTTCTTTAAGGATGATATTATTCAAACTCAACTTTGGAAAATCTGTCTATTTCGGATATAAACTTTAATTACAGATTGACACACAAAAGAATAAAACAAAGATAGCGTTATGAAATTCATCCATAATTATGTTAATGTTTTATGTTACCATGCACCTATGGACCTCTTATGACCTCATATATGGAGCTCGAATAGATTTTGACCGGCAATTCCTTCGTTTGGAGCCAAATATAGATACAATTTCAATAAGGGTTTGTTTGCATGTTAAGCATTGTTCGCTGGTAAAATTTCGTAAAAACTATTTTCAGTCCGTTTAATGACATTTTCTTCATACACATTGCATGTTTTGGAAACACCAGATTCCACATAAGAAAGACTATTTCAGGGTATATATAGAAGGAAAATCAGGAAGGTCGAATAACATTTTGATTTAAAAAAAAAATAACAAACAAAAAAAACACTTTTTGCTTGAATGTTTAAAAGGTTAAGAATTGAAAAATTTTCTCTTTCACATATGGTGTTAAAGCGTACATCCGGATCAGCGGTTATTCACTTATATTTTTTCTTAATTTTAAGATCCATATGAATTTCCAGCTCCGCATATAATACGGAATTTGCAGTAATATTTTTAGCATGTCCAAAGACGAAACGGTAGTTGGCGTATAACGGTATTATATAACGTAATACCTTATGAAGCAGATAATTTAAGTGTAATTAGTTTTACTACCATCTAATATCGGTTCCGAAAGTGAAGAGTTTACAATTTCAATTGTTGCTCTTGTTAACTGTGTTATTTTAAATGACACGAAACCTAACGTACTTTGCCGAAGTTATAGACGAATATGATTGGTATATGACTGATTTTACAGCAATATATAAATGCTGGACTAACACTTTGGGAGATATGTTCATCTGAAGCTATCCTATTTTATATGATGTTATATATTTATTATATTATGTACTTAGTATGCAGGAACATATGTGACGCTGTTGGGAATATTGTGTGCATTTAAAATATGATACTTAAACATCCGAGGTGAAGAACGCGTTCAATAAATCGACACTGAGTGCTCTTGGATTATACACTTTAAGTTGGCCGTGGACTTGTTTTCTACGAACATTTATTATTTAACATGGCAGATCATATCACAATTGTTGGGAGTTACTACGAAGTTGGTACAAAACTGGTAAGAACTTTTTATATTACAAACTTATAAGCTCGGGTAGAAAAAAAATTGTCAGGCATTTCCCTTTATTTTTTCTTTCCATCATAAGACCTAAATAATTCAATTGTTTGGACTTTGTTTCCTCCAATTCATTTCTTCACAGCCATTTGTCTTTAATTTACTTTCATTTTTAGAGAAAAATGTCCGCTAGCGCTTTATTACATGAATTATTTAATTTTACCATTGCTTACAGAACATTTTCAGTATTTCTCATACATGATACTACAAATTTCAAAATGTACTGCTTGATTGATCTTAATAACGAGAATCGCACTTTTGGATTTATTGCCCTTTGTTTTTTTCCTATTTAAATCTCGTCCAAAGCAAAACTGAAGAAGTATTAAACATATCATATAAAAGATTGACACATCTCATTCAGGAAAAAATCATTGTCCAAGAAGTATACTTTCTTTTGCATAATTTTAGAGTGATTAACCTTTGTACTTTTAATACTAGTTATTGTACTTTGCAACTTTTTATAATATTTTTATTTTCATTAAATTCTTAAATTCACTGCGAAACATCGAAACCTATATATAATTGTTCTTAAAGTTATACATTTTAATAATCTTAATCTTTTACTCCAATCTAAGATTGTAATGACATTTATAATGCACTAATAGTATTAAGTATATCCGATGAAATATTAAAAATATATGTATAAACAGTAAAAACATGATGTTGTCATAATCTTACGGTCGTGTTGTTACATAGAATGTCTGAATTAAATCACGTGAATAGTGAACAGAATAAATGTGCCGTAACACCTTTTTAAAATGAGTTCGTGCATATACCATTACAAGCAGTTTTTGGTAGATTTTTTCTTCAAAAAAATCATTCATTTTTAAAGATGAATATCTCCGTACACTTTAGGTACGGGCTTAAATAAAGATCCTAATTGCCACATGTTATATGTTATTTCTAACCTAGTTGCTCGACCAAGAAGAACTTTTTCATTATAGAAATGAAATTAATGGCACCCTTTTATATGATAAAATAAGTGCAGTTGTATTACTTTTTTGATTTTATATATACCTCATGCTATAAAATTGATGTACACCTTTTTTTCGATAAAAATTATGAACTGTCTATTTCATTATACGAGTATGTTATTGATACGCTGCCACCCATGTTTATCTTATGTTTATTTTATTCTAACATCGCCTTCACACGAATTTTTCTATCTTTATTTCGCAAGTTTAGAATTGTCAAAAGAAAATTGATCGTGACCCTTAACTGTTTAAACAGGCATATTAAGACCAAATCGATGTCACTAAACCATTCATATGAACATACATATATTGCGTATTGCATAATTATGTTTCTCAACGTATATAGCTCTCCGGGGAACTCTATTCGACAGTTGCAACGAATATAGCTCCCAACAACAGGGGGTAATCATCAGCACATCATAAACGTCATCATCAACATTATCTACATTACAAGATCATCATCATCATCATCATCATCATTATTATTATCATTATGATCATCATCAACATCATAATCAGTATACATCAACATTATTATCAGTACATAATCATCAACATGATCATAAATATCAGTACATCATCATCATTTTCATCACCATTACATTATTATCATTATTATCATCAATAACAGTATACCATCATAAGATGCAGCATCATTAATGCGTCTGCATATCTATCATCACTAGAACATAATTATCATCATCATTATCATTAGTACATCATCATCATCATCACCATCATCATCATCATCATTTACAGAACATTACCATCAAGTCATCATCATTATCACCAGTAAAGAATCAAAACAATAATAATCATCATCATCACAGTCTTCGTCATTTTCATCATTGATACGATGATCATAATAATCGTTATCAGCAAATCATCGTAATCATCGTCATTACATCATCAACATTATTAATTATTGATGATGATGATGATGATGATGATGATGGTGGTGGAAGAGGTGATAATTATGAAGAGGTGATGATGAATTAAAAGATGACGAAGTGATGACGATGGAAGTGTTTATTACTATGACTTTGATGGTGGTGATGATGATGATGATGATGATTATTATGACTGTGATGATGATGTTGTTGTTGTTGATGATGATGGTGAAGATGGTGAAAGGGAACGCCGAATGAAAATCCCACTTAGGTCATACGTTTCTTTTATATGTATATTTTTGTTTTAATTCTTGACAACTTTGATTCATAAAACATCATTATTTTGATTTCTCCCATAATACGTATGATTTTCTGAAATAATACATTTGTTGATGATGAAAACATACCTATACTAGTTGTTATAACGAGCTATAACAGAGAAATTCTTGAAAATTAAAGAACATCAGTAAAGATTGATTTGATTTGATTGATTGATTGATTGATTGATTGATTGATTGATTGATTGATTGATTGATTGATTGATTGATTGATTGATTGATTGATTGATTGATTGATTGATTGATTGATTGATTGATTGATTGATTGATTGATTGATTGATTGACATACAAAATATATATAACAACATAAAATTTGAAAAAAGTTAACCAAAAATGTAACTTAAATTTCGAATTTCTTTATAAGATTTGCAACCGCTTAAGTTTAAAAAAAAGTTAGTTTCCCATATCAGTAACGGAAAAATAACTTTTAATGTTATTAAAGAGCAAGTATTTATATATCATTATCGATTGTGTCAGTGTTGTTTTAAATTTAAATGACTGGAAATGATTACAGGGGAAGAAAACAGAATCATCCGTAAAGAAAATTCTCAACGACTTCAAAAGTTCTGAACTATTTAAGAAAATAGATGAATACACAAATACACCAGAGGGCGCACAGGTGCTGAAGTTATTCAAGGAAACTGTATTGACGTACTGTAGAGATTATCTAGAGGAATTGAAGGGAGTGGCGAATGGTGCTGGAGTTGACTATAACGATGTAAGAAGAAATAATTGAAAATATACCTTATGTTAATGTTTTTCTCTGAAATCAGAAAACTATGGGGTTTTTAAATGCGCAATATTTTAAAGGCCCACCGTGCCCTGGAAATGCTTGTAATATCTTATTTCTCAAACAAATCTTTTATTCTTTGTGACTGTCATGTTGTAGTTTCCAAAAAGTTACTCATTGACCAATAACCTGCATCTTCTTTTGCGTATGTTGCTTTATTTGCAATTAGTATAGTTACAGTGATTTTGTAAATTGGTATTTTGTATCTTTACTTTGTTTCCATTTTGCTACTTTTATGACAAATAATTTCACATTAAGCGCTATTTCATTCAATTGCTAAGAATCTAATATGGTTTTAAATCATCACTCATATGTTATAAAAGTCATGTTTGCCCTTTCTATAGAAAAACAATTCTGAGACATGATGTGCATTAAACTGTTGAAACCACTCTAAAGGCCCGCTAAGTCTTAAAAATACTATCTTTTTATTTCTCTTTATTTATTTATTTTCTATTTTCTTTTTTATCTTGTCACTGTTTCCAAAAAATACTCATTTGCTATAATACATAAACTTATCTACTGTATTGCATATTTTTTCTCTGTTTCCAAATGGTATATTTAGTGCATTAGTATTTTGTATGGAAATCAAAATACTACTTTGTTTACATGTTGCTAACTTTACAAAACATCACCTCATGTCCAGCTTTACTTCTTTCAGTTGTTGCATATCTAACGTGCTCTTAATCCATTATTAAAACATTATCAAATACATGCTTGGTATTTCAAAATAATTGCAAAAATACGAATTTCTGAGCCATAATGTGCCTTTAAATCAGCAACTTTATCAGTCAGTAGTCAACATTTGCCACGTCAGCAGTTGTCAAGTACTTTATCTCTAGGTGGAGAAGCGGCACTTTGCATTATATATCAGTAGTCAAACTTAGTCTGCAATGTTCCTATCGAGGGATCCTACCATTTTTAGCTCACCTGTCGTAAAGTGACATGGTGAGCTTTTGTGATCGCTTTTCTCCGGCGTCCGTCCGTAAACTTTTACTTTTAATCTCATAAACCCCAGAGCCAATTTCATTGTAACTTCACAGGAATGTTCCTTTGGTAGTCAACTTTAAAAATTGTTCAAAGAATTTAATTCCATGCAGAACTCTGGTTGCCATGGCAACCAAAAAAACTTAAAATATCTTCATTTAAAAACCGAAAGAGCTAAAATGTTTGGCATGAAACATCATCTTGTCAGTGTCTACCAAGTTTGTTCAAATAAAAACCCTGTGGACAAAATTGGCCCGCCCCGGGGGTCATTGATTTTCCTTATATGCGTATAATAAAAACTTTCAAAAAGCCCAAAGAGCTAGAGTTAAGATACTAAGCATGAACTATCTTCTAGTGAGTATCTACCAAGTTTGTTCAAATAAAAGTCCATGGGTCAAAATTGGCCCCGCCCGAGGGTCATTGTTTTTCCCTATCTGTGTATAGTAAACAATTAAAAAAAATTCTTTTAAAAATCCCAAAGAGCTTGAGCTTAGATATTTATCATGAAACAGCTTCTTATGTGTGTCTGCCAAGTTTGTTCAATTAAAAGCCCCTGGGTTAAAATTGGCCCTGTCACGGGGCCTATATACAGGTGGGCGATTTCAGGGCCATCATGGCCCTCTTATTCCAGAATGTTTTTATACTCCCAGCAACAGGTATGCTGGTGTAGTAGCTGTAAAATTTATACTATTAGTTTTGAGGGTTGAATACTGCTTCTGCCAGTGCAATAGTGACGGCAGATGTGTTACACTTTTCATTATCCCTTATAAACAGACTCGATAAAACCTATTCTACCTATTTATTTTGGTTTTCACTGCACTGCTTTATTTGAATAAATAATCGTGATTCTATTTGTATGAATGCTCTTAATTATCAATTAGTCAAGAACGCGTTGTCTTGTCCTCATTATTTGAAATAATGAATATCTATTGCTAAAAAAGGTAAAACTATTGCATTCTTTCATTTTTACAAGCTTTTTCTACTAAATTGTGAGTGCGAATTTGCGGCTATATTTGGAGACATTCCTGATGGCAGTCATGGTGTACAGTATGCTTCCTTTTATGATGGATGTACAAACATTTCTATAACAACAGATGAAAACAAGGTGAGATATGTATTGTATTGAAATTAATATCTCCTTCCTATGTATACATTATTTGAGCCGCGTCACGACAAAACCAACATAATGCGTTTGCGACCAGCATGGATTCAGACCAGCCTGCGCATCTGCGCAGTCTGATCAGGATCCATGCTGTTCGCTTACAAACCGTATAACAAGTAGAGAAACTGATAGCGAACAGCATGGGTCCTGGTCAGACTGCGCGGATGCACAGGCTGGTCTGGATCCATGCTGGTCGCAAACCCATTATGTTGGTTTTGTCGTGACGCGGCTCATTTCTTTTATGTATTGCCGAAGTAATATCCTAAAATGGCCTATACCAGGTAATGGAATGGACATTGTTCACGTAAATCTTATTAAGTACTTCGAGCAGCACACTAGTCTAATTAAGATCTATGTCATAGTAAGACGATTTTAAGAAGGGAAAAAATCCGTTTAAATATATTGTATGACTGGTCAGATAAACAGTTTATGATAAAGTAGACAGTCAGAAAATTTTTAATTTAGGCCTTATCAATTGATAAAAACGGAGGAAAAACACTAATATTTTATAATGTCGAGTATTGAGCAACTGTGTCGTGTCAGTTTTTATTTCAGTAACACCTGTACATAATATATTGAAGGTATATTTGGCTCATACAGAAGACATTGTTCCCATAGCTAAAGATCTTGGAATAATGTTGACAGTTGAAATAAAAGGAGAAAATGGAAGTATTCTAGAAAACTGGACAGATTACTATATACCTGGTTTGTTACATTCTTTTTATTGCTATTTTAGTATTACATAGTGGTTTATTTTGTAGCTTTTTTTTAGGATATGCAGTTTTCTCATATTTTCGGCAAGAAAATTCTTAAATATGAAAGATACGACAGTCAGACTTTCTTCTATCATAATGTTTACATAATTTCGGATTTTGTGTCGAAAAAACATCATGGCGTAAGTAAGCCACATTTTTATTACATTATATTACATTATACATACGAGTATGTATGTTATAATTGTATTAACTACCCGCCAAGCAAAGCTATTGTGGCTGTTCTAAAAGAGTAGAAAATTTCAAAAATATATGAATGTTAAGTAGTTTTATTGAATTTTGTTTGATTTTTGCTCAAATATTCGGATACAAGAAAAGTTTGGTAACTTTCAATATCATTATTTGTTTATATTATATGTAAAATTTGTTTTTGCAGGAGTTATAAGTGGAGGCAAGTTTCATTTCAATAGATACGGTGTTATGGTGGGCGCTAACAACATTTATCAGAAGGGACTCAACAAGAATGGGATCCGTAATTACTTTTGATATTGTAAAAGATGTACATTCACAAACTAACTATCAAATTAAGTACACGGAAATGCATTGCTTTTTAAGTATTTAAAAAGTTAAGTCTTCTACTGTATAGATGTACAAGGCAAACTATCTACCAAATCTAATACACGGAAATTCATTGCTTTTTAAGTATTCAAAGAGTAAGTCCCTACTGTATAGATGTACATTCACAAACTAACTACCAAATTAAGTACACGGAAATTCATTGCTTTTTAAGTATTTAAAAAAGTAAGACTTCTGCTGTGTGTACGATTAAAATGAGCCGCGTCACGACAAAACCAACATAATGGATTTGCGACCAGCATGGATCCAGACCAGCCTGCGCATCCGCGCAGTCTGATCAGGATCCATGCTGTTCGCTTACCAACTCTATTACAAGTAGAGAAACTGATAGCGAACAGCATGGATCCTGATCAGACTGCGCGGATGCGCAGGCTGGTCTGGATCCATGCTGGTCGCAAACCCATTATGTTGGTTTTGTCGTGACGCGGCTCAAATGTGTCTTCAGTCAACGTGACTTCATAAAATGGAGTAGTAATCGTACAATATTTTTGGATGTTGTTTTTATTTTATGATGATCTACTATTTAAAGTTAAAATGTATCAATATAGTAGATTTCTTGGTGAATGATACATTTATGTAATGTAACAATATAATGAAAGTGACTTGGGGGAACATTTACTCTAAATAATAAATAACAAGACAATAAAGCTCACTGGTAAGACGCAATTTTAGGTATGTGGTTCGAGCCTAACAAGTTCCATTTTTTAATTCCATACTACGATGTCTGTCTACTTTTTCTGTTTTGAAATTTGGAATGATGGTAAATCTATACATATGTGGCAGTGTGGCAGCTGCATTGTCACGGCTAAAATAATCGAATGGTTGATTTCGTATTGATGTTATATATCGAAATAAGCTTGATTATTTAAATAAGAAATGAAAAACAGAAAACAATCAAAAGACAATTAAAAAGAAAAGAATGTGTATCAGTAATGTTTAAAATAATCACCAAATATAAAGCAGGTTCAAGATCGACCCGATCCTCTCTCATCAAACGGAAAATGTTAGCACTTGGCTATTTTTCGAGACATTCTAATCAACTGAACTATATGCGCATATGATGAACAAATCCTAGTATATACTTACAAGATAATAAAAAGCAAAAGGTTAAACAATAGGGAGTCTTGAAATGTTCTCGGATGATACTTTTATATTATACTGAATTAAACTTTTTTTATTGCAGCTAGAAGGTTCATGTGTCGATCATTAATGGATATTCAAGATCCCTCACAAGCTGTACAAATATTACAACGGAAACCAGGTTTGTTCCGTAATTTTCTCTTTTTCTACACAATACATCAAGCTTAATTTTCAACAACATTCGGAACACCTCGCCGAGGTTTAATAATCATCTCGGAGTTAAGAATAGTTCTACAATCTGGCCATTGATGCAAACAAAAACAGAAGGTGTAATATTTTTGTAATAAGAAACGAATGTATTAATTTGACATTTGTCGAAAACAAAGTATAATTCGGTAATATTATGAATGAAAATATGTCCGACAACAGACGAAATTTTGAAATACACACTGGCATACGATAACCAAATCCGAAAATTGTCAAAAGGTATACCTTTTGAACTCTCTGTTTTTAAAACACATACGGATTAGAAAATAGATAATGTAGTTTTTACATATATATCTATATATATATATACTTGAGTTAAATCGACTATAACCCAATGTGATGAACACATCCCATCATTTACGTATTATTTGTTTAACGAATTTCCATAGAAACGGAAGTAGCATTCTGCGCATGCGCATTCTGCACAGGGCAAAAATCGATGACAAAAGAATAAATTTTGTCAGTATTCAAGAACTTCTTCAACCATTTTCTATAATCTAGATGCTTAACCATAAGTTAAGAATAGTTTATAGGTCCTTATCCTAAGTTTGACGGAAATGGCTGAGAACCTCAACGAAAGATCTATTTATAACTGAAATCTATATTTGCTTCTAATAATATCTTACAAACTGATACATTTGGAGCCTTCTATTTAAACAATTGCATTATTCTAATTTATATATATGATAAAAGAGTATACACTTCCTGTTTAGGTATCTCAACGGCGTATTGCTTCCATTATGTTCAACAAACCGGAAATGACGTAGTCAATACTGTAATCGAGGTCGCGGGGACTTCGAATGGTACTATGGTTGCCGTATATAAACCACCCGAGTATTATCATCATTGCAACATGTATGTCTCTTTTTTTAGCTGAATATTATAATGTTGTTTTTTTTTATTTATAGGAGCACATGTATGTGCCTTCCATTACATACTTTAATTTAAATTCCTACATTATAGTTAGATCTACGCCATTAAGTCTTACAATTTTTTCATTTGACAGCTTTAGCAGTTTTATTTGTCTTTATTTCAATTTCTACAGGTTTCAACATCTAAAACTTGAATGTCACCCGGAGGAGAGCTCAATTCATCGTGCGGCGATTATTTCACAATATGTGAATAGAGGGCAAACACGCTCAAAGCGGGATTTGCTTGATGCCGTATCAAATCGTCAGGACAAGAAATTTCCGGTATATCGAAACGGAAAACATCCCGACTATCTTGCTACTGGAGCAACAGGTTAGAGGAAATTTTGTTTATTGTAACGTCAAAAGAAGCACGTTCAACACCAAATATTTGTATCATGATACTTTCCAAACAGAAATAATGCAGATTCAGATGTATGTTCAATAGGGGAAAATGTGGGTCGTGTTAGAATTGAAGTTACACTGATTGTTAGCACAATTCATGTTTAAAACTCACTTTTATTCACTTTTAAACGCAGACCGACATTTATATAAGAGGTTTAATTGTAATTAAAAATAGACATCAAGCATCAATCATAGCACACGTGCAAAATTACGTACATTGATAACGATAATCACTAGCATCAAGCTGTTTTAATTTTATAATGACTTATTTTTTGATTGCTACGTTTATGTTCAAGCGAATTTTTTAAATCCAAAACAGGATGTTTCACAACAGTAATTCTAGGGGCAATTTAACTTGTTTCGAGGCCGATTTGACTAATTTTTGGGTCAATTTGACTAATTTTATGGAGGATTTAACTTTTAAAAAATGTACTGAGGTCGATTTGACTTACTTTTAGGCCGATTTGACTAATTTTGGGGTCGGTTCGACTTGGGGCCGATTTGACTTGGAGCCGATTTGACTTGTTTGCCATTCAAAATAGCTATTTGGTGTGCTGTGATGTTTTTGAAACGAAAAAAGGGTCTTTTATTATAAAACATAAGTATTTGATCATCTTCTCTTATGTACATAATTATATTCTGTAGTACATGTATATTATATATATCGATAACGACATGTGGTGTTATGTTGCAGGAATTTTCGATGTATCAGCAAAGACGATGGAAGTGTACACGAATTTTTCTGAAAAGTCGCAGCCAAAACATCTGTTTAATGTACCATAAATAAAGGATTTTGATATTATCATAAATACCGTTTATGCTTAAAGTTCATTTCAGGAAAACGTTTTATATACAGTACTTATTTTATTCACAACGATTTACAGCATCAGCGTATTTTATTTACTTTAAGAAGGAACACGGCATTATATGTGATTATGTGTCGTTTAATAAACATGTCGGGTACTGTCGTAAATACAATATACACTGATATATAGGAAATGTAATCAACAGTTTTATAGGGACTTCACTGGGTATTTTTTTACATGACGGGACCGGAATTTTTTTTCTTATCATTTAATGAAAATCTTTACTAACACTTGTGTGATCTATACTATCACTTGTGTGCAAAATTTCATATCATTCGCTCTTTGTTTTTTCCAGAATAATCATTTTTGTTGTGCAAAATGACTTAAAAATGTAAAGCGTTGTAACGCTTTTTACTTAAACAAGGACCAAGAATCGCACTTATTATCAATTTTCAATTTAATTTTCAGTATATTTTATTATTATCGTTTTAATATATTTTTTTCCGTTTTAAGTGCTCCAGTTGATGTACGTAAGATTTTCAAATTTAATGTATTTTATGTTTGTGTATACCTTAATGGTGCTTCTGAAACGACAATACTGTACATTGTATCATTTAAAATTTTAGAATTGTAAGCACACAATAAGAAATTTAAATATGTCATGTCTTGTCAATAAAAATGATATCTGTATCATAAAAGATATGTGAAAAGTGACTGCAATTGTTATATGGTGGAGTTTCCAAAAAGAAAAAAAGTGATCCATATCGTTTGGGGATATCAATCTGACTAAAGTTCAGATCTACTTAAGTTATTTCTTGCATGCAGCGTTAAAAAGGTGCTGATTTTAATCAGACTGAGGGAATACGAACGCTACTTTACAATGTATTTACATGTATATCCCCTCTCCGGGTACGATGACACTTTACTATTAACAGCATATACAATTGAAACGAATAAAGCTCCCGTATAATTCGTCAAGGTGACCCATTTTAAGGGATAAAGTTTTTCGTAGCTGAATGATAAAGTTTAAGCATGAAATAAATGTTTACCAGTATAGTTTGCTTTGTTATGAATGTCACACGTTATATCATCTCGATATACTTCATGGCATCTTTACTTTATAAGATTGGTATGCAGGACCTTTTGTTTCAGCAAAACATGTTAAACACATAATGGGCCGGAGTCCTACTTTAATAATGAATTATTACTACGACATTGTCGATGATAACAAAGAAAGGTTAAGCAATAAACCATAATTGTAATTATGTGGACATTGGTGATGATAGTATTAATGTTGATACCAATGGTAACGACAACAATGTTAATATTAGTATTGAAGACCATTATTTTGTTGCCGAAGATAACGATGTTACATATAATGAAAAAATCTAGGCACTAATGATGATGCAGTTAATAATGTTGCCAAATAATTAGTTGTAATAGTAAAAGTACGCAAGCGTCCGAAGATGTTAGTCTATAGGAGATTTTTGTCAAAACAAAAAAACCTACAAAATCAGTTCATAGTCTTTGAGAGTCTTAAATCAGCAAACATGAATAATTGCTGTCCAGAAAAATGAAAGAACTGTTACTATGCAAAACAGGAAGTAAGATATTAATCAGTGACGATTGTTTCAACTTAATATGTGAGTAAACAGTATTTCATGAACATTGACCGAGTGGTCAGTGAGTGTTCAGTGTGAACAACCAAAATTCATTACAACCAAAATCCAAAAGGGTTCATGTATTGAAAAGCTCTCTGATCAAAGGTTTTCTAATTTTGTGAAAATGTAACCCTTACCCTGCTGGAACCGGATGTGATCAGCCTTTGCCACCAGTACAGAGCCAGGCCAGCCTGTACAGCCGTGCAGTCTGTCCAGGCTCTATACTGGTGGCTGATAAACTTTAAATTTTGATCTTGATATCCCCCAAAATTGATAATGAACATGTCCAAAAATGGAAGCTTAAAAGCTCATTTAAGAAAGGTTAATCAACCACATTGGGCATTGACAAAAGAGATAACAGTTATCCAAAATACTGTATGTTTTCAGCCAAAATTTTCTTAGAAACAGACGTTGTTGTGAAATACGTGCGGTACACACTAAACGAGTGCAGTCTTCTTTTTTGTCAAAAGAGATTTATTACTCCAGAAACTGGTTCGAGTTGTTGACGAATAAAAGCTTAACATTTTAAAATATTGTAGAGCTTAAAGATCCTGTTACTCAATTCTTCATGGTTTTAGATAATAAATATGATGCTCAAATGAAGATTTATCAATATTGTAAGTTCCAAAAAGCATTATTAATAAAAATATTACGGAATTTACATTTCATGTAAATAAAGGGAGGTTATTAGAAATTTATTTTCTAAAAAGTCTAAGCCAAATTTTTCAATAAGAAATGAATGCATATATTTTAATGATTGCATATAATGCGTTTTAAACATCTGCAATACATATTATTGGATGTTTGAAAATAGTTTTAAAAGAATAATTATATACACATATAAAATTTCACTTAAGTGTTTTTAACATTTTCAATTATAACATATAGAATCTTTAATCGTTGATAATGAAAACAGCTCCAGGAAAGTTATATCCGTTAAAACGCAAACAGACACATCTCATGGAGAGCTTTATTTGGTTGGTGCTATATGTGGCGTGACAGCACTATCAAGAACCAAGGAACGATGTCGTTTATTGAGATTTCAGACATATGAATAGAACTGCTTATCTTCCTTCAGCACGATATTGATAACAATTATGGGGAGATGGGACATCTAATGTAGACACTGTATATGAGCCGCGTCACGACAAAACCAACATAATGCGTTTGCGACCAGCATGGATCCAGACCAGCCTGCGCATCCGCGCAGTCTGATCAGGATCCATGCTGTTCGCTATCAGTTTCTCTATTTGTAATAGGGTTGGTAAGGGAACAGCATGGACCCTGGTCAGACTGCGCGGATGCACAGGCTGGTCTGGATCCATGCTGGTCGCAAACCCATTATGTTGGTTTTGTCGTGACGCGGCTCATATAACAATCACAACAAGTAATGTTTACATATCATATATTTATTATGTAAGTGAAAATAATGTTAAGATGTACAAAATGAGGAATGGGGGTAATATGTCATCTCTATGATCTAATGTAAATCAACTCATCAATTTAAATGTATTGATGTTGATGTTCAAATCATTTTTTAAAACATTGTAACATTATAAACTTAAGAATATGTATAAATTCCAATCTGACTTAAGTTCAGATCTACTTAAATTAGTTCTTGCATGTATCGTTAATTAGTAGCGGATTTTAATCAGATTGGTTCCGTCCATAAAATATGTGAAACTATAACCGTCATATTTTGTATATGCAAACGAAAATCAAATGTACACAATATATTTCATACTCTAAATGAAGTGTTCGGATAAGAATCGCTTTATGACACTGTTAACTGCGATTCTGTATGTTAAAGAAAACCTCATTATCGTTTATTCACTAAAAATGAATCTACTTAACAAAACAAGATGTTACTATGTTCTATAGTAAATGTCATATTTTAGTACATTAGTCACAAAATAATTTTGGTCTTCACAAGAATAAATATGTAAAATAGTCTATAATAAGAAGGTATATACAAATGGATATATCTTTAAATTATTAAATGTTTACAAAATTGAAGAGTAATGAACATGAATAAAGTCAACTACAAGGTTTACAGATTATAAAGATCCCCTAAAGTTCAAAGAACCAGAGAAAGGCCAACAGCAACCAGCATGACTATTTAAGCCGCGTCACGACAAAACCAACATAATGGGTTTGCGACCAGCATGGATCCAGACCAGCCTGAGCATCCGCGCAGTCTGATCAGGATCCATGCTGTTGGCTTACTAATCCTATAACAAGTAGAGAAACTGATAGCGAACAACATGGATCCTAATCAGACTGCGCCGACGCGCAGGCTGGTCTGGATCCATGCTGGTCGCAAACCCATTATGTTGGTTTTGTCATGACGCGGCTCATTTAAGCAATATAGACTATTGTTTCCTTTTTTTAAATTGTTGTAAATTATTATGTTCAGAATTGACTTCTTGATATTCAAGTTTTCTTAAAATAAAATATAGAATTTGTAACAATTATTTCCCTTTCGTTAACATTATCCTTAAATAGTTCACCCTTAAACTTATTCACTGTGTAAAGTTTACTAACACCATTAATGATCAACGATTACGCAATTGTAATGGTATATTATGATGATTTTATCACTGACTTGGCAGCTATTTTAAAACCTTGTGTGTTTGATTTAAATGATAGATTTCTAGCATAGAATCTGTGTTGTATTTAACTAAGTTTGTTTATCTATATTGGTAGCCATGGTAAAATCTCGGCGGTGAGTCGTCCCTCCTTCTCCTCCGTCCACGAGGGACCTTCTCTACAACCTCCATTGGTACCGGTCCTGGCTGGTAGTCACGCTCCATGTTGCGATCATTGAACTGAAATTGAAATAAAGATACTGTTTAATATATTTTAACGTATTTAACCGAAACAATCCGATCAAGACAAAGATCTGAATTATGTTAATTTTGGTAATATCTTAGATAAATTGTCATGTTGTCACCATGTTTGTTACCCGACTTAACAATAAAGAGTATTGTACTGTATTCTTATATATTCGTCATGTTTATGAATAATGAAGAAAGTATGTGTTGAATAATATTGACCCGATATCACGAAATACCCTCTTTAGTATTCATTGCGTCTTTAGTATTCATTGCGCTGCATTTGCTATAAAAAAAAACTTTGGTACGAGCGGAAACTAGGCAACACTTAAAAAGTTTGACGTTAAAACAGAATAAGAAATTTGCAGATTCTCAGATGTAATGAATACTTAGTTTAGAATGGGGAAAAAAAATTCTTCATCGTTAAAATAGCTTTCAACACCCAAATCCTTTCAATTTTGGACCATAACTAAAAATTAAATGACTTAAAGAAACCCGTACCCAAAATCTAGATAAGACCAAAGATGTTGTTTTACGTTTCATTTAAGCCCCTTTCAAATTACAATCCTAAATTATGTTAAGTACAATGCTAAGCATTAGTTAAATATTAGTTGGAAGAAACTTTGGGATACAAAAGATGTTACCTTAATACAAATTGATAGTTTGTATAACCCCTACAACGGCGAGAATTTCCCGGGCCGCCACGAACCCGGCAACAGCAAAGTAGAAAACATTTTTCATGTAGTCCGGTGATTTTTTTTGCAAGTTCCTCTGTTGAAAGACGAAAATTTATAAATTTTAGAATAAAAAAAATACATCATATATTAAGAGTTGTGGCTTTTTAAAATCAATACTCCCAAATATTATTTTACTGAACCCTTAAAAGAAGCCGTGTGCGAAGAGGTACTTTGTTATTTTTGTAACTCCTATATCTTTTTCACTGATTCTTCAAAGAATTGTAAAGTTTCCCAAATATCCAAACCTAAAGTTTTAAACTACATTCTAACGATTTCAAAAAAGGATACAGGTTTTACTTAAGGCAGCAAAACTTACAACTTTAAAGTTTTTGTGAATAAAGAAGAAAAAAAATTTACCTGCTATGAAATTGTTAGCAATGGGTTGCTATTCCAGCCCATAAGCCCCAAAGAAGGCCCCCCCCAACCAACCGGGATTTGTATTGTCGTCCAAAACCAATCGGGGAAATCACCGTAACCTGGGAGAAATTGTTTCAAAACTAACCTGTTAAACAAAAAAAATGCTCATAATATTCCCCCATTCATAAATAAAATTTTTTAA
This sequence comes from Ruditapes philippinarum, assembly GCF_026571515.1. NCBI lineage: Eukaryota > Metazoa > Mollusca > Bivalvia > Venerida > Veneridae > Ruditapes > Ruditapes philippinarum. Next base: position 118,866 of record NW_026866929.1, on the reverse strand, counting down.
TTTGCAAAAAATTTAAAGGCCAAACTTTTAATTCCCTACCTTCCAATATCAGATTCGGCTTTAGTTTAAATTAATGGTCTCATCTTAAAAATTTATTAAAATTGTCTCCCTTGAAATGAAAAGTCGCTTCCCTTAAAAACAGTTAGGTTGCATGTTATGCTTAATAAAAAGAAGGGAGAAATACGGTGTAAACCGCCCCTTTTCTTATTAAAAACAGAAACTGTTTATTGGTTTTGATACTGAATCTGTTTTATTAATTCGATTTCATTAACAATTCTACAAAATAAACTATGTAGAAAAAATGTCGGTAAAAACTTTGCAGGGGAGCTAAATAAAAATTCTTTAATATAGACCTGTCAGAAACCTAACTAGGCCGCATTTCAAACGTTTACTAGTTTGATTTTATATGAAATAGGTTTATTTATACAATTATTTAAGATATCCTCAAAATTTAGCCAAAAATGTTTTTACAAAAAAAAGCAATATTAAAAGTAAGACCAACATAATTTACTTGGGAGGTTTTCTAAGCTTACCCCTTGGCACCCCCTAATATGACCCAGTGTATGCAGGCGACATTGAACAAATAATAAATTCTTTGGGGGTGAACAAGGTAATTGCCAAGGGGCTCAAAGTCCTTAATTATAAAGACAACCAGGCAGGCCCCATCCCAACACTTGAACCATTAGAACTTCTTATTTTCTGGCCAGAAGGCCGAAAGGAGGAGTAACCAGCAAGGGTTACCGCATGCGAAGGGCAAACAGGGCGCCAAGAAACGTGATTTTGTGGCTGAAACATTTCACCCCTTCCTCCCAGTAAATTATGTGGGTCATGGGTAAAAGACTCGCTCCTAAGAAAACGAAGAAATAAAGTCCTATCCAAAAACAATAAAAAGAGCTGGTTTTTATAATGGTTCCAAAATGAAAAAAAAAGAGAACCAGAAATGTCCAGTAGGAAACCAGCTTGCCTCGCCTCGAACTACCTGGTGTTTCATAGAAAGAAAAAACAAAAGAGTTGAAATTTACCAAAAAAAAAAAAGAAAGAAAAAAATTCATTCCCATAAATTTTACATGAGATAAGTTAGCGTTTTAAAGATATTGACCAATAAGTTCGGCATTTCACTAAAATACCAAAAAATTCAGTCAAATCAAACTCCAGAGATTTAATAAATATAAGATTAGCGACCTCAAGTTAAATGATTCCGAAGACATGTATATAAAGTTTTCCAATATTAAATGGCAAGCGAAATTTTTAATCAGGAAAAATTCAAAAGTTCACACCAATGCCTTAAACAGTGATTTTAATTTATGATCTCAAATGATTTAAAGTGGGGCGATGAAGATGGATTAAGTATACAAAAAGTTGCATAAAGTTTTACGCAAAGAAAGGCCGAAGCAAATGCCCACGGCCCGAAGTAAGAGTCCCGAATATTTTTTCGCAAAGGAAGTTAAAAATCGGAAGAAACAACGTTATATTGCTTACAATAATATGTTGACAACCAATGAGAATTATTTTTTCAGCAATCTTTGTTATAAGAGGTAAATAATTTCTAGTTTCATTGCAATTGAACAAAATTTAATATTTCCCCTTTGAAAAAATAAATAGATTTTTATGTTTTAAAAAAAGTTTTATTCATCCAACCATTATGGGCTATTTTAATTTTATAAGTAAACGAAACAATTCTTAAATAAAAAGTTAAAAAAAATTTAAGAAATTAAAAACCAACCCCCCAGGTAACGAAAGGGGTTCCCTACTTTGAAAAAAAAAGACTCAATTTTCACTCCCTTATTTTGCAAGCCAAAAATCGTGTGATTTTTTCAACATTCTTGGGCCTATTTTTTTAAAGTTTCAAGAAACTCTCTAAATACGTTTCGGGGATACATAACCTAAATAAATAGGAGAAAAGTATACCGGAAAACTGCCAAAAAAGCATGGCCGGCTCGGCAAAATTTCGAGTTGATCTTGATCCTTAGAAAACCACGCCACAGTCCCCGGGTCCCGCCCCTTCCGGGCAAGAAGATAACGGGGTTATAACCAAACTTGGGCGAGGAAAACGGGGCACCTGCCTGGCGCCCACAAGTTACAACCGGTAGTAAATTCCATTCCGGGTCATATCCTTCAACTTCCTGGCGTAGTTTTCGCCGACTGAAATACAGAATAAATAAATTCCAAATCGGAACACTCATATAACGAATGTAATTTTTTGTTTGTTTGTTTGTTGGGTTTTGTTTGTTTTGTTTTTGTTTGTTTTGTTGTTTTTTTTTGTCAAAATTAAAAAGTCGTTTCCCAAACTTAAAAATCAAAAAGAAAATTTACCAAAATTCCTTTATTTAGAAATTTACATGCCGAGAAAATGCAAAATATTAAAAAAATTATAATTCAAGGACTGGTTCTATACTTACATCCCCATACGGTCTTGTAAGTGGTTTTGATACAATAGCACGTATCCAATGAAAATTACCGATTAACCCCGTTTCCCAATCCTAAGACAAAATAAGAGCGGACCATTCTTGTGTTTTCTGGGAAGTATTGACCATTATAGGCAACATATGCAGCAAAAATTCGGGGACAGGAAATGAACAACCAAAATACCTACAATGAAACCGAAAATTTTAAGCCGTGGTCACCGACCAAAACCAACATAGTGCGTTTTCGACCAGCATGGGTCCAGACCAGCCTGTGCCACCCCTAGCAGTCCTGATCAGGATCCTTGCTGTTGCGCTATCAGTTTCTCTACCCTTGTAATAGGGTTTTGTAAGCGAACAGCATGGATTCCCTCATCCAGACTGCGCGGATGCGCAGGCTGGTCTGGATCCATGCTGGTTCGCAAAAAAGCCATTTTTGTTGGTTTTGTTAGGACTCGGCTTTAAATCTTTTACAACAGATTTTCCATGTAAAATCTTCTTCATTAAACCTGAATTGTTTTATTTATAATATAATGATGATATATAATAAAATTTCGGGAAAAATGACCATTTCTAAGTGGACCAACGGGTACGTATGAAAAAAAAAAAAAATTTTTTTTGGAAAATTCCCCTTTTGGAATTTTTAAAAGGGGACGTACATTTTCTAAGCAATCATTCATGATTCTACTTGAAGATTCTTAGAAGCTGCTTTAAATGATTACATTGGCGTAACTTGTAATGAGAGGTATTCATCGGAATGAAAAAAGGTTGTTTTTATAACAAAATATTGTTTTCGGAATGATGTTGTCACGGGAGAGGGATGTACATACATAAATTGTACTCGATTCTACATTATTAGCATGGAAAATTACAATTGTATTAACTGACATAACATGATAACAAGCATACCTCCCAGGAAACCAACGAGGAAGTTCATAAGTTCAATCTCTTCGCTAGGATCCACAAATGAGGCGGCCAGAAAGCCGGCGCCGACACACAGTGAAGCCAAAATGCCGCCACAAACTCGGTTACCCGACAAATACAGACGCAATGCTGCGAACTATCTTCTAAAAAAAAAAACAGAAAATTAAACATGAACTAAAAAGAAATCAAAAGCAACTGAAAAGTTCTAAATTGACAAAATGAGCGGGTTTGAAATCAGAAAAACACAAACTTGACTACGATGGTTAAATTCAAAAACTAATAGGTCTTACAGGCTTACAGCTTCATATTTTAAAAGAATATTTCAATAATGTTAAAGGCGACCTAACATGTTTTCTACCACGTTTAGCATTAAATTTATTTTAATTATTGTACTATTATTGTAAGGGTATACCCGGGTTCCCTGTGATATAAATAACTATGGTTAACACGCACCGGAGCGGGGGGCGGGGGTCACACAAAAAATTTATTAAAACTGGACTTGTACCACTAATTTGTTCATAATTTTAATTTCTCTTTTTTCATATTGTGTCTCTTGTAAGAATTGCGTAGTTAAATTTAAAAATGTAAACATTAGGGCTGCAGTCCTTCCTATTACTTTTTGAACCCAACAATTGGCTTCAATAAATTACTGTCGGTGTAGTAATGGCTGTAATCCAGACAGGTCAATTTCTTTTTGGCTATTTTAGAAAACACATCGGGTCGTAGTAAAGTACCTAGCAGTTTCAGAAAAAGGGAAAAAAAACTTGAAAATTTGAAAATTGCAACTAAACCCAAAGTTTGTTCACACATAATTTGCCTTTGTAAACATGCCCAAATCAAATTATTTTCCTGATTTTTTTTTTAGAATCCACGAAACTTCACAAACCGCCAGGCCGCTGGGGCCGGCTAGGGGCCGCCAACTTCAAACATCTGATATTTTTTTTCGTTGTTTTAAAAATGTAAAAAATCAAGAATAACACATTCTACATTATTTCGCATTTTTCCTTTTGCAAATAAATTATACCTAAAACTGAAATGCAATTAGTAATTCTGAATTATTTCAGTATTACAGTGAATGGGATCGGGTGTCAGGGTTTCCAACTTAAAAACCTCTTAAAACATGTTTATTTTATATTTTACAAAGGAGGCTTCTGTAGTAAAAATTATCAATATTTTCTAAAATCAAAATTTTGATCTTTAGTACATCCCTTTTAAATTTATTTTAGTCCAAAAACAAAATTTCCCCGGTCCAAACTTTGGCTGCTTGTAACCCCCCAGTTTGTGGGCCCTTTGATAAATATTATGAACAGTATCTCAAGTTACACTACTTGTTAAAGAAGGTAAGTCTTTAATTTCACACCAAGTAGCCATGATGATACAAATACTTTGTAAATTATAATATCAAATTATATCTTTATCATTCTAAACACGTGAATGTCGCTTTAAAATTTCTACATTGTTGGGTTTTTTCAACTTGTGTTGTGTTCTAAATATATTTTTTTTACTATCAAGTTTCTTTTATACGGCACACAAAAAGTTTGTGAAAAATCAATAGAAAACCTGACCATTACAGTTCGTAATACCCCGGGGCCACCATTGTTTTTGAATTTACTAACGCACCACTGACTTAGATAAGATATGCAAAAAGCAATATAACAAACAATAATCAACTTAAAAAAGCGTCTGCTTTTTAGTGTACTTTTAGCTTTTCATTAACGTTTTTCTTTTTTTCTTTACCCTAACCTCCGATGAATAGGCATGGGTCACTAATGCTAGGACTCCCTATACCTGTTGTCTGAATTTAACTTAAAAAAAAAATTAATCCCCTTGATAACAAACTCTTGTGAAAGAAATTATATATATATGGATGTTGATGGTACGAATACATGGATTCAATATGACCCAAATTAAACAATGGGTATAGTGGCAGGAAAATGTTACCTAGAAACAAAATTTAAAAATGTAGGTATTATTCATCCGTAATACGATATATACAACAAAAAATTACTTTAGAACTGTATAAACATTTTGCTTTCCAAAACATATTTTCATAAAAAATTTACCCAAATGTTACATTTACATGATATTTTCTCATTGATTTTTGAAATAGGGGAAAAATTTTGCCCATTGTACCCCAAATTTCCCTCTTTAAAAAATCAGTATAACAAAATTTACTTGTGCCCCGTTTCCCAATTTAAATATTAATCCATTAATTTCCCTTTTTTTGGAAACCCCAACCCTTTATGAAAAAAACTTTGGCCCGTACCCAAATTTGGGGAAACTTCAGCCCAGGGATCTCGGGGTTTAGAGGAAGACACCTAAACCACTACCCCCAAACAGCCTTCCCTTTTCCGGGGAGGATAGGAATTTTAAAAATAAATGGGGGGATTTTCCCAGAAACAATGTGGGGAATTTTTGAAAAAGATTAACCCCCGTGAGAAAATAAGGCGAAAGTGAGGAAAATTTAAGAAAGGAAATTTTGTATATGTTTTTGCAAGCAAATACCCTCCAGTCAATCGAATGGCCTCCTAAATACCATCAATTTCTGTATATGTATCCTTTCTAACGCCTCTTGCCAACCTCTGTTTGGTTTGGAAAAATATATGCATGTATTTTCACAAATATTTATTTGAGAATGAATTGACCATGTTTATTATTACATACCAAATACATTTAAAGCTGATCAGTTGCCGGGGCTTTGTATTATTATAGGTACAAGATGCCCACCAGAAAAGTTGCTGGGTATGGCAAGAAAAACAAAATATAGTATCAATTTCTCTCATTATTGTTGCATTTGTTATCAATGTACCACAGCTCTTGTTTATCTTACCTTGCAACGGGAATCTTATATACCCTTTTTGATTTTTCTTCTTTAGTAAGGAATTAACTTAGTTGGAGATAAAAAGGGTTAGATATTGTTTATACATTTGTTTCTCTTTTTAATGTGTAAGGGAAAAGGGTTTTTCTTACCCTTTTCCCTTTAAAGGGAAAATTTTGCCCAAAAAATTTTTGGGAAAAGAAACTAACCTTAAAAAAATTAAAACCCCTTTTCCCCTTTTGGTAACCTTTGATAAACAATTTTTTTATAAATGGGAATAAAAAAACAAAAAGGGCTGGGTTACATAGGTGAAGAAATCCCACAGGCAAGAAACAAAAAGCCACGCCCGGGTCCCGGGCCATCTGGGGGGTCCTCCAGGGAATAATCTGATTCTGATGTTCCATTTTTGATTTCCTTGGGTCCAGGTCTAAAAAGGGGGGCAAAAATCAAAAAGTAATCATAAAAATTTAAAATTTAAATTTTAAAGGAATTTTGATATTTTAACGGGGTGTGTATTTTCTAAAAAAGGCAAAAATTAATTTTTAGTCGTTAAAAAGATTTTAAATTTCGATTTTTTTTGGGTTTTAAAAAGGAGTGTAAAAAAACCTTCCCGGAGACCCTTCGTCGAAAAAAAGACCCAGAACCCGGAAATGTTATTTGTATAAAAAAAACAATATGAACAAAAACTAGATTTGTTAAAGTCCCAAATTCAATCAAGTTATAAAGACACACTTTAACATATTGCGACTAATAAAAAAGAAGTCAGATATAAAATATGTTTAAAAGATTTTTTTATATCGTTACAGGGGTTATTTAAAATGCCATTTTGTACAAGATATGAAGGTACTAAAAATTTGGGGCATATAATCTACTTCTTTGTAAAACTACTGTAATGACAAAAGTTGGGAAAATAAAACTGGATGACGTTAAAAATGAAATTTTTGTCACAATAAGCAAAAGTTTACCACGAACAATTAACACTTTTGACTAAACTTATAAAGTGAAAAACGTAATGAAAATTTCTTTCCGTGGATTAAAAAATTCGTATGTTTTTACAATTGAGATTACCTATTTAAAATTTCACCCGGTTATATGACTGTAATAATGATCATAATTTTGGACAAAAAAAACATCAAATGCCTTATCATAGTTGGGGGTTTTTCTTTCTTATTAACACTTGTTAAGGTTTTCAAACCCCCGACTTTTTTCACCTTGAGCCAATAAGCCACCCAGAACTGAACGGCCCCTGAAAAAAAAACTGGCCCATTTTTTGTCTCTGACTGGCGCATAATATCACCTTCATTATCGGAATTGAAATTTATCTTAGACTGGTTCATAATAAACATCATCAAGTAAATTGAAAATACAAAACAATTTTTATAACAGAGTCATATCACACACGGTGCGCACGAAACACATGCCGCACACCACCACGCGCGGCTTTTCCAGGTGTTGGTAAATTGTTGGATATCAATTTCAACGAAACAGAAATACTCTGAATGTAAACATGTTTCCCAGTAACATGTTAATTTTATACATTTTAAAACTTATTTTTTCCAACCTTTCTTTTAACATTATGAAGAAAATTACTACCACCTTACTTTGCTTGTTTGGGTTAAAAGTTATTTCTTTTCGCAAAAATAAAAATTTTCCAAAATTTTTCATGGGGGCAGGGAAAGGGTTTCCAAACACAACAATTGTACTACCCCAGGGCCAAACGTTCCAAAAAAAAATGTATTTTAAAATTTTGTGTCCCTAAAAACCTTTTTTCGTCTTTTTAAAAATTGTCCCCCAAAATTTAATTTTAAAACCATTTAACAAAAGGAAAATTTTCCCAAATAAAGGGGTTATTGTAACTTTTAAAAAAGCGTACAAAAAAAATTTAAACCCTTAGGGCAAAATTTTCCCAGTAGTAATGGGGTAGTATAAAAAAATTTTTAAACATTTGGTACAGATTATTTATACTACATGTATTTACAAGTTTATATTAATACTATAAAAATCCTGTATAATGTTAAACCCTTTGATAAACTAATAAATATATGTAATAAAAGCATTCATTTCCTTTTTATTTGAACAGTATACGAAAAAATTGGCCAATTAGTTACTTGACCAAAAACAAGAGCTGTCGGTAGGACAGCACGCTCGACTATTCTAAGTGCTTGATAGTAAAAGAGCCTTGATAATGTTAAATTTTTTAAGATCACAAAAGGTCTAATTTTTTTTTAATAAATTCATGTTATAGGCCTTAGAGAGAAGTCTAATTATACAGTATTGCGCTTGACTATTCGGAAGGGTAATGTCACAAGTTGTTTTAAATTGAGTATAATAATACTAATTACCTATGAATACATAAAGTTGACAGAAAAGTACAAAGGCTTCTAATTAAGATGTTTTATCAATGTAAATCACTGCTTTATTATTATGAATGCATAAAATTGTCCCCAAAAAAAGGCACAAACCCTTCCAGTAGTAATTGGAGATAACAGCTTACAAGCCCAAAACCTTTACCATGAATTTCTAAAGAAAATGCAGCCTAAATAGCAAGATAGAATCATGGATCTTGTCAGTGACCTACAATTATGACCCTAAATGCATATTGTGAAGTTTTAAATAAAATATCTTTAATAGTTATTGAGATATGTAAAACTTGCATGTAAACATTAACCAAGAGACTAAGTAGAAAAGGGATATGAATCAGCCTTAATTTCACGATAGAGTTATGGAACTTGGTCAGTGACATACAATTATGACCACTCAAATTATGAGCCCTAAAGTGGCATGTGTAAAGTTTCAAGTAAATATCTTTGAAGAACCTTTAAATGCCTTTAACATCAATAATTCTAAAGTTTCAAAGGGGCAAAATAATTCTTCAATTTTGCAGGCAAGATTATGCAATTTTTGCAAAAACTGATGTACATGTTACTACTTATAATAAAGTATTTTAAATTTTCGAATTGAAATATCTCAAGTCAATTAATTGAGATATTTTGATCTTTACAAAAAACACTTTAACCAAAATTTCTAAGTTGCAAAGGGGCATAATTCCTGTCAATTGTAGGCAGAAGTTCCAACTTGTCAACTGATGTTCCTTGTTACTATAAATAAGTATGTAAAGTTGTTCAATTTGAATATTCTCAAGCATAATTGAGATAATTTATTTGACTTTACAAAAAACTTTAACCAAATATTTCTAAAGTTAATATAACAGGGGCATAAGTCTGTCAAATATTGTAGGCAGAGTATCCAACTTGTTCAATCTGAATGTACCCTTGTTACTATTAATAAGTATGGCGTAAGTTTCAATGAATATCTCAACAATAATTGAGATATTTGACTTACAAAAACAAAAACTTTATACCAAAATTTCTAATTAAAAAGGGGCAATATATTCCTGGTCATATATGTAGGCAGAGTTATCCAACTTGTCAATCTGATGTACCTTGTTACTATAAATAAGTATTGTAAGTTTCAATTGAATATCTCAAGTAATGATTGAGATATTTGACTTTACAAAAAACTTTAACCAACGCAGACGCCAACGCGGACGCTGACGCCGACGCCGACGCCGGGGCGACTACAATAGCTCTCATATTCTTCCAATAGTCGAGCTAAAAATAAAATGTTCATATTGCCTGAATCGGGAATCGAATCCGATAATTCTACCACCGGACCCTGTCTGTAAAAGCGAGCGCACATAACTTAGTGACTTGGGAGATAATCCAGATTAACTTCGAGTATTAAAATAAACGCCTTTATATATAACACAATATTCTTTTATCTTTTAATCGTGAATGTGTGTTCATTTCTTAATGTTGTTTTTTCGTTTGTTTGTTGTTGTTGTTGTTGTTGTTGTTGTTGTTGTTTATCCTTTTTTTCATTTTTAAATTTTCAAGAAAAAAAGTCACGTGTAATACAAGATTGATTAAAATATCAGGTACGGATTAGGTATCACTTGCTTATCCGTGTATTTGAACAGGTCCATGTGCATATCAATAACATTTGACTCGAGCTTGCAGGGTATAAAAACAGACATATTGCGCATGACCTTGGATTAATGTAATTTCTAATGATTTTGCGATTGCCTAAATATTAAAAAAAATCTGGCCATGGATTGCAACAAGATGACCAGGTCTTGTCCTAATGTTCATTATACATTTTTGGATTAATTAAGTGCAAATTTTCAGTAGTCGAAATGCTTGAAACAAAAGAAATCTTAGTTTGTATCAGAAACATCTAAAAACGATCAGCTGTAGAAAGGTTCTATTTGTAAACCTTGTCTGGAATCATCAAGCAAAATAATTCGTGAATTGAGAAATACATGTTAAATGTGCACATGATTACTACACCACTGTATGCATGGTCAATGGAAAAAGCAAAAGGTATCTACTTAGTTCCTTTTAGAAAAAAATCTGTTCTAAAGTTCTATATTTCTATTATTTCACGCAAACATTCTGTGGCGTGTGTGCGTGCGTACGTACATATTTGCGTGTTAAAAAAAATTACCTTTAAGTATAGTTATGCAGCATATTACAAACACATACAATATACATTCTTTTTCGTATATAATTGTATCAAATTTGTGATCTTTATGATTTATAAAGGTAACAGGTTGAGTGATCTCATTTTGATTCAACCTTAAGATATAATAAGTACGATAATAAACACTTTAACTATAATAATACATTTCTGGTTACGGGTTTGCGAGCACGTTCGGGATTTTTCTTTTTTAGTTAGCTAGTTAACACACTTCTCAATAACATTTCTCAAATACTTTCCGCATGGTACCAAGTAATAATTCATTTCATGTTTTATAGATGTATCTAATTACATAGACTTTGTGTAGAAAGAGATGGTTGTATATACTATGGCGATAATTAATTCATGTATTTGATTAATTATTAGTATATTTCATTAATTTTTTTTCACTTAATTTTAACTATGGATCGAAATGCATTGATCTGGTGGCAGAACATAGCACTATCTAAACAAAAATTACTTCATAAATAAAAAGTTATTATAGAAACATGTAGATAAATTAGAGTCCTTTTAAATGAAGCGAAATGAAATCACGGTGACTTGTAAGTAAAAACAGGTGTGAATTTCTTTTATTTTCCTGATTTGGTTCGAAACCGGTAGATCTTTATTAGAATATTGTTCAATTTCAATATATTTACAAAATGCACAAGTCCCACAATAGCGGGAAACATCAGCAGTATACATACATAAACATATACAAATACGGCTATATTACATTCTTAGGATAATAGTGCATGTAATATATAGTTACAATTTGGTGAGAAGAAATATATATTTAGTTAACATATTTAGTATGATAAATGGATCAAATAGAATGTTACACCTTTTCATATTTATCCGGTGTTGACGTGTGGTTTCTTTGTTTTCTTCCTTTTCATCCAGTTTTTTTTTATTTTTATTTTTATTTTTGTTACAACATATAAAATATGAGCATAGTACGATAGTTGCATGACCTGTTAGGCCAGGAAGAGTGAATCTTAACGATGTCCTTATTTTCCATTTGCACTTTCCAAATGCAAGGTTATCACTTCACATTCAAAGTTGTTTAGGAAATATCATAACAGTATAGCTTTACATGTTAAAGTTGCTGATTTAGACAGAGTGACGAAATTATATACCATATCAAAAGGACATAAAAAAGTAAGGTTAGAGTAATTTAAATTCGAACTGACTTTAAAGAAATGTTTTGTTCTATTCAAAGTGCAGGACATAACTTAAGTTCATACATAGACAGCGAAGCTTTTAACATCGTTGACAGATCTCATTTTTTGTTTAACAAAAAACTTACAAATAAAACATCAAAACAAATATTCCATTTTATTGAAGGATAAGTTTTTTTATTGTACATGTCTAGAGGTATTACTCAGTTTGGGAGGTGTAAACGTCTCAATAATAATGTGGGCGTGGTTTAAGGACAATAAAAAGTTTCATTTAAATACAAAAAATGTCGTACATATATCTTAAAAGCATGATGGTATAAGACTGTGCAATATCTGAAAGTTTAAAAAAATACATACGTCGCCATGTCATCTACGGCAGATGTTTCAATAAATCGCTTAAAAACGGAAAATTATCATCTTTATCTTTATTGCAAGATTACCCAATGACGGAAATAATAGTACCACTTAAAATGGTAATATCTCTTCAAAACTTGGAAAATTTAACTCCAGAATAACATGAAGGTTGTGTAACAATGTTGATATCATAGAAACTATATGCATGTATATATGCACAAATATCATTTTTTGCCATAAATCGAGGACATAAGATTGTCTAAAATACTGAAAAACAACAACGCAATGTGATGTAAGATTAATAAAAGTATGTTAATCAGATAATGCTAGTAGGTGTTTGGGGCCCAAGTAAATAAGCTTATTAACTTGACAAAAACAGCAGGGGACAGTCATATTACTATCATTAAGTTGGGTATTTTACTCTCAAACTAAATGTATATATACTTTTTTCTAGATACTATTAGCGAACAGAACTTTAGGTTAATATCATTGATAATCTAAAAATGTCTGTAATCTCTTATCAATTGTGGCCAAGTTAAAAGAGCTGCTACACTAGCCAAGTAACATGAACTATTGTATTTCTTGTTTACGTATGTTTGCCGTTAATGTCAAACTCCCTTTGTAGGGACCCAAAACATGCGCTTTAAGTCAGGCCTGGTGACAACAGATGTTCACATTTGCTTCCTTGGTGTCGTAATCAGTAGTCGTACCAGTGTGGTAGATTGAACATTTGTCGATAACATGCCTTGTTCCTATTGCTACATCTAACCACTGAATATATAGGTACCAGTAACTTTACTGATATAATAACTTAAGAATATTCTGTCCTAAAAAACTCACACATAAGTACTTCTTAAGACGTAAACTTACAAACATAATGACATTGTATATAATAAGCTAAAAATGAGAACACACTGAAATAAATAAACAGTACCTTTCTTTTAACATATCTATAATCCGCTGGTCTTCGTTCCTCTATCGTGTACACAGGCGGTGGAGGTGGTGGTCGGCTAGAGTACCCGTACATTCTGTCCTCCTTATTCTTTCAGTGTAATGAATAATTGAAAAATTCCGATCAATCTGAACGGCGCTCAATACTTTTGTTGTTTACTTTTTAATTCCTTGCCGTTTATGAAGGTTATTGATTTACGACTATTTTTAACCGTTACTTCTACCGATACCAGCATAGAAAATTTTATGTTACCGTGAAATAAGGAGGACTAGGCTACTAATTAGTGCATATGTTTTCCGTGCAAATAGCCACTCCTTTTCATCACGATCCGAAAAATAACTTGCGTTTAGTGTACCAACATTAAAATCGTATCATGTAAATATATATGGGTTACAAGATACGCCCCGCTGGGCCTTCTTTGTATCAGCCCGAAGTAATTTGATACTAGGGCTATTGTTGAAGTTGATAATACAGGTAAAAACGAGGTATTTCATTCTAATCTCTCATCTTTCTAGTTTTTTTACCTAATAATATGTTGAATAAATCACCACAAGTGAAAGAAAGACCCGTACGCCAGCGCTTTAACAACAATATATGTTGTCACCTCGAAATTATAATAATATAAATAATAATAAAAGACTTTATTTAATGAGAGAACTCAATTTGAACAACATATCAATCTTACCAGAAGGCCCTAAACAAGGACAATATAAATTTAACATATTCAAACTATTAAAAACATAAATGTAAAAACATACAGGAGATATCAATTTGTATACATCAATGCGTGATAAAACCTCAAGTATAAGTTTTAAAAATGGTTAACAGATGTAGCATGACTTAATATAATGCAGGAGGCCGTTCCAAATAACACAGATCCAGAATAAAACAAAAGACTTACGAATTGTTTTCAGAATTTGGTCTAGGGGTAATAAATTGAAAATCAGAATGAAATGAAACGCAAAATGCGAGTATGAAAACATCTGAACGAGATAAAAATGAAATTAATTCACTAAATAGGAAGGAGCCTGATTATTCATTATTTTTAAACATCATAAATGCTTTTTTGAAAACAACCCTCTGTGAAAGGTCATCCACGGAATTCAGAAAAAGTTCAGTCAGATGGAGTGTCATAATCTTTGTCTAGAAAAGATTAATACACAGCAGAGTAGGACCGGAAGGTAATAATCGGCCCGCAAACCACCCGATCCTGTTTTGTTAGCATCGGGTGCGCGAACTGAATAATGGCATCGGTGGCCGAGGGCATTATTCATTTCTGGGCCGATTATCACTTTCTGTCCCTAGCCTGCCGTGTATTTATTAAACGATGTAACAATTTTTACATGACACTGTGTCCAGCACAGACATTTTAATTTTAGCCAATCACCAACGACTGAAAAATTGTTTTGAACAAAAATGACATTATGATATAAACATTGAGTTCCGTTGTTACCATTGTAATTTTTTTAAGAGTCAATTAACCCAGACTGTGATATTCCGAGAAAATATACGGTTGCTCTTGCAAGCTTTCGATGTTCCTGTCATAAATTGGAAGACAAAATAATGTACCATTTCTTGAAAGAGTATGTTCAGTTTGTTTTAACCAAAATACTGTACATGCTATTGATCGTTTCATGCCTTTTTTCAATATTCTAAGTATAATGATATTTGATATTTGAACTGGTTATCTCTTTAATTGGTATTGAAATGGAACAACAAGTTTCAAGTTTATTAGCATCATCAGCAAATCAATTGCCTTTGGCCATTTACAAAGAAAACACATGAAGTATGGCAAAGACATACAATATAAAATAGTAATAACAGTACAAATTCATACAAACAAACACTTTCATGAAACAGTTACAGTTTCAAGGGTATTCCTTATGTTGGAAATGCTGTCAAAACGGTATTTCCAACTTATCGTTGAGGTCTTATTCCATATGCCGCAGGTATTTTTCATATGGGCTGAAATTACTCCTTGACCCGCGTTCTCTGCTAAACCATCGAGCGTATTGTGTTATCCCTATTAGTAAGCACTTGTACTGTACCAACAAAAACAAGGTTTATGTTTAAGTCAACAAAAAAGGAAATCGATCTCTAGGCTCCAGGTCAAATTCAAACTCCTTGCAACTGCTGCATATCAGAGTCTAGTTTTGCTCAACTCGAATACAGCTCTATGATCTTGTCATTTCATGCTTAAGCCCTGTTCAGCCAGGCGCCAGTCAACCTTGAATGATTTACGAAATGTTACAAACAGGTTATCCCTAATGTGCAATATTATATAAATAACACATGGCTGTCGGGTTGATAGAGAATACTGTCAACCCGAGAACTGATATATTACCCCGAGGCGCAGCTGAGGGGTAATATACCAGTTCAAGGGTGGCAATATCCACTATCACCCCGAAAGCCATGTGCTATTTATTTTATTATACCGAAAGCCCTACAACTACAATATTTATAAATTACGCAGTCAAGGAAATAAATACAATACACATCATCATGTTTACAATTTAATTTTTCTCAAAACAATAAATTTAACAAAAACATTTCAAGAATGATGTTATACCTTTCAACATAAAGTAAAGTATGGTTACACTGCTGAATATGGAGTTATGCAAGAGTTATGTGCCCCAGGGTGATATGTGGAATATATCATTGGAGGGTGATATTGTATCAGAACACATAATAGGCATATGGGAGTTTTACATTGAGGTATAATGACAACAAAGAAGTGGTTGTTGTTCTTAGTGATAGTATACCCGCCAATCACATCACGTCATAGTCATCATTCGGCAAAAAAGTTAATAACAATAAGTGCAGACTGCTATAAGTTTTCCTTTTCCCAAGAATAGTTTACCACTTGGTTGCTCTTACAACCCTACCATTGAGCCGTTCAATACATAATGCACTATTCTGGTGGGTGGAATCGCTTAGTTTATCGTGCATATTTTGTATACACAAAGAAAAAAAATCTTTTTATTCAATGCCTTTTAAATAAAAAAAAGTATTTTTTCAGCTGCTTTATTTGAAGCACAGAAAACAAACACACGTACAGATGATGTCGTCAAAAAAGATTATGGCCAAACTTGCGATGTAATTTTTGACAATTTTAGAAGATTAATGATAAGAAATATGGCAAATACAATGGATCGCAAAAACAAAACCCATCTTTATGTAAATTTACAAATTAATTAAAATGAACGCCATTAATGTTCGGCTATAATAGTTACAGTGTCAGGGAAATGCTCTTCTGAGTGATACTTGGTATGGTTTTTAATTCACTTATAAACTCAATATTTCACTGATTATCATAAAATAAGACATTTTTACATTTCTACAATTATCAAATCATTTTATGCATCAGGTCGGACGGAGTAAAACCGTTCATACAATTTCCGCTCGGACTTAATAAACTTGCACTTTTCAACAAAAACCGAATGACAATAAATCTTAAATACAAACATTTTGACATTTATTATGTCAAAATATTTTGATTAAGTATCAAGTTGTGAATGTATGGTTAAAGAAATACTGGATCAAAGATACTAAATATGTAACTGGATCAAAAGGGATAAAATGAGACACTATATATACATTGTATATCATAAAATAGTTGTCTTTCTTTGATTTTAGTATCGCGGAAGTTGTCTTTCTTTACTTTGATAACGCGGATTTGTATAAATATTAATCTATATATAAATACATTCAAGTGAATTTACAAAAAAAATATTTTCCATTAATTCTTCTCATGATGATTCAAGCTTTTATATAAATGAGCCGCGTCACGACAAAACCAACATAATGGGTTTGCGACCAGCATGGATCCAGACCAGCCTGCGCATCCGCGCAGTCTGATCAGGATCCATGATGTTCGCTTACAAACCCTATAACAAGTAGTGAAACTGATAGCGAACAGCATGGATCCTGATCAGACTGTGCGGATGCGCAGGCTGGTCTGGATCCATGCTGGTCGCAAACCCATTATGTTGGTTTTGTCGTGACACGGCTCAAATGTTAAACATGAAAAAAGTATCCGTTAAAAAACAAATAACTTTTTATTGATGTTTTAAAGCATCTGTAATCTAAGATATTCTGTTTTAAACATATAAATAATGGATTATTTGGTTAGTACTTACCGAAACTTGGATGGAGAATTTCTTCTTCCAGAGGCATTAGGTTATTGTTAATGAAACTGAAGCTGTCAGGACCGTAACAGCCGCTTGATATATATCAGAAAGTGTTTGAAATTATGTTTTGATATTTTATTAGTTATTAAATTAATTAAATAGACCAAAGAATTTGAAAAATTAAACGATCTCATTGGACAAAAATATAATATCAACGGAAGAAAGTTAAGCGACTTAATAATGCAAAATGACAGCAAATACGAGTATATTCTTCGGACTAACATAGACAAGGCTGGTCATAGACTCTAGATAAAACAGAATAAATTTTCCGCGATAAGTTTCTAAACTCATCGTGAACTTCATATTGTTGAAGCATGCTCGAGTATACCAGGCTTAAACTTAGCAATAGGGCTAAATAAACATTTGTTAATTACATGTGTTTGATATATATACTTTGAATTACAATTACATAAAATAATTCAAGCAAGTAACCATAAGGCAACAAACACCAGCGTTCGTGTTATTAGAGTTGAGGACTTCGTAGGATAGTACCACATTTGAATCCATTTTGGTGTCATATTGAATTGGACAGAATAACCAAGTGTCACGTATTCCTGTGATTAGGCTTTCAGTGGGATTTAACACGATGTTGCATCTGACAGAGTAAAACTAGCGTAGGGTTTTTCACTATACAGGCGATAAGGAAAGAGCTGAGATAATTCTGAGCAGGGTCTTTCTATTTGAAAGGCCCTGCTCTGAGACAATTTGAAAGACAATATAACACTGACAATGCCGTACCTGTATGTGGCTAATACCCATGTTCATGTTTGTACTTACCTGTAGAATTCTAGAACACATGCAATGAACAAAGTGCTGATTGTATCACATTTTATCATATTTTTGTATCCCATCTCTATACAGATTGAAATCAGATGTGTTTGTTGAGAATACAATAGGAAACGAGATCTATACGAGATGACAAGCAATGTAGGTGCATGGATGAGAGTTAGCTGTGGTCATTCTCTCTATTTGTACAGTTCAAGACTTACAGTATTTACGAAAATTCAGTCTCTATAATATCGTGAAGGCAATTGAAACAGGGGCAATGTTGGCGCCTACAGTCTACACGGACAGTATATACAGGTACATAAACGGGCACTTCAATGTTATGTGCTTTCTCTTCAGCAAAGAGCAAGAAACAGCAAACTATCAATTTTGAAATTAATTAGCAAAATATGTCACATATACCATCTCATATGAAGAAATTATCTCACACCTTATAATGCTTAAACAATGACCTTTATTAATGGAACCACGTGATGTTTAAATATAAAACATACTTT
The DNA here is from genome assembly GCF_026571515.1 of Ruditapes philippinarum. Lineage (NCBI taxonomy): Eukaryota > Metazoa > Mollusca > Bivalvia > Venerida > Veneridae > Ruditapes > Ruditapes philippinarum. The sequence goes on along the minus strand of NW_026866929.1, from coordinate 100,244 downwards.
TTGGATCCAATCTTATCACTTTAGCCTCGTTCCCATTTCCACAGTCCAAAATTAAATACACCAAATATATTCGTTTCATTTTTTATAAAATACTTTTCCCCATACTATCGTACTCCAGTTACCCCTTTTGGGGGGGGTTTTGATCCCCAATGCTTTGGTCTTTAAGCGCGGCTGGAAGGTAGTCATTTATCTGGTGTAACTCTCCAGGAACGATGGTTAGGAAACTACCCGCCTATATGACTGAAATACTGTTGGGAATAGGCGTAAAATGAAACAAACAAACAAAAGCAAACATACGTAGTAATGTAGACTATTTATCATAGATTCTAGAAAGAGATGTAAGCAGCCTACTTTCTCTGCTTTTGAAGACTTTATATTCATAACCTTTGAGCCTCTTTAGCAATTCCATTTTTTAGGTTTGCCTATTGTTTTCTCACTGATGGCACATGCATTGTTTTACTTGGGGTCCATACGCCGATTTTCATGGAATGGCCAAAATGTGTCACATTGAAGGTTCAATGATAACCGCCGTATGATGCTGAAAGCCAGGAAAGACGGCAAGAAAGCAGTTTTGGTCCGGGATAAGCTCTTTATCAACAATCAGCTGTACGCGCCGCCCCCGGGCGGAACCTCGCCCTATACAGACAGGAGCCCGGGAAAAAAAAGTTGACTTGGAATAATTTTTGTCTTGGAATTTTGAAGGTCAAAAAACCTGTTTAATGACGCCGGTTCCTAAAATTTTGTTTGAAAATTTTGATTTTTCGGGTTTTTTTTCCCGAAAAATGGCAAACGTAAAAATGATTCTTTTTGAAAATCAGATTTGGGTTTATAGTCAGTATTGTTACCTTCGTAACGAAAGTTTTGTGTCTTCTCGGTAGAGGTTTCACGGCTGGTATTTTGTTTATTTATCAAAGGAGACAAACATATGGGAAGCCTGGTATGAATGTTGTAGATATTGATAAATCAGGATAGACGGAATTTTAATGGGGTATAAGTTTTGTACACGCATATTTTTTTTCATTTATCGGTAGCGATGCTTTTATATATGTTTTTTATATATTCCTCCAAATAATTCAGTTTACTTTAATATGAACGAATTGGGGATTTTTGGAAAAGTATTAGAAGAAAAATGTTTCGAAAAATATTCTGAAAATGGTTCGTTTCAAGTTATTAAAGAAAGAGATTTAAATGCTAGAATAGTTAACAGAAACGATTACTTGAATAATGAGTCGAATTTTAATAAATATTTTACATTTTTTATGAATAGAGATATTTGGGAAATATACTTTTTTGGGGATTTGGCCACATAGGTTTTTAAAATGGATGAAGGGTTTTAAACCCGGGGTTATTTAAAAACTTTTAGATTTTTCAAATTATAAAATTAAAATTTTAAATGGGTCGTTGTGGGGGACGTTTGGCCGGGGAATGGGAAGTTTTACAAATTTAAACCAAAACCGGAAATAGCCTGAAAAGACTATTGTTTGCACGTGGATTTTTTTCCTTTTAATTAGAAATTTTTCATTGCAGTTTTATATACATTTTCAAAAAATTCCCGTTACAATTTATTTTTTAAAGAAAAATTGTTTTTTTGAACCCAAAATTGAAAATATTTTTCCGGTTGAAAAGTTTGAATTTTATGTTTAAGAAAAAAACCCTCAAGATTTTAGAAAAATTTTTATGGAATTAAATTTAAAAATTCGTATTAAGAGTAAGGGTGGAATAATATAAAAACTAAATATAGATTTTGATACAGGTATAGATGATATAGCTCAGTGTTTATATGACAATGCTCGTTCTGTTTTTGGTACGAGAAAATTGTACATAGTTTTAAAGAAATAATGAACGTAAAGGTAAAAATCCTTGGTTTAAACAATTGAATGTTGAAAAAGTTTGCAAGAAAAGAATTACGTAATGCAAATAGAAATTATTAAATATGTATGTCTACAGATAATAGAGACTTACTAGTTATAAGGCGAAGAGACGATATAAACAGACAAAACGAAGAGCGATAGTACAATACAAAAATAGACAGAAAGATAAACTTCATAATTTAGCGAAAAATAGTCCTCAAAAATTTTGGTCTGAGATTAAAAACTTAAGTCAAGTAATCCAAAAGGGTCTAAAATAAGTAAAGATCAATTTTATGAACATTTTAAAGATTTGTACGGTGACAGGGATATTTTTACTGATAGGGATGTAGAAGATAATATAAATAATTCGGAATCAGACGATATTTCAGTTGATGAATTAGATGTAGATTTTTCAATTGAAGAAATTGAAAGGGCAATTACTTCTCTTAAAAAAGGCAAAAGTAGTGGGGATGATCTTCTTACACCTGAACTTTTTATAGATTGTAAACACATTATTTCATCATTATTATGTAAATTATTTAACCACATGTATTCAAAATGTATATATCCAGAAAGTTGGACTAAAGGTATTGTGGTGCCTGTACCTAAAAAAAGGTGACCTGACTAATATAAATAATTATAGAGGTATTACCCTTACAAGTATTTTTTTCAAAAGTATTTTCAATCATATTAGATAACAGACTAAAGAAAGTGGTCGCAAAATGTAAATGTATTAGATGAATGTCAATTTGGTTTTAGTAAAGGAAAAAGTACTGTTGATTGCATTTTTGTTTTGAATAGTATTATAAGTAGAATATTGAATTATGAAAAGAAGAAAATGTATATAGCTTTTTGTAAGATTTTTAAAAGGCGTTCGATGTGGTATACAGAAATGGTATATGGTTCAAGTTAATTTCTTATGGTGCATCATCAAAAATTGTAAATATGCTTAAAATCATGTATGAGAATGTAAAAGCATGTGTCAAAGTAAATGGCAGTTTATCTGATTATTTCGACACATATATGGGAGTAAAGCAAGGAGAACCATTATCTCCTCTATTATTTCTGTTTTTTATTAATGATATGCGAATTCAACTTAGCGAAGACACTTTAGATACATTTACTGTTGACGAATTACAGATATTTCTATTGCTATTTGCTGACGATACTGCTTTATTTTCTTACTCTGTGGATGGTTTACAGCATTTGTTAAACAAACTACATCAATACTGTGCAAAGTTGGGTATTATGGTCAATACGAACAAAACTGTAGTAATGCTTTTTAAAAATGGAAATAGGAATGAAAATGTTGATGTATTTTATAAATAATGAGAAATTGAATTTTGTTAAATCATTTACATATCTTGGTGTTACTCTATCTTCAAATGGTAAATTTTATCAAACACAGAAAAGCCTTATCAAAGCAGGCAAACAAAGCACTATATTCATTAAATGCCCTGTTTTGACAAAGTGCAAATGGATATTTCTGAAAAGATAAAATTGTTTGATGCTATGGTATTACCAATTTTAAATTATGGTTCTGAAATTTGGGGCCTTCATAAAGCTCCAGATATTGAGCGTATTCATATCAAGTTTTTTTAAAGCAAATATTAAATGTCGACAACAAACTGTAAATGCAACCGTTTATGGTGAACTAGGTAGATTTCCTTTGTATGTGTATAGAAAAATAAGAATTTTGAAATATTGGCAAAGTTGAAGAATAATCGAGATTCTTTGATTTATAAAGTGTATGAAATGGTAGATGTTAATGGTATTATTGTGAATAGATGGTCTTTGGAAGTTAAAGAACTATTAGATGAACTTGGCTTCTCGTATATGTGGAACTACGTTGATATCTCAAATGGTCAATTGCAACAATTAATACAAAGAGTAAAAGATCAATATATTCAAATGTGGTATAATAGTATACATAGTATGTCAAAATTAGATACATATTGCTTATTTAAAAACGACTTTTCCTCAGAAAAATATCTTATATGTATTAATAATATAAATTACAGGAATGCATTGTGTAGATTTAGATGTTCTGCACATGACTTGTTGATTGAAGAAGGCAGACATCGGAATATTGATAGAAACAATAGAAAATGCACTAAATGTAACATGAATGTGATTGAAAATGAATACCATTTCTTGATGGTATGTCCATATTATAGATCAATAAGAATGGAAAATCTGACAAGATATTACAATTCTTGGCCAAGTATACAGAAATTTAAAAATTTGATGAAATGTGAAAATAAATGTACTCTTAACAAACTTGCAAAATATATCTATCTGGCTAATTGCAAACGTGGAAATGTACAATTAAACGATGAATTTTAGTAACTTTAACGATATATTATACTTTTATACAAATTATATAAAGTACACATTTGTAAATATGTATTTGTCAAGTCGTTACAATATGTACTTACTGTCTTAACTGTATAATTGTCATAAATATTTATTTTATTTTCTCAAAATTGTCTACATGAACTAAATTCTTTAAATACAATTAAACATGTCAATCACCCGGTTTATGAAACACGTATGCACTAATAATTTACATATTAATGTATATCCTGTGCTATAGATTGTATATATAATTTGTTAACAGCTTTTCGAATGTCTTGTTAATATGTTTCACTTTGTGTGATAAATTATGTTATACTTTTCTCATAATTATGTTACTCTTTACCGCCATACATTGTTACAACGTATTGGCGATGAATATGTATATATGTTTGTGCCAAATAAAATGTTTGTTCTGTTCCGTTCTGTTCTGATCACATCTGCGGCTATTTCCAAATTCAAAATTTAACCATTTCATGTTAAATGTTGAATTTTGCACAAATCCAGCGTATTTGCCGTTTTGAACGTTTATTAAAGATCCCGTCTTTCTCTAGGTTTTTAGGGTTTTATTCAATTGACAGAAACTTACTTTGGCCAAAAAATGATGTTTACATGATTGTATACAACAATGCTTTGTAAGGCCACATGTGTCACAAATCACATTCGTCACAATTGTGAAGAATGAGATCACATTCGTCACAAATTTTGTGATGCATGTGATCCAATGTTTTAGACAATCACATTCGTCACGAGTTTAAAATCACAAATGTCACAAATTTGAGATAAATATTGTTTTCTTCAATGCTTTTCACTGAGTCACAAACGTCACAAATTTTTAGGACTTAAATCAATTATTGGAACTAAAACTACAGACATTTTTATCCCCTCCCCGCTGATGAAATCGGGAGTGATGGGACTGTTTTAGCGTGTTCGTCCGCCTGTCAGTCCAGATTTAGTTTCCGCACTATCCGGCCATTGATTAGTTATTATACACTGTATATGGAATCATTTCGTTTCCACGCTATTTTTCAGCAACTTCTGGATGGATATCGATGCTGCAACTTTGTAGGAACCTTCATTCACAAACCAGTTGCACATATAACCAGCATATCTCCATTTCTTTTTAAAAACAGACTTATTGCCCCTTGTTGTTGTTGTTATTTATAAAACACTGTATATAGAACTATTGCTTTTCTGCGCTCTAGGAATTTCAACGAAATTTAGTTTAATATAAAGAGGAGATTGCGCATCTCGAAAAATCTCGACGGGACACTAAAAGGATTTGGTCCGACTTGAGGGTACGGTCGCTTATATGGGCTTTCCGGCGGCGACTTTAGATAAACACATAAACAAACAAACAAGATGTGCATATCATCATCATCATCATCATCATCATCATCAGTATTTCCCGTTTGGCCGTTTAATACAGAGTTATGATCCATAATTTATTATCATTTATTGTTCATAGAAAAGCATTAATTCAACCCTATTCTTCAACAAATCTGCTGAATAATTTAAACAAAACTATGTGGGTACATCTAATACCAAGCGGAGATGTGTATATTGACGGCACTTACCCGAAGTTAAGACCCCTGGTTGCTTAATATTCAGTCAGATAACTTAAGTATTTCATGTCTTCAAATGTTAAATATATCTAATTTTAATTGTGTGGGAACCTTCAATACAAAAAGGGCATGTGCATTATCGCCGTGACCTTGAGTGATATGGGCCCTGATAATTTATGCTTTAACCGACTATTTCCCCGGAGTCTTTATTCGAAATGTATCCTGCAATTGTTTAATTTTCAATCAGTATATGATGCTGTCGGCGGTAAACATTAATTCAGCGAATTTGCTTGCAAGATATTTGAATGACCTCGTGTAATTATAGCTTCGCAAGACCAATCATATTCTACAAGAAATGTAGCAATACCATTACGACAATGCGACAGTTCTATGAAGACAATACAATGCCGACGATACGATATTGCAACAAGTTAGTACGATGGCGATAATGCAATGGTGGTGAAAAGATATTGGTATCGTGATGTCGACATCACAATATCGATTTATTGCATTGTCGCCCTTGTACTATCGCACTGATATAACCACGATTGTCCTTATGATATTCCGTGTATCACATATTGAAAAATAAACTTGTGACATTTGTGATTCGCCTGTTTAAAAATTCTCAATTTTGCTTGTGACGTTTGTGATTGGCATTTTTACCCGATTTTGGTCAATCACATTCGTCACAAAAGTCATTTGTGACGAATGTGATCACATTCGTCACAAATTCATAAAAACTTGTGACGAATGTGATTTGTGACACATGTGGCCTAACAATGCTTTCAGTAGTAAGATCTCTTTGTCAATTATTAACGGGGTCAAAATTTAATGTTACACATTCGACGTTGTTAAACATATCTAACATAGCTATAAGGTTATAAGAAAGAAAGAAAGGGTGCGTTTAAGTAATTTGATAAAAGGTAAATATTATTAAAGTTGTTATTTATCTTTTATGTTATTTGATACTTTAAATCATAAAAACAAATTTACTGTGAAAACGTTTGTATCTGCATACAGGTTAAGTATAAAATGAGCCGCGTCATGACAGACCCTATAACAAGTTAAGAAACTGATAGCGAACAGCATGGATCCTGATCAGACTGCGCGGAAGCGCAGGCTGGTCTGGATCCATGCTGGTCGCAAACGCATTACGTTGGTTTTGTCGTGACGCGGCTCAAATGATTTATTTTAAAATGCATTGTTTATGCGCTCGTACTATTTATATTGGAAATAAAGCATATTTATGTTGGAAATAAATCAAGTAGATATTGACAATTTAATTGTTTATATAAGCATAGTACTTGATTGATGATTGATTTAAGTTTTATAAATCAATTAACCGAGATTATATTTTATACAATATTTAAGATTTGAAATAATAGAGTAATTATGTCGTTTCAGTATGATCATATACAGACAAGTAATTAATAATTGTAAATTAATAACTATATTTGTCGTGGGTTGACTGCAAAACTGTTGTAAATTCTTCTTTATTTCATATCAGTTATTACAGTTAACCCTCGATTTAGTGTCATACCTGACGTAAAATACAAATAGAATACATAACCTTGATTCATTAGTTAACATTTAAGGTAATATATAAAATCACGACAGAACGGCCATTAGGGGAAAGAGCAGAGTGAGACTAAGAAACAGAACGTTTCAATTACAACGCTTGATACTTTATACATCGATCTCTTCGTAATGTTCTTTTGGAATGACACATGTTTACATCTCGCACAGATGGACGGACGGACAACGCAAAAACAACCCCCTCCTCTCTCAATTCCATCGGCCGGAGATGATAGAATAATTTCAAGAAAAAATGCATTATTAAAAATAATTCAGGAGAATGTATTTTAAAAGCTCATGAATTTCGTATATTTAAAGTGTTATTTTTATTTTGTAAATGTATGCGTTAAATGCGTGTAAATAAGGGTGATAAGTCTACAATGCATATAAAGAGTAGGCCTATATATGTTGTAGAGTTGTCCTTCTTGTAAACTAAGTCTGTTCTGTTTTATGTCTGTTTTCTGTATGCGTTTTTATGTTTAATATTTGTAAGTCATGAATATATTAGACTGTAATAAAAGAAAAAAAGAATGAAAGCTGTTGTGTTATTCTCAGACCAGGAAAGCATGTGAAATTCTAACAAAATGAGCTCTTTGGCAATGATATTCATTTAGAAAAGCATAAACAATGTTATTAAGACCAATAAAGTGTATAAATGCAATAAAGTTTTATTATTTATGATGGCCGTAGGTTAATGTTAACATAAATTTTGTACATGAATGAAATTCTAAAAGGAAAATTACTTTAGTAAAATGACAACTAAATGAAATGGCACCTTGGATTTCTATTCAATATTTCAACTCGAAGGCTTCATAAGTAGTTTTTAGCACGCATTTCATCTTTTTTTCCCCAAAAACAACTGTAATCCTTGTTTTGTAAATGCAATAAGTAAAATTTATAGCAGATACAACAAGTGCTATTCAGCTTCTGTCCTCATATCTTTTTTTAACAAATGAAATACAATGGGCGTACACATTCGTTTAACGTTATTACAAAAAAAGAAAGAAAATATTTTTTTAAACAACAGTTTACTATTGGTATACATAAGAAATATAGTATTAATTAACAGAATGTTCATAAAAATGTATAAATAATATAAAAAAAAGCGAAACAATCAATATATACAGCCAACATGCAATATATTGGAGTGAAACATATAGTCAACAATTTAAAAACCATCCATTTTTCGTTTTTTGTCATAGTTGAGGAACTGATATACTGGTGCGGCCATTCTACCATGTGCCTCTACAACAGGCTTCATATCGGCCCGGTACATGTCATCATTAGATGGAGGGGGGTAGTCCTCTTTTGTCACAGGCAGGTTCTGGAACTCTCCACCCACCTGATATACAAAATGTAACATATAATGGTATAGTATTTTTACCAGTCAAAACGTCAAATTATGAGGGGTTCTTTCTTCAGAATTTGTAACGCAGATATAGTTACTGACAACGATGAACTTGATGTAAATACAATGAATATAGAAGGTATTTGTCATTTCGTATAAAATATTGTTCTTCTATAAGAAAAAGCATCAAGACTGACATGCATTTAAGGCTGAATGGGTTAAACTATACTTTTACAATTTCAACAGTTTCACAAAAGAATATGTTTAACAGATACACTAAAATTAGACAGAACAAAGGTTACCTTCAGCATGTCCTTATAATCATACTCTCTAATATCTGGGATGAGAATTATAGCGGCCGTTATACACAGTGTAATGGCGAAGACAGTGAGTCCCATCGACCAGCCGGCGTAATGGAACTCCGGCATATAAGCTAACCACACTATCATACCGATGATGCTGAATACAACTTAAAATACAGAAATATTGTAATTATCAAATATAATTTGTAACCACAGTATAGATTTGAGGACCGTTTGAGTACCATATGGACTGTAAAAACGTTACTTTGTATTGTATATATGTTTCGATTTCGATCATTTAAAATGTGCAAGAAAAGCTCAATTTTGTCACTTGATAAAAGATGTACATGTAATTTGTTATTTGAACAAAATACCACGGTAGTTCACGTAAGTATATAAAGACTATAAAATTGTAGAAACTATATATGGAAATATTTTATGGTGTAAATGCCTGATAGTTTCTAATGTTGTAATAGTGTTATTAAGGTGTGATAAAACAGAACAAAAACAAAGCATTTTTTCTAACAGCGTACCCTACATTAACAGAATCAAAATTACAATTCAATACAGACTTCTTAACAGCAATAATTATGACGGTGTAAGATATTAGATATTAACATTAGAAAAGTTGAGAAGTTGAGAAGATACCTGCACCAAGCACCAGAGATATTATAGCAATGGCCATGCCACGTGTCCTTGACCTTTGAGAACCAACGTAGAATGCAAGGCAAATTGTGGGGACGAAGATTAGTATCAGAGCAATTGATTCCATTCCTCTCACCGCCTTTACATACTCTGAAAATTTAGACACATTAATTTATTATACTAAAGCAACGTATTAAAAAAAAAGGACACGCGAAAAAAAACAACATTATTACCTTCGGCCATTGTGATATTTATTTATTGTAAAACAATATTAACTTAAGAACTAAACATCGAGATAAAGTAAACATTCAATATTAAAGGTTATTACTATAATTGTGCGTTGTGTTTTAATCTGTGAAGTCTAAATCAATCTAGTTAACAAAAATTATGTATAATTCTATAAATGTTTCACATCGGTTGATGTTTTGAAAGATACGTTAGATTAATATTGCTATATTGGTTGATGTTTTGAAAGTTAATTCAGATTAATATTGTTAATCAAATGTTAATTGAAAATATCAATGCAATTGTATATTGTGCATACTTTTCATGTAGCTGTCGGGAATGTCACCGTCGGTACACGGGGCTTTGTACGAGCCTGAACAATCTGTCATCTTCCATAAACCTATACCAAAATTACTCTTATCTCGTGCTGTATTCCTGACATAGATAAAACATACACGCTTGTCATATGAAATGTTTTAAAAGAACATACAAACACAGAAAAAATGTAGCATTGAAATTTTACCCATTGTGAGGGGTCTTTTTTAAGATCTGGCATGGACATTTCCCCCTGAAACGTGTAAAGTGAATATATATAGTAGGTTTGTTGTGATACAAAGTGAAAATTTGAAGTCATGACAACAAAATGTAAATTTAAGTTAACCATTTGGGGGGGGGGGGGGGGGTACGATTCTTGTATAAGAAATGTTGAAAATTATCATAATTCCTACCATTCCTTTTATCATTTTTGATTATGCTACATAACAAAACAATGCACACTCATTTCATGTATCGTTATTCAGAATCCAGTACATTATGTTATATACGGTAGGTGATTTTATCCTGGCAATGGTGGACAATATTACTATGTACTACAACAGTAAGTGAATCTTAAACTTAGGGAAAAGGGTCACAGAAATAACAAAATAGAATAAAGTACATTTGTATTAATAGGTATAAAACTGTTAATACAATATTGGTTCCGATATAAACAAGACATCAAATAAATAAAATGAATGTTAATATAAATATCTTTACAAACCTTGCCATCCAGTAATTGGTACCATAACCTGTACAGTGTAAACTAAAGGCTAAAACCAGCAACAATAACGATAGTTTGGCCCATGTCGAGGCCTCCCCACAAAAAGCCATTTCTTTTTTTCTAATTTTCTATTTAACTTTACGAAAATAATATTTCCAATATCAAAAGTATGAAGAAGAAAAATTGGTGACACGATTATTATTGAAATGTGTCCAAAATAAAAACGAAGACTGAAATACGATAATGTATTAAGATTTCGGTGCTTAGTATTGTTTAAGAAACTTTTTGTCATTGATCACCCAAGAATGATATATAAAGAAATTAATGAACCTTGCTAAAAACAAAAAGTCTCGATAACAATGAAATGGTTGAATTAAGTTCGATTGAACAATTACGTCATTTTTAGACCTCAGTGTGCCGACTTTTTTTAATTTATGTTGTTGTTTCAAAACAAGTAGAAATGTAAAGTTGTAAACTATTATTATGTTTATATAGCACAATATTTTTAATTAAACAACTCAATTGCGACTGCGAAGCGGTGACATATCTACCTCTCAACTCAGGAATCATCGGTTTAAACCTTTATGGCGTCATGACCATGGCAAGTATACTGGTGGACTCCAACGTAATTGATATGCATGTAAGTTGAAATAGGTGCCTTAAATTGGAGATTAAAGAAATTTAGTATATTACGACAAAGTTCTTATAAACCAAATCAGCACAGTTTCTTACTTAAACATGTGCTTTATTTCCGACCGGTATACCCCTGTCCCCACATATCTCACAAATCTGTTAGACACTGGAATAATGTGTCCGTTGGCTCCGGTTAGGACGTGCATTTCCTGTTGTGTTTTTTTTTCCTTTTTTTCTTTTTCTTTTATTTTCTTTTCTGTGGTGGTGGGGTGTAATACGTTGCCTTTATGTGAACGCTCCAAGATAACTTTAACAATACGTTCAATGCATATTTCTGGCTAATCTGCTGGTTAATGTAGCAATTCCTTGTATTAATAATAATCTGATCTATAAATAACATGATTGCGATAATACACCATTTAATAAACTCACAATCATTGATATTTATCCGCGCTAAAAGGGGGACATTTAATATTGATAAATCTGTTAGCTAAAAATCTTTCAAATTTTCTGTATGTAAGAATGTCTGTATATTGTAAAGAGATCGATTATAAGGAACACTATCGTATCCCAGCAGTCGCTTGGTCAATCAATACTCGGAAAGATTTTTCTCAAAGTAACAGCTGCGCATGGAATATCAAGTTGGAATAAGGCTTTTTATTTAGATTAAAAAAGTGACTACGCTGGAATAGTAAGTAAATTATGATCATAGCTTGCTGTTGTTTCTTTTTCAAAATGTAGATTTGATAATCATTTAATTTTATTGATCAACATGTGTGACATTGAATAGCATGAATCAGTGCTGTAGCTCGTGTCACATTATTATGTTGTTGCAGAAATTACAATATCATCAAAATCACGTCTTTATGTTGCTGCAGCCGTCATTTAATTGGTAATCCAAGACCATGTGCTCCCAAAATATATATAGTAAAATACGGAACTTAAAAAAAATTATAATTGATATAATTATAATTATCACTGTAGTGTTAAAGCATATTTCACATACGTCACCATGTTAGGCCTGTATTGACCCTTGCAGCAGACAATTACGCATGCATGTTGTTTAGTAGTGTAATGTTTAGATTTACACTGTAGAAATATAGACGTGCAGAGAAATATAGAAGCTGTGTCCCGAGGTTTGATGAACATTACAAATGCTTGCTGTTACTGTTTGTAAATTATCATCATAGTCATTAAATGCATCGGAAATTCCTAAGAATATTGGTTGATGAACTATATAATGGTAGTTGGATTTTTACAATGCAATATTTATTTTATCATCGCTTGTTTGGTTTAAACATATTTATTTAAGCTCGATTGCGAAACGAGTTCTTGCAAATTATATTAATCATTTCGAGTCCGCTTCCTGGAACCAACCAGTACTGTTGTCCTATGAAGAAACATGGTCGTGATCCGAGTAGGGCCCGAACCCATGATCCCTGGGTTGAGAGGCAGACACCTTAACCATTAGACCACCACTCCCCTTATCATCACTGAAAACGCGATATATTCATTTCTTTCTAATTCCGGTCATTTATGTTACACAAACAGTCGTAATGTTTCTTCAGAGGGAAAGATGTCAAGGAAGCATTTATAATAAATAAATCATTTGTCTACCCCCTAAAAAACCATAAAAATTATACCACACGTACTTGTCTTCCTTGATATTGTTCCCCTATATATACAAATAAAGTGCATGTGACTGCAGTACAAGAGAACATATAGTGATATGTCACTACCAGCAAATGTAGCAGTATTATTACTGTAGCTTTCTTCATTTTCTTATATCAATGACAGATATGGTGGCTGATTTGGTACACTTTGCGCGTTGCGTTGTCGATAGCGATAGTTGGTTCGAAAGTGTGTCTTTAAGCTATATCTTCCTACACAAACGAACTAAAATAAATTCTATATAAAGTATGACCATAGCAGGCGATACGAAACGATCTGTACGTCTTACGTCTTCAACTACCTTCCCGCTTTTCTATTGTACTCAGCTTCCTGATAAACGGCATTTTTGACTTGCGCAAGTCTATCCGTAATGTTCTGTGTGATTGCACGAGATCTCATACTGCACGAGTTACAAGATGATCAGATATAGAAAGCCACCAAGGGACATTTTGGAGCCAGGCCTCGATACTAACTTTTTAGCAGGTGGTAAGCCGGACCACTGGATTTGAAATTTAAGAATAAGATTTAAAATGTTAATCTATAAAAGAAAAAATATATAATTATAAGACGTACCACATCACAGCAATGAATATTTGAATAACAGTAAGAAATTTTCTTACTGTTATTCAAATATTCATTGCTGGGATGTGGTACGTCTTATTATTATATATTTTTTCTTTTATAGATAAACATTTTAAAAAAAACCTATTCAATTATCTAATTCTTTACCTTGAAAATAATGAGAAACAAAATAATACCTTCATTATACACACTGCGGTATACCGTACCCCGGATATTGCTCGATATAATGAGGACTTTCATCCCATTTCGCGACTTTGAACGAGGGCAAAAGGTAATTAAGTTCAGTGACGATATTTAGTCATTTTGAATTGGTTTGATATAAATTTTATAGAAAAAGAAATACTTCGATAATTTCTCTAGTTACTAAAAACCCAAAAATGTTGAGAAATAGCTTTGAAATGTAATAAAGAGGTAAAAGTCGTCTCTTTGCTCGCGTGATAAATGAGCTCGGATCAGTCAAATTTGATGTTTTTGTGCATTTACTTGCTTAAAAGAAAAACTTGAATCGAGTGAAATGTGATAATGATGGTAATGTTAATGTTGTATATATTCAATCAACAATAGAACATCAGATGACAGTGCATTTTGAGAATAAATACACATGTCAGTGTAACGAGTATTGCGTTAGAGTTGCCTGCCGGTGTCACGAGTATTGCTTTTTAGTGTAACGAGTATTGGTTATCAATATAGAGTAAATGCAAGTAGTAAACACAGAGTATTTGCCACATTTAATCTTAAATATTTCTTATTGTGTTAACTTATTTACGATATATGTGCAAAATAGGCAGAGTTCGGGGGTACTTTACTGGATACATCTGCGAATAATCCAGATTTTCATTCCTGCTCATGAAAAATCTCAGTCGAACGAACTCAGCAATTTTTTGTGTTACAAAGTTCTCGTTGCTATCGCAGGATCAACCTTTCCAGAATTTGTTAATAATTATTGCATATCTTACTTTAAATAGTAAAAAATGCATCCAAAGTGCATTAATGCTGCCTCAAGAGTGTCAATAGTAGACGATTTTGAGCAAGTGTGTGCCACGGTTCAGAACTGTTCACTAATTCCCGGGACCCTCGGAATACCGTACCGCGGCTCTACCGAATGAGCTATCCGGCCGCTTTCACATCATCACACCGAATAGTGAACAGTTCTGAACCGTGACATTATCTAATATCAACCGACTTCCTACTATGCCAAAAGTCCATATAAAGATAACTTTCGGTCATTTTGCACCTGAACTCTAGCAACGGAAGACCGTCTGCACGTGAAATTTGTTACGTCATTAGCAATTAGGTACCGTATGACTGCCGAGCGGGTATAGCTCAAAAAACCGAATAATGGATTTTAATAAGTTTATGATAAAGGCAGCAAATACAATAAAAAGGGTTTGTTCCTTATAATCTTTCACCTCATAAAGGCGTGTTTTGAAGGATTTAAACCCCACCCTTTTGAGGCTTCAAATAGTGTAAAACATGCGCTATTTAGGCCCGAACACTGTTTTTTTTTTCGTTTGAGAAATTTTGTGTAAAAGAGTGATCACTTTTCGGCTCCACCCCCATTAAAAAGGTACATCAAGGGGGTGCCACAGGGGGAATGTGCCCCCTTCTGTTTGGGGGTTTGAATCGCCGACAAGATTTGGGACTTTTGTGGGGGCTGGGGGCTAAAATGGCCTGAAGTTGAATGAAAGGTAGTAAGGTACCATGTAATCAACGCCGAAAAGCCTTAAACTTTATCTCAATCAATTGAAAAGTTGCTGCACCTTGAACTCAGTTTTATAGAAAAAAAAAACAACGCAAAATAGAGAATTTTTGGCAATTTTGAGACGTCCCCCGTTGCCATGGTAAATGAAAAATATAAAATTGAGCATGCTATTCCACAGGCTATGGTCCAGCCAACATTTGTGCCCAGTTTGATCAGTATTTCAGCATTTTTTATAGTTTCATAGCAGTTTGAACTTGTATCAGGAGGCTTAATTCAATGAAAACAGCCATTTTCACGATATGCTCATGCGGTAAAGGGTTAAGACGATACCGGCATGCTTGGACGGCATAAGACCGCGGGCCAATATTTTAGTAAGTGTGTCGATATGTTTTCTTTAAGGCAAACTTGCCCTGTAAAAAACTTAAGTTATTATTAATGTCATCAAAAAATGTGTTTTTATTTCTTCTTATTTTCAGAGATGGGTCTCCTTGCTCTACCCTGCTCCCAATCCTGCTTCCGACCCTGCACACACTTTATTTCATCCATAGTGTGATTTTCAATCAAATGGGAAATTAAATCTCTGTATATTTGCCTATAGAAAAGAACAGTAATTAATAACACTGAAAATGCATTTTGAATCTGAAATATTTGAATAAATATCATATAAAACAGTACATTATCGGCAAAATAGAATGGATTCGATAAACAGACGTAAAAAGTAGACAAAGATATCGATTTTCCATACTAATGTGCTCATTCTGTTTTGCAATACACTGTACACTTAAGTTGGGCTATTTTGCAATACTCTGTACACTTAAAATCAATACTCGGTACACTTTCTTGTATCTTTTTTGGCCTGTATCTTTTTGTACTTTCACACTTTTTGCCTGAAATTTGGCCAAAGCATACTTGAATAGTGAATAAAAAAATTGCTCGATTCAATTTTTTTTTATATTGGTAATATTATAACTTCGAACGATTCTAAAGTATCGCGGTCAGTATTTTCTAGTGAGCAGCGGATCGTTTAGGGGTATTTTAATCAATTTTACAAATACCTGTAATACTTTTATGTCTTTTAGAGCTACAAAATACCTCTAGATATATAAAACCCGTTTAGATAAATAAAATAGCCATTAGTTTGGAAAAAATTGTCGCTGAACTTACCTTCGTTCCCCGTTCAAAGTAGCGAAATGGGATGAAAGTCCTCATAATATCGAGCAATATCCGGGGTACGGTATACCGCAGTGATACATGTAGTTGAGCTTATTATCTTCAAAGATTTATAATACAGAATTTTTTTAGCAACCTTTTTGTTCGTTTGTTCATATCTATTTATTACATGAAGTATTTCTAACCTTTTAAAGTAATTTTAACTCTGGAAGAAATGGATAGCTTATTGTTGAAATAAAGAAAAGTAGGCATAGAGATACTATATATATATATATATATATATATATATATATATATATATATATATATATATATATATATATATATATATATATAATATATATATATATATTGTTCCCTCTTCTTTTGTTTGCTGCCATTATTAAAGTTTCTAAAATTTAAGTCTTATCCTATATCACATACAATATCATTATTAATTAAAATGCAGTACTAGCGTCATTTGAACATGAATGAACCTTAATTGATATAACATATTATTTACTCTTTTAATTTGCATTAGCAAAATTTTGGCGAGTTAAAACAAAAGTAATTGATGCTTAAGAAGTTCTTTAACTTATGATGTTAATGAAGATATCCATGTACAGTACAATTCGGAAAATAATTTTAAACACTAAGAATATCACATGTTATTGACAAATTTGCCCCATTCTCCCAGATAAGCCTTGCACCATCCAGAAAATTCAAGTGGTCTCCCGGACCACCGCTTATGTCGAGGCCTGGGAGCTATGCCTTCCGCATGCGTTTTAAGGGGGGGGGGGGGGGGGTCGGTTGTGAGAATTATATGTTTTCTTAACCTGCCGGTATACTCAGTAAGCTACTTAATGGTAGGTCGATCCCCAAAGTTTTTTAATCAATTTATATGTAATTTACAGAGGCAACAACGAAACAACATGTACATATGATATCAAACAGATTTAGAAAAAGTTGACATCGTTTTACTTACGTTCGGTCGATCATATCAGATTAATATTATACAAAGGTCAGTTATAATTCTGGCCCCAAAATCTGGGGGGGGGGGGGGGGGTAAGAGGGAGTTTTACTCCTGTCAAAAGCTTCGTCCTGCGGGGACGGTCAGAATGCAAATATCTCCTTAAAATAAATGCCCCTTCACAAAGTACTAATTGGTGATATTATCCCGGCTACTTGTGGCCAGTACAAACCCAGCACATTGACCCTGATGCGCGGGAAAAATCTGTAAATCTTGTGTAATTTAGTTTGTTGATTGAAGTTAAATTAATAATATTATCTAAATATTAATTTTAAAATATATTAAACTCACCAGGGTAATAATTAGTTTGAACCATGCTCACGTTTATTTTTAGGTTTGTTTGTTTGTTTGTTGTTGTTGTTTTTAAATAAAAAATATGCGGCTATGATGTGTCCCATGATTGAGTACATTGGTACACATTGATAATGTAACAAATTAATTAAATTCAGCTTTAAGTGCAGCCTGACCAAAGTTCAGAAATATTTATATTATTGCTTACATGTAAATGCGTAGCGTTATTTAGAGCTGATTTTAATCAGATTGTAAGAAGTGTGATCTGAAACTTCCCCATCCAGAGTCTTTGTCATTTCCCCCAAGCACAACTCTTATTTGCCATTTTTGGGGGTTATAGCAGGAACTTAGGCCGGTTGGGGTAGCGCAGTGGAGTCCATGGTATTATACAGCGGCGTAGCTACTATTAGGCCATGTAGGCACGGGCCTACAAGTTGGTCAAATAATTAACATTTTCAAAAGTCCCAAAAATACAATAAAACAGGCGAGAGTGGAGTTAGTAGTGAGTTCAAGCCATAGAGTCGAATCAAGTGTGTGCGCATGATTTACCATCCTCAATAAAGTATGCATTTTATCAAATTCATAGTTTAAAATTATTGTTTTGATAATTTTCCTTGAACATACTTTGGAACGTGCATTTTGCTCTTTTTAATCTGAACTTGTTTTTTTTTTTTTTTTTTGCTTCCGGGGGCTACGCCTCCAGACCCCCTTTTATGTACCTACAAGTAGAGAAAAGCTGGCTACGCCCCTGGTATAGGCAAATACATACATACAAATACATACATACATACATATATGGGTACAACCTGGGCGTGAGTAGTATCAAAAATACAGTATACATTATTCTTACTGATGATTGATAAAAGTAAACAAACAGTTAAAGATAAGATTAGATAAGATAATCTTTATTTATTGTAGATTACAGTGACACATAATAACACTAGCTAAGATAGTTCCGACATCACAAACTATCCTTTAACATGCAAACAAATAAATAAACTACATATAAAAATAGATTAAAGGAATCAATTATTCATCTTTGATAAAAGCTGTCAAATAATTTACAAGATAGATAAGCACATATGGATAAAATAATTATTGATCACAACTTACAAAGTATGCCTTTAAAAAAAATTATGGTTAATATTTTAAACTCTAAATTTATCAATATTTGATGTTAACTAACGAAACTCGGTCATTTATTTTGTTTGTTTGTTTTGTTTTTTTATTTAAGTTCATTGTTGTTACTATAATACAAACCAAGTTTTAGTTTCTTTAACGTCTTTATTTGATCTCATTATTATTATTCTGATTTACATGAATCATTTAACATGACCACAAGTTATTCTATTCTATTCTATTCTATTCAATTCAATTGACAGATTATGAGGAATAAAATTATTATTGAAATTCTGCCTAAACAGTAGTTTAAAAATTAGCTCATAGAGCGCGTCTCACTGATTCATTTCTTAATTCATTTTGCTACACCCTACTGTAGCATCGACCGCTTGCAAAATGACGTTAACCCATGTGACATTTGCTCACTGCGCATGCGCCTTTTTAAGGAAGTTGAATCAGCCATATTATTTGGACACCTCACATACCAAAACATTTGTTAAACCAATTTAGGCCGCAAATATTATTCTCTGAAGAAAATTATTTAAGAAATCATTAAGTGAAGATGTCGGATTACGATAGCAACCCATTTGCAGACCCTGAAGCTGTGAACCCGTTCGCGGTGAGGACAGAAATGTTTTCTATTGTGACATTTTCATAATTTTTGTCAATAATCTGATACAATTTCTATTTTCGCCGATTATGTGTTAAGTACTTAATTCTGTATGATCTTTTTATTTTTACAGATGAAATAAATGATTTTGTGATGACTGACATGGGTCATAACGTAAACAAAGTACTGCTGCTGCCTTATGTTTACCTGATTTTTTCATTTTGATTTGACCCCTCCCACTTATGTACAAGAGGCAGTATCCATCACAAATGATATCTAAGTTACTTTTACCACAGACACTAGGATGTGGAGCTCCAAATGCCTTTAATCCAATAAAATGCATATTTGTCAATCCCAGCACAAATATGTTGTAAAGATATGTTCTATTGATGTAATATATTCGGACAAGATGGTGGAGCGTTGACAGATGTAAACAAATGTGTCAAATGTGTACTCGGTAAAAAGCGTCATGAATAGAACTGGATTCAATTGGTTATTTATAAAACACTTATAGACATTGACATCTCTTGCATGATATACAGATTAGTCTGCTTCGTTTTAGAAAATAATGATTATTTAAATGGAGTAAAACAACAAAAGTTTTGATGTTTATTTCGCATATAGAAAATTATTGCTGTCATTTACAAGCATTAAGGGTAACAACACCAGGCTCATGCAAAATTTTAATCATATAAATATATATTCACATTTATACAAGCGTTGAATATTAGGATATCTTGAGTGGCGTTAACAATTAATTAATGCACTGATTCTTTATATACAAATACATGTTATTGATTACGTGTTTTTTTTATATATTTAGATTGTTTACTTTCATTCTTTAATTAAAATTATTAAATTGAGAACTTTTAAACGGTCCAATTATTAAAACAGAAATCAGTAATTTCCGGTAATTAAAGTTACACAACATGTAATTAAAGAACATGCAAATTGTAATTATCATGATAGTCTAAATACACTTATGGCTGTTAGAAAATTTTCACAGGTTGGGTCGATGAGGGAGTTGATCAGTGCCATTAATATGATAGATTGGAGTGAAATACTTTCATAATTGTGTAATCAGGACACTGGACTAAACTTTTAGTTTGAAAAATATAAGGTATTTGGATAAAGCAGTTTAAATAATATGTTTATATTGAGATAAAACTGGGAAGGCGATATACTTATGGTAATGCCGGGTATTCAAATAAAGGGTTGTCGAATAACTTGGGTTGGACTGTATGATAAACTCCCGTTTGTAATTGCAGGATCAATCAGTACAGCAAGCTGCTAGAGGTGGAGGTAGACAGGCAGGACTAGACGACTATAATCCATTTGAAAAAGATAATCAAACAAAACCAGCTGCTGGGGTAACTTATTTGAGTACATTATTATATTTAAAAAAATGCATGTTTTTCATCTATATATTATTAAACACAAAATTGATTGATTTTTTTTCCTGAATATTATATTGGTAGTGCCTATCTTTAAAAGGACTAGGTAATAATGGTACAATAAGTCTTTTAAATAAGTCTTAATGTCACTTTCAAAATGGTCAAAATCAGGTCTTTTAATGCACAAACTAAAACCATCTTTGCAACCAGAATAGAACCACCATGCCAGTATGCACATCTGTGCAGGTTCTATATTGTTTGTTGACCAACTTCCAATCTTTCAAAATATTCGTGAAATTGAAAACACTTGTTCAATTTAATTAAACAAATTAATTCCTTTTATTAAGCCTTTAGGAAGAAGTTTCCACTGTTTTTAGACCTCGTATATCTTCATCTATTTATTTTATTCACGATTCATGTTGCAAAATAGTTTCATCCTAAGTACCAGTATTGTAGGTCTGAAATGATATATACAGGTAACAATGTAAAAGTGAAATATTTTAGCAAGTTATTTGATATTCATTATGTCAATACTAGTAAATTATAATGTATGTTTACTACCAGGAAGAGCATAAGGGATTGCTTACTGAGGTATGATATTATTAACTTATACAAGAGACTGCACCTAAACACAATATATCATACACAAAACTTGTCTTTTGCCACTGTTTAGCGTTAGTTTTTACCCCTATAAAATTTTACTTTCTTTTACCTCCGTTTTGAAATAAAACAGAATGTATAATATTAATGGGATCGCCCCCCGGCTGATGGACAAATTGTATCCAGGCAGGATTCTGTGTTTTATCTTCTGCATGCATGGAGGGATTTGCGTTTTTCCTTGGCACAAATGTTGAACAGTTCTATTGTGTGGTGATGTATGTAGCATCAGGTTCCTGCTGAAAGGTCAAGGTCACACATAAAGTTCAAAAGGTCAGATTAAATTATGAAGTGTGTGAACAATTTGGTATTCTTGAACTGAGGGATTATATCAGAAATGTTCACAATCTTGATATTATGTATTGCCAGCATATTTCAGGTCAGTACATGTTTATGCAAGGTCAAGGTCACCCAAGATGATTAAATATTAATATTTTGTCCAGAGCATATCTTTTAATGCAAACTACAAGATGTGTACTTTCCAGTGTCAAAAACCTATTAGTGGAGCATCACCCGGTTCAAACAGGGCTATTGTTACATAAGTCTTGAGTATAAATGCTGAAAATGTTTATGACTGTTGACCTGTGTCTCCCTCTTATTCATAGTACATGTATCTAGAAAAGATCTTTTCTGTACAAAATCTGCTGTGGTCATAGTATTATTTTTACAATAGCTTTAGCTCTTATATTTGGTTTGCTATTGCTAATCATGGTCATGCAACTACATAATTAGATAAAGAAGCAGACGCTTGTTTTGGTTGAGTCTATTATGTTTTGTTTAGGGGGTGAATTGTCATACACAAATTTACAATTTATATGCATTTATTTTTTTCAAATGATTGTTATTATCTTAAAAGGTTCTGGGATTGTTGTTTTATCAATTCATTTGTAAATAAGATTGTTATATGTCTATTAACGGAATTATTTTAATGAACACGAAATTAGTTCACACCTACATGTGTATTGATAACGTGATGGTATAAGCCAATGAAAACACATCAATATTATCACAATCAGGCAGAGAAAGAGTAAATCGATAATCTTTATGTAGCAAACAAACTTTGAATAACAATTGCAAGTATTTTTTCATATCTTTACGACAAGATAAAATGTCTGAGGAGGGCCAGGCATTTTCGTATCGTAAAATTGCTGCCATTTACAGTATCAAGTGATTATCCCAAGCACCACCGCGACTTAGTGCGGGAATTATAAATATAGCTAATCTCGGCACGTCGCATAGGATGGAAAATACCTTTTTCATATTTTATTGTAATAAATATTTACAAACTCTGTCTTTCGGGGTTTTTGTTTTATCAATATATAACCAATAATGATGTTAATATGAATAAATAATCATATCTCAAATCTGCAACTATGATTAATAATGAAATTCTACTTTTAGTGTATTAAAAAGGTTTTTAATTTCCTGTAATTTTATTTTGTGATTATGCTTCAAAGCAGTCAATTGACCGTGAATTTTCTTTTCATATTTTTATTTCCTTGAAATCATTTTTTTCATCTGAAGGCATGCAAGTTTAATATGTTGATACATTAATTACATTCCATGAAAATGTTTAAAGATATTTAATGCAGCAAACATAAAGTCTTCACAAAAAGTAGTATGCAATTGTACCTATAATACATACGAATGTATGTAATATTTTTCTTGTTATCCCAATTTTCATTGGGTTAATACATGTTCTCCCCTCCTTCCTCATACAATGTACTCATGTTATTTATGACCTTTCTTTTAATTTTAACATTGGAATAGTAAAATAAATTTAGATTGCTTTAACTTGTATGCTTGTTTTGCAGTTTTTAGGCACTAAAGCTAAGAACAGAGTACTGTTAATATGCATTTCTATGTTTGAAACTTGAATGTTATTATAATTATAGCCATCAGAACATGTGTATATTTTCTTGTGTTGCAGGCTACTGTACCAGGACCACAAGCAGCACCAGCCATCATGCAACCCTCCAACGACCCACCACCTTACACTCAAAGTTCTGCCCAAAGGGTGGACACTTCAGAGTTAGAGAGAAGGCAACAGGTAAAATGACATCCTTTATACAGTAAACTAGACTATAGTCATACAAGTAATGGTGATATATTCTGTAAATTCAATGTCTGCAATGGTATACAGGGTAGAGGCATAGAAAATAGATACATTGTAATAGAAGGTAACAGAATTTAAGTTGTAAAATTGAGGGCAAGAGGATCTTGATGGTTTTACTCAATACATATGAACAAAATTATGTGTACAATATACATGTAAGATAGAGCCATGGTATAAAAAACTTTGTGTGCAATGTAACCTTCTTTTATAACTTATTATTTAACATAAAATGGTAAGAAGATATTGCCAGTAATTAATGTAAAATTTTACCAGTGTATGTCAGATCATAATACATTTTGTAAATTCTATGTCATTTTAGTTTGACAGCAATACACTGTACATTGTATACTCAAAATCAAAGATTTGACCTATAATCTGGAATATGTCTAGAAACTGCTAGTTTAATATTTATCACAGTCTACTAAAACTAACAGCTTTCCATTGATAAAATACAATGTCGATTTAAATGAGAATTAAGCATTATAATATATTTGATTTGATCTTTGCATTTAGGAAAATATTTTCATTCATTTTCTTCAAACATGGTAAACCACAATTAGCCACTATTCATAATTGAACTTTTCTGAACTATTAAGTTACAACAAAATAAATGTGATTTACTTCTGATTTTTCACTCAGTAATAAAAATTCTATTCATTGTATTTACTTAGGAACTTGAAAAGAAAGCAGAAGAATTAGCCAGAAAAGAACAAGAGATGAAAAACATGCAATTCCAAGGTAACTTTAACATGTTTCAGGACAGAATCAGGATATTCTTAGACATAACTTGAGGGACTTAATGTGAATTGGAAGAAATGCCAAAAAGTTTTGTAAAAATATTTCAATTATGAAAGCTTGATCTAATCTTAATTCTTTATCCAGATTACTGCTTGTGAAGTTTTGTAATTAATGTCTGAGTATCATTTTAACTGTTATCTTTTGTCCCTCTATGTTTTTGATAAAAAAATTGTAAAATAAATGATTATTAGTATTGTACTATTGATTTAATATTATTTTGAACTTTAATATTTCAGATCGGCAGAACAATTGGCCACCTTTACCAAAGTGGTTTCCAGTTGGGCCCTGCTTTTACCAGGACTTCTCCGTTGATATACCTTTAGAATTCCAAAGAACCGTCAAATTTGTTTACTATATATGGATGTGTAAGTAAAACTGAATGCTGTTGTCACCTTTGAGATAAATTTATTTTATTGAGCAATTAGACTAATTTATTTTTGTAAGGAATGTTTATTTATAGAATGTATTCTTTATTTTCGTACAACTTACCTAAAGATAGTTTGAGATGTGTGCATATGCTGTCATTTAATCAACTTTGTTGTGTAGAATCTGAATGAGCTGCTGAACTTATGCAATAAAGTCATGTATACTCCCTACAGAATACCATACAGCTTTGAAGTGTCAGATTTCCAAATTCCATTACTTTATAATTAAATGTTTTGACATTTAACATTTATGTTACAGCTTTAGTTGTTTATAACAGTACATAGACTGTAAGATATACACCTTAATTTATCACATTATCTCTGTTATTTCAGTTTATGGTTTTACATTGTTCCTGAACTTTTTGGGCAGCTTAGCTTACTTCATCGTAGATTCGGATGGTGGTGCTACATTTGGGCTATCCATTCTCTGGTTAATCCTTTTCACACCGTGTTCATTTATCTGCTGGTACAGACCACTATATAAAGCTTTCAGGTAAACTTTGTTCCCCTTCCTTACATTGTTGTTCAGTACAGTATCTTTTGTAGCCTCGGGGTTATTTTTCATGCTTCCAGCAAAGAGACGGGTTGTAAGGGACGAGAGGGAGGAATATGGAGAAATAGCATGAAAGCTGGCCTCAAAATTCATTTGAGCCGCGTCACGACAAAACCAACATAATGGGTTTGTGACCAGCATGGATCAAGATCAGCCTGCGCATCCGCGCAGTGTGATCAGGATCCATGCTGTTCGCTATCAGTTTCTCTACTTGTTATAGGGTTTGTAAGCGAACAGCATGGATCCTGATCAGACTGCGCGGATGCCCAGGCTGGTCTGGATCCATGCTGGTCGCAAATCCATTATGTTGGTTTTGTCGTGACGCGGCTCAATTTTATTAAGTCGGCTACTTCTATATATTTAAGGGATTTAAGGTTTAGTTTGGTATTGTTGGAAGCTGACACTCTTTAATTTCTTGGAACCAGCTAGTACTAAGCAATGAGTGTATATTTTCTTGCTCAAGGAAACATCAGCTTACTCCAGACTGAGTTTAAACTGACACGGCCAACAAGATCTGAAATTATCAGTCTGAATATACATGTAGGTATTCATGCATTGAAAATGACCGTACTTTTTATCTGAAAACTTGTGTGGTTTATAACACAATTTTGTTTTCTTTCTCGTTCCAGGAGTGACAGCTCATTCAACTTTTTCGTGTTTTTCTTCATATTTTTTTTCCAATTTTGTACATGTATTCTGATGTGTCTAGGAATAACAGATATCTCAGTGTAAGTATAATTCTTCTTTTTTACATTAACCAGTGTTTATTACATATGGAAGTATTTTGTTTGACGTAAATAAGCTCTTATTTTAAAGAAAAATATCTGCAAGTAGAACATAATTTTTTTAAAAATCTTCGCACTGCAATGAATTAATCTTAGTTTTCATTATTTAACAAGTATGCTTTCTGTTTGACTGAAATAAAATGGTTTGCCTTGTTAAAGTGAATTGGTCTATAATGGAAGGTCTGTAATACAATGAATAGTAACTTTGATTAGTATTGAATATCACAAATAATAACAAACCACGAAAGAAGTATACATGGATGTTGTTGGAAAATGTGACATACATGCCCCGATATTACATATATTTATATAGCAAGGTCAAGGGGTTAGAGTCGATGACTTCTAATCCGGTTACCTCTCTGGCGTGGGTTCGATCCCAACGAGATGCTTTAGTAGTGTAGCACGGAGGAAGGTAGTCTAGTACTGGTGTAACTCTCCAGGAACGATGGTTAGGAAATTACCCACCTATATGACTGAAATAATGTTGGGGAAAGGCCTAAAATGAAACAAACAAACAAACAATATACATTTGTAGCAGATAATAAATTGTTTTAGAACAAAATATTATTATTCATCATAAAATTTTTCAGACTAGATCACTTACAACTTTTATCAACATTTTTTTTTTTTCAAGCAGTAATTTATAGGCATATCCAAATGATACATTTCTGTAGTTTTTATCAATATTTGAAATACTTAAGGAAAGCATGCCCATTTTAGACCAATTCACTTTAATAGAAATCTTATTCGTGTGAGAATCAGATATCCTGGAATTTTGATGAAGGTTGATGGTTGTACCAAAACACCTGTGTGTACCTGAAGTAATGTTATGTTGTACTCCACTAGTAACATTGCCAAGAGAAACCAGTTTAAACATTTTCACAAAATGAATATTATTTTATGCCTTCACATTGCATTTAATACCTTTTGCATTGATGATTGCTATTTTGAAGATAATTGTCATGTCAAAATACATGTAATTTATATACGTGTAGTGTTGGTAACTCTGTTATTTTTGGTAGATGATTTTGCTTATTTTCAGATAAGACTGTACCTGAATTTTAAAAAGATGTGAATAACCATGACATTTAGCTATATATTGATATATATATTTTGTACTAACTTGAAATGATGTTTTCAGTGGTGTCATAGGTGGACTGGGGACCGTCGGAGATAATGTGGCCGTCGGCCTCATCATGATATTTGTCGGTATATTTTTTGGGGTCGTTGCAGTGCTCTGCTTTGCCCTTCTTGTGAAGGTAACGATTACAGTAGCAGAGACCTGTGTTAGACACACTGATTGGATAAATATAGGATCCTGTGTTGGAAAACTGGGGAAATTGAGAGTTTTGATGTTGAGCAGTAATTGTTGAATTTTTATGAATACCGTTTCAATAAGTTATAAAGTCATATGAATATTTGAACATTTAATAACAAGTTGACTCACAATTTCCCCAATAAATGGTTGTCTTTTTTGTAGTGCCAAGATACTTGTTTTCTGTGTATGTTTTAAATATATATATAAATGAGACAGCATTTTCATAAATGATGTTTTTGATATATAGTGTTTTTAGGAAAAGTGAAAATATGCTGAAACAAGAATCCTGGCACTTGTACATATATGTTGTAAATCACTCATTATTTATTAAATTGTGTTTAGATTTTATTTTACAGAAATTAAACAAGTACACATATCATCTTTTATCTGTGAATCACACTTTTTATTTTGATGCTGAATGGTTTTGTTTATTTTCTATAAATTGGGAGTTTTTGCATTATTTTCTATAAATTGGGAGTATTTGCATTATTTTCTATAAATTGGGAGTAATTGCATTATTTTCTTTAAATTGGGAGTATTTGCATTATTTTCTATAAATTGGGAGTATTTGCATTATTTTCTATAAATTGGGAGTATTTGCATCAATGTTGTTTTCATCCAGTAGTTAGTTTTGCTTTGTTAAATATATACTATTATACAGTTTTAAAAATGGCAAGATATGGGAAACAAAAATAAGTGTATGTTATGTTAGCCCAACAAGCTTCAGTAAAATAAGTATCGGCTTTTACCTTCAAGTAAAACAACGGGTATCAGAGAGTTTGTAATTCTAATCTTTGAGTACTGTAGCTGACAAATATATGGTCTGAATAGATAGAATTCTTGCAAATATTCCCCAGTTTATAGTAATTTGTTGATAAATATTAAAGCATGTATCAGTTATGTACTGAGTGATTTCTGCAATATTTGAATTTGTACACTGTCTAACTGAATCAACTCTAAAATATTCTATGTTCTCTTCCATACAACTTTAATACTGTATATCCATTTGGTTTGGGACATTTTTGTGCTTTTAGATAGCAATTATTTGTTGCAAAAATGAAACTTACACAAATTGTGGTTAATATTTTATACAATGAGGTCAACTTTTAGAATGGAAAATAAAGTCAGTTTAAGCAGTTCAGGGATGTTTTTCATAAGTATAATAGGTAAAATATATGTATATACATGTAGTTGATTCAATTAAATGGTGACTGGAATGCAGCCTTGTATTATGTTGCAAATGTTTTGGTGAAAAAAAGGTTATATATTCTATTTATAGTATAAGTTTAGCCTATTTTCCACCAAGCTTATTTTCTATGTCGTTTAGTTTGTAGCATGGATGGTGAAGATCCTATTGCGTTTTTTTTTTCCCCGTGTTTTTTTTTTGTTGATAATTTGCTTTTCTCATTTTGGTTTTTAGGGATATTGCATGTTATTTTCCAGACAACATGGTTATGAGAATCAATTTTACATGATGATTTGCTTTTTAATTGCGTCCCTTCGGTTTTGGAAGGAAATTCTTAAGATGGGTTCAATATAATCTAGCATGTATGCAGTAATATCAGTTTACTTGTTTACAAAATAGTGCATACAATTTTCAAATCCCAAAGAATTTTTTTTTTGTTTAAAATCATTGGTTGTGCTATGAAGCTATGAAGGGTTTTATTGAATTCAAAATTCTATTTGCTTGAAATTATTTCGAGTTACGTTACACAAAAAAAAGTCTGATAGTATATTATGAAAATCATATTTCTTGTTTGCTGGTATTTTACATTTATCTTTACAGAGGCTGGATAAATGGGTTCAAAATTATAGGAAAAGATAATGGTGCTGGTGCACTTATGCTAATAGTTGCCTTTTTCTTGTCTCTTTGTGCCGGTGCAGTGTTTTTCTTATTAGTTAAGGTAAACATCAAACCCAGGCAATTGTGTATACTCTGCAGCTTTAACCTCCTGTGTTATTATCTCCCTTGCATAATGCAAAATGCACTTTCAGAATTTGACGGACAAAACAACCACAAACAACCCACTTCTTTCCCTACATATATATGTACAATTTCTATATCAATGTGAAGGTTATTTGCACTTTCTTTCAAAGCATATTGTTTTATATGAACATTGAATTTAAATAATTAATTTCCTCCATAGTCAAAATATAGAACAGGTTGTGAACTAAGTATCTAATTTAAAAAAAGGGAAAAGAATACAGTATAATATTTATTTCAAATGACATGACCCTTCATGGTTATGAGTTTGTCAAAGTTATCAAGCATGAATTGACTATGTTATACTTAATTTACATTTATTGGTGGCATCATTCTCAAATTGTTCAATGCATTGTGGTGTTTGTTAAGGCTGTGATTGAGGCTCTTCTTCGTTTTAGTATTCTTCATTTGTTTCATCAAAGTATATTACTTCTTTAGTCTTTGGCATCGTGTATATTGACCTAAAAATAGCCAGGTCTATTTTGAGGATTCTCTGCATCTGACTTGCGTATTATCACTATATATATTGTATGCCAGTGTGTATTGATTGATATGGTATGGTTGAATATTTATATAGTAACTGGAGTGATATTCCTATAACCTAATGAAGGCTTGCTTACATTTCAGATAGTACGTAGAATAGCAGATAGTATCTATATTTATATAGGAACATAGACTTTGTTCAAGTTAGCGAAGATATACTGTTACAGTTAGCTAAGATATACTGTTAAAGTTAGCTAAGATATACATAAATTAACATATACTTGTAGAGGATGGATAACAGCATTTAAAACAGTTGGCAACAATGCAGGAGCGGGGGTGTTAATGTTGATTGTTGCTCTATTTTTCACCCTTACATGTGTAGCAGTAATGGTCATGTTACTTAAGGTATTTTTATTGTTTTTGAGCGGTGATGATTTTGTTTGCATTTCAAATGTTATTTCTTGAATAATTGTTTCTCCCAATTTACATTTCAGTACCATCCCATTCCTTTTCCTGTCTTTAACCTCTTGTAGTCACATTTGAGCTTTTTTAAAAACAATTATAAAGCAACTTAAAGAAAAAAATATTTCAAGATTGTAAAGCTACTGTATTATAAACTTCGGTAATAAAATACAAACAAAGATGTGTTGGCTTGAATAAAAGAATATTTATAATACAAAATAGATATAATTTTATATAATTTTCATTTAACTGAAATAGGGAATTAAATTTGAATTAAAAATGTAATTTGAAAATAAGATTTGATTTGAATGCAATCAAAATATTCATAGAAAAGCATACAGTAAATCACTAACAGTTGTGTCATTTCCTGAATATTGAGTATTATTTTGCAGAGTAGTTTTATGTTGAGGAGAAATTTTATATCTTTATTTTTATTTGTTCATCAATCTTTCCTTGTCAGTATTTTTGACAGTTTTCTTTTATTTCTGTTCTATTTCTGATGTTTAGAAAATGACACTGTTTAAAGATAAAAGTTTAAAGGCACATTATGTCTCAGAAATTATAAAATTTCAACTTCTTTAGAAAGAGCAAACATGAATTTTGTAATGTGTAAATAATTGGTTTTAGAGCATGTTGGATGCTTGTTACATGAAGACAGTGGCACTAAATTTGAAATAATATGTCATAAAAGTAGAAAAATGTAAACAAAGTAGTATTTTGACTTCCATTGACTTAATCACTATAACTGTATTAATTGCAAAAAAAAGTTACTTTGTGGAAACTATCAAAAATGCACACAAAAAGTTTTGAAGAAATAAAAATAAAAGCATTTCTGGGGCATACTGAGTCTTTAAAATGTTTAAGTTAAAAATCTGTAATTTAACTTATTCTGTCTCCTTAAAATATTTGGAAAAAAAATTGCTTAAACACTGCAGCATAAGACTGCACATGAAACTTTCCCACTGAAGACTATTTTGAATATTAATACTTATTAAGTTTATGATTTTATTACATTTTTAAACCTAATAGTGAATATTCTTAAATATCTTGCAGTTATTGAAATTTTACTAATTTTAGTCTTTTAAAACTAAATTTACTAGAGCTTGAGTATTTAGTAAATAAAACATTTCATTGATAAACTAAACTACCTTTTCTAAATTGGCAGGGTGACATTAAGTTCAAAGTTTATTGCATAAAACATACAAATGTAAAAAGTATTGATTTTAATGCATGACTTGTGATAAAGTCAATTTGTAATATTTAATAAAAATAATAATGGTAATTAATTTGATGGTCAAAGTACAATGTACCAAACTTGGGACAAAAAACAACAACAGCAACCATGATCTTATAGTGCCAGGAATATTTGCATTGCTCGGAATCTTAACTTTCTTATTAAATTATCTATTTTAGATTGAAGGGGTATATGGTTTATCTTTTTTCCAGTTTTATAGTAGTTATGGTCATGAATTTTCCACAATAAAGAAACTGAGAAAAGATTATTACTCATTCTTTCCACTCAAAAATGATAGTTTAGATGATTTTCCCGCTAAATGAGAAATTTCCATATTTTTATCAATTATTATTTTCTTCACGTTTATACTTCACTAACATTTAAACCCTTTAACCTTCTTCAACAAACTTCACTTAGGAAAATGAGTTTACAAAGCAAGCATTTGAAATTATGAAGTTGATACTATCTTGTACATTATAAAGAAAAAGTTTCCACAGCAGTGCATTATTTTGAGCTATTGCTAGTACTAGTGAGAAATTTTGCAGCTGGTTGATAGTTTGCTTAGCTTTAGATTTATTCTTTAGCCTTTATTACAGTTGCCAAATCATAATGAAATTAATGTGCATGTTCTCTTTTTTTTCTCTGTATTTTTGGAATTTACAGGAAATGTTGCAACCAGTCTTTAGTGAATGACCTCATTATCACAGACCTATGTCTATATGATATTTATGTCCCGCTGTACACCAACACTCTGTAGCTTTTCTCACTTCTCACAATATGCGCACCTGTGTTATTCCCCAAATTTATTATGTATTTTTAGAGGCTGGATAAATTCTTTAACAATAATTGGTAAGCATACCGCAGCTGGGGCGGTCATGATGTTTGTGGCGCTGTTTTTCTCCATTTGTGCCGCGGCAGAAATTATTATGTTGTTAAAGGTATACACATTTTCATGGACTTACAATAGCCTCAGGAAATACTTTGTTACAAACATATGTAATTTGAAGGGGGCTTGTTGTGGTGTATTGTGATATCATGGATTTTAGCCCTACCAAAGCAATAGGCTTGCCTCAGTACTGGTTTGTCCAGGAAGGGAAATGATATTGAAACAATATGACTTGGAAAAAAATCTTATCTATTGTTTTCAATTTTAATTGGCTTAAAATGTGTCAATGCAAAATTTTCTGAAAATTCTTGTCTGGTAAAATTTTACACAGTAAAATAGGTTAAAATTGTTCAGTCTCTGACTTTTCAAGATCTAACATTATCAAAATCTAAAATCAATAAATGATAAAATCCATTGCTAAGAAACTCAGTTTACACATAGTGCAAGACTGGTTTGTCTGTAGACCTTTTTCCATTTTTAGCTTGACTGTTCCAGGAAAAGGGAGAGTTACTGTACTCACCCAGGTGTCAGCATCACACTTTGGTTAACTTTTTGTGAGCATGTTGGTATCTCCTGAACTGCTGACAGCATGTTGGTATCTCTTGAACTACTGAAGGACTTCGGTTGAAACTGAGAGCATAATAGAGGGTCACTGTCCAAGGCCCATAACTCTAACATAGATTTGACTTAATTATAGCTCTTTCTGAACCTAGAAAATTCTACATAATCCAGGCTCTTGTTTTACTATCAAGCACTTAGAATAGTGGAGAGTGCTGTGTTACCAACAGCTCTTGTTTCAAAAGCATAACTAACTAGAGACTGATCCCCCTTTTTCACAATATATGCTCTGTCCTCTTATTCATTATTAAAAGCTATATATGATGGATTTTTGTGCGACATTTGTGTATCACCTAAGCACCATCAATATACGGACACTTAAACTAAATAAAAGAGAAAAGTAGAAATGATTGTTTAAGTATGAACAAGTTTT
Organism: Ruditapes philippinarum; assembly: GCF_026571515.1. Lineage (NCBI taxonomy): Eukaryota > Metazoa > Mollusca > Bivalvia > Venerida > Veneridae > Ruditapes > Ruditapes philippinarum. The sequence continues at coordinate 66,467 of NW_026866929.1, read as the reverse complement.
GTTCTATATTAGAATTTCATGAAGAAAAACTGAGAACTTAATTTCATTTCCAGAATTTGAAATATGTTTAAAACTTAAATTTTCATCAAATTCAAAATTATTAGATTTGAAATAAGAAGTTAAATTATTTAAGTTCAGTATAAAAAATGGATTTATTGAATTAATGTATTCCAGTGTCTTTTATTATATAAAAAAATTGTTGCTGTAAATAATGGTTGATAAAAAAATTGCATCTGACTCTCTTTATTTTCAATATAAACAAGATAAATTGATAAACAAAAAAAATACATGATCTGTAACCTGGTAATGAAAATTTTGTTTTAATTTGTTGTTAATTGATAATTAATTGATAAAATAGTTAAGATATCACCAAATTGATCTGTTATTAAATATACTGTAATTGTGTGTATTTATCTTTACAATATTGTCAAATTGTGTGTTTATCAGATTATCTCTTTGTTGTAAAATGCATATATAAAAATGTATTTATCAAAATTGATTAAGGTCAATAATAAACAAAAACAAAACATACAATGTTTTTTTTTAAGCTTTTAAATTTATAGCATGATGAACAAACACCTATATATTTTGAAACATGAAACATTTATCCCTGTATATATAAGTAAAATAAGACTAAAGATTTATTAAATTCTGATTAATGCATTTAAATGTAACACAAATTTATATTTATAATTTAAATAATGTTGATCAGAATTAATAATACAGATGTAAATTAAAATGGCTTCTTTAATTGTACTTATAGATGAATGAACTCTTTACTGTTTTTAAAAGAAAAATTATTTTATCATAGACTTTTAATACAATTGTGTACATTTCATATTTTATAAGATCAACATTGTTAACTTAAAATTGTACATAATTCAAAAGGTTCAATCAAAGATTTAAAAATTCACGAATTTGATATTTAGGTATGTAATGTATACAATATAAGTCAGTTTTACAAGGATGTTTTGCTGTTGTTGTTTTTAGATGCTGGAAGACATTAAACATGTTATATTTTCTATATTATATAGGTACATAGAATCTACAGAAGTACTGGAGCCAGTTTTGCCAAAGCACAGCAAGAGTTTGCTACAGGAGTGATGAAAAATGAGGCTGTACAGAGTGGAGTAGCTAACGCAGCGTCGTCCGCTGCACAAGGTGCGGTGAGAGGTGCGGCCTCCCAGTATGGAACTGGTGGCAAGTACTAAGTCATTGGAGAGGAGGAAACTTGAAGTGTGATGTACTGTGTAACTTTAGTGAATGATTTAGTCTTGATACTTTAAAACAATTGAAACAATTTCAAAGAAGCCATTAGATAATTACAAAGATGTTAAATTTGTGTTACAAATGGAATAACCTGTAGTCTGGAGATTATGAATGTTGATAGAATTTGATAATGGCTGCCATGTAAGTCGGTGGTACTGCATGTGCTTAACTGCTTATAAGTGAACTGGTCGGACATTTATTAACTTGATTCTAGGAAATGATTGTGATAACAGGTTTATTCCACTGTTACCAATATTACGTAGTATGAAATTTTGTTATTATAGACAGTTTTATTTGTTGTAGCACATACACATTTTAAGGTACACATTAATAGTTCTATCTTATTATATAAGAACAAATGCAGAGTAATATTTGTCATTGTCACATTTTTTATTTGGTGCACTATTTTTGCATCAGTGTTACTGTAAAATGAGTTTGTTATACAAATAGTTTAAACCATATAAATATGAGGTATAGCTTGCTTTGATGCTATTGTGTGTCAGTAGAAAGGTGGCAGTTGGGATGTGTCACAGATGTAAAGGGGGAAAAAACTAAAGCCAGGTTTTTACATCTGTAGAACTATCTTGTATGTGCTTATTGCTGTCATTAACTGTAGTGATTAAGGACACAAATGGCAGTGCTTTGTCATTCCACATTGGTCATACATCATCAGATGTTTTGTACATGTAAATGCTTATATTATACTTCTGAGAACATAATTTACACAACAGCTATAAACTGTGATGTTAAGTTAGCAAGGTGTTCTCTATGATTTAATCTTTTACAGCATAATTATTTCTCACCAAAAAACAAGAAAACAAATTCCTTACATAAACATATATCTCTGTCATACTGTAAAAACTACTCGCTGCTTGGAATGCTTAAAGTAATCAGTATTAATGATTTGTTAAGATAATAAATATAGTGTGACATAAATATGTTCTGTAAATAATAGGTGGATAATTAGTCCCATTTATTGACTTTACATAGTTTAATGTACAAAGGGGTTTTTACATAAATCTGAGCTTACAAGGGTTTAAGTCTAATGTCATAACCCACTATTTTTGACATTCTTAAATTTTGCTAAAATGTGCCTCTTTATCTACCATAAAGCTAAAAATAAGCTTTAGGTCTAGGGATTTGTGCATTGCTGGCATGGCATTAATTTATCTTTGTTGATAATTTTGTGAAGACAATATATTTAAAACCATATTCTTCTCTGGCACTGACTGAATTAAATTTAATAATATAGAGACAGCCTTTATGGTTAACTATTTAAATACTAGAAAAAAAAACACTTGTTTGGTGATATAGTTCAGTAAATAATACTTCATCAAAATAGTGCTTTAAAGGCATGAAACAATGAAAAGCTGAAAAACCAAAAAAAAAAAAAAAATGTAATACCTAGAATTTGAATTGCCATGTTGAACATTATTTGTCATACAATAAAATCATAGAGATATAGAGAAAGAGATGTCCATGTTCTTATTTGAGAACAAATGAAATCAGAGAGGACTTATACTACATAGAATAAGTTCATGTACAACCTAAACTCATTAATATATGAGCCGCGTCACGACAAAAGCAACATAATGTGTTTACGACCAGCATGGATCCAGACCAACCTGTGCATCCGCGCAGTATGATCAGGATCCATGCTGTTCGCTATCAGTTTCTCTACTTGTAAGTGAACAGCATGGATCCTGATCAGACTGCGTGGATGCGCAGGCTGGTCTGGATCCATGCTGTTCGCAAGCCCATTATGTTGGTTTGTCGTGACGCTGCTCATATTTCTGTTAAAGAAAGGACAAAGAGAATAAACTCATTGATATATTTCTGTTAAAGAAAGGACAAAGAGAGAGGTTTATATAACACAATAATGAACAAACATTGTTATTTTTGTTTTTCATATGTTATATGTTATCTTAGGCTATTTCTTATAACTTGTATGATATATGTATTTAAAATTCTTTAAAAAAAGAAGGCTATTGTTGTATGTGGTTAGGTTATGATGGGACCAATCAAGAAATTCTTTGCTTACTGTCATTTTTGAACCTGTTAACTTCACAAATTGTATGTGTAGAACCTTTTTAGCATTTTCACCAAAAATACATCTTTAAAGTATACTGAGATAAATAATTGATACTTTCAAAATTATTATTATTATTCACCCAAACACAAATATATGTGTTATTTCAATAACTTAGAATTTATCTATGATATTTTACAACAGTGTTCAAAGCAAAAGTGGTCTATGTGTAAAAAAGATAGAATGACATAGTCTAGTATTGTACTGTCTTGTATAAAGTGAGTAGTACATATGTGAAATTGTTTGGGAAAAAAATTACATGAAATATTATTTATTTTAAGAGAGATGTTTATCTGTTAAGTACTTGTGTTGTTTTATGTATTTTTTGAAGTGTATTGCAATGTTAAATCAGTATATGTTGTGGGACTTTAATATGTACGTGTTGACAGCTTGTTGTGAGTCTACCCGTAGCTCTGTTTGTTGGTTCTATGAACAGGTACAGTAGTCTCCCTTTAAGATGTTATTTTATTTTGTGAAATTAATTGAAAACCCACCCACTTCATAGCTGTTGTTGTTTGACCTGAAGTAGATTTTACATTATAATTTTACATTAAAATTGATTCACAAATGTTTAAATTATAGTAGACCTTTATAGTCTAATAAGATATTGGTAAAGGATCCATAAGTTCTAGCCATGTATAGTTATAACTTGACCCATTGGATTTGTTACAATTGTTACAAGTGAAAATTATTCAAAAATATAAAATTTAAGTTGAAAATTCTGCTTTAAATTTGTTAATCTGGGGAAATCAAGTTTCGACAATAACATGTTTACATGAAAATGAAAGTTAACCATTTGAATGATTATGTTGATATTAAGTATGTCTATACTATCATCTAAGAGTGGTGCCAGCACAGTCATACTGTTAAGTATTGATACTGAAATCTTTTCAACTACTTATAAACTGTCCCAGATTAAAAGGTGAATAAGTCATTGATGTTAACTCAGCATAGAGAGAATATATATATTACATGTTGTTATTGACCCTTTAATTTTATCCTTAAATATAAATCTCCACATTCAAAAAAATGTAAGTATTATATTATGCTGATAATTAGATTATTATCATTACTGCCTGTTGTCTTTAGTTCATCTATTTTAAAATCTGAAGAATGTGTTAATAAGGGTATTTCTTGTACAATAACTATCTTGTCTTAATTGCTTCATTGTTGCTTTTTATTTTAAAATGAATAGATTAATTGCACAATGAAATGCAAGTGCCTGGAAGGGATGAAAATCTTGTTTGTTTGATTTTAATTTAGGTAATGTTTTGTAGCTCAGACATGAGAAATTATTAAATAACTAAAATTAGCAAGTTTTGATAGAAGTTTGTATTTATTATGATGGAGAGAATATCAAAGTTCTACTGCATTATAAGTAATAAGTTAAATAATATGCGAGGAACCTATTCAGATGCTCTTGTCATTGAATTTGAAGTATGTTTATGCATTATTTATAGTTGATGAAATAGTTTACAAAAATTTATCTTTATCTTAAGTGCTCGTTTCTTTTTGTAATTCCTATCTGTAACTGTTGTATTTTTAAAACAAGAGAGATCATCCCTGATGTATATGAATTTTCACTCCTGTATTTTGTTGTAATTCTCTCTTTTATTATGTTTTTTGTTGAGCAATATGTATAAATCATTTAAGAAACTTGAAAAGTCTTGTTCTCTTTATAATAATCCTGCAGTATTTTCTATCAAGAAATGTCATTCACTTTTGTAGTAAAAAATACAAGACTGTTGCCTTTTAAAATACCTCTAGTTCTGACACAAGTGAGTCATTCAAAACATTGTGACCCAGTGACGTTGACATCAGTGTTTCTATGTGCAAGATGCAACCTCCATTTGGTAATTTGCACTATGTTCCATTCTTGGCATTACATCTTTCTTGACTGGGTACGATATTTCTGATAGCAAACAGCTACCCATATAGCATTTTTAGCTCGACTATTCGATAAGAATAAGAAGAGCTATTGTAGTCACCCGAGCGTGGGCCTAACCACTTATGTTAAAGTTTTTGTAATAGTTCAAATATTTTCAAAGTCCATTGACATATGGCTTTGAAACTTTGCACACTTGTTCACCATCATGACCCCAACCTGTAGACAGGAGGAGGTAACTCTATCAAGCATTTTGACAGAATTATGCCCCTTTTTCAACTTAGAATTTATGTTAAAGTTTTTGTAATAGTTCAAATATTTTCAAAGTCCATTGACATATGGCTTTGAAACTTTGCACACTTGTTCACCATAATGACCCCAACCTGTAGACAGGAGGAGGTAACTCTATCAAGCATTTTGACAGAATTATGCCCCTTTTTCAACTTAGAATTTATGTTAAAGTTTTTGTAATACCTCTAATATTTTCAAAGTCCATTGACATATGGCTTTGAAACTTTGCACACTTGTTCACCATCATGACACCAACCTGTAGACAGGAGGAAGTAACTGTATCAAGCATTTTGACAGAATTATGCCCCTTTTTCGACTTAGAATTTACGTTAAAGTTTTTTTGTAATACCTCAAATATTTTCAAAGTCCATTGACATATGGCTTTGAAACTTTGCATACTTGTTCACCATCATGTCACCAACCTGTAAACAGGAGTAGGTAACTCTATCAAGCATTATTTTTTACTATCAAGCACTAGAATAGTCGAGCGTTGCTGTCCTACCGACAGCTCTTGTTTCTCTCCATATTTTAAAATCTAAACCCAATTTTTAGCTCGACTATTCGATAAGAATAAGTAGAGCTATTGCAGTCACCCGAGCGTCGGCGTCAGTGTCGGCGTCTGCGTCGGCGTAACCACTTATGTTAAAGTTTTTGTAATAGTTCAAATATTTTCAAAGTCCATTGACATATGGCTTTGAAACTTTGCACACTTGTTCACCATCATGACCCCAACCTGTAAACAGGAGGAGGTAACTCTATCAAGCATTTTGACAGAATTATGCCCCTTTTTCGACTTAGAATTTATGTTAAAGTTTTTGTAATAGTTCAAATATTTTCAAAGTCCATTGACATATGGCTTTGAAACTTTGCACACTTGTTCACCATCATGACCCCAACCTGTAGACAGGAGGAGGTAACTCTATCAAGCATTTTGACAGAATTATGCCCCTTTTTCGACTTAGAATTTATGTTAAAGTTTTTGTAATACCTCAAATATTTTCAAAGTTCATTGACATATGGCTTTGAAACTTTGCACACTTGTTCACCATCATTACCCCAACCTGTTAACAGGAGGAGGTAACTGTATCAAGCATTTTTTTTTACTATCAAGCACTAAGAATAGTCGAGCATTGCTGTCCTACCGACAGCTCTTGTTGTGCAAACAAGCGCATTTGTTTGATAATGGTAAATTGTAGTAGAAAGTTATGTCTTGTTATGCAGAGAATGGCACATTGTGCAAAAGTATTAGGCGGGATGGTTTTCAACAAGATGGACAACGCCTTCAAAAAGAATGTGCTCGAAATTTTATTTTTTTAGTTAGAAACTTATTTATTTTAAATACTTGAATATAGACTTTATTCGTAAATATACTTAAATAAAGTGCCTTATAGAAAAAGACATTACATACGTTTTAATTGTAATTTTTATTAGCTCACCTGTCACAAAGTGACAGGGTGAGCTTTTGTGATCGCTTTTCGTCCGGCGTCCGGCGTCCATAAACTTTTACTTTAAATGACATCTCCTCATAAACCACAAGGCCAATTTCATCCAAACTTCACAGGAATGTTCCTTTGGTGGTCACTTTTAAAAATTGTTCAAAGAATTTAATTCAATGCAGAACTCTGGTTGCCATGGCAACCGAAAGAAAAAAACTTTAAATATCTTCTTTTAAAAAACCATAAGAGCTAGAGCTTAGATATTTGGCATGAAACATCTTCTAGTGAGTGTCTACCAAGTTTGTTCAAATAAAAGCCCTGGCGCCCAGGGGGGTCATTGATTTTCCCTATATACATATAGTAAAAACTTAAAAAATCTTCTTTTAAAGAACTCAAAGAGCTATGGCTAAGATATTGAGCATCAAACATGTTCTAATAGGTGTCTACCAAGTTTGTTCAAAGAAAAGCCCTGGGGTCAAAATTGGCCCCGCCCCAGGGGGTCATTGATTTTCCCTATATGCATATAGTAAACTCTTAAAAATCTTCTTTTAAAGAACCAAAAGAGTTAGAGCTAAGATATTTAGCATGAAACATGTTCTAATAAGTGTCTACCAAGTTTGTTCAAATAAAAGCCCTGGGGTCAAAATTGACCCCGCCCCTGGGGGTCATTGATTTTCCCTATATATGCATATAGTAAAAACTTAAAAAATCTTCTTTTAAAGAACTCAAAGAGCTATGGTTAAGATATTTAGCATCAAACATGTTCTAATAGGTGTCTACCAAGTTTGTTCAAATAAAAGCCCTGGGGTCAAAATTGGCCCCGCCCCGGGGGTCATTGATTTTCCTTATATGTGTATAGCAAAAAACTTAAAAAATCTTTTTTGAAAAAACCCAAATAGCTAGAGTTAAGATATTAAGCATGAAACATCTTTTAGTGAGTGTCTACAAAGTTTGTTCAAATAAAAGACCTGGGGTCAAAATTGGCCCCGCCCGGGGTCATTGATTTTCCTTATATGTGTATAGCAAAAACTTAAAATCTTCTTTGAAAAAACCCAAATAGCTAGAGTTTAGATATTAAGAATGAAACATATTCTAGTAAGTGTCTACAAAGTTTGTTCAAATAAAAACCCTGGGGTCATAACTGGCCCGGCCCCAGGGGTGTTATTGTTTTTAACTATATGTGTATAGTAAAAACTTAAAAAAAATCTTCTTTTAAAAGCCCAATGAGCTAGAGCTTAGATGTTTAGCATGAAACATCTTCTTATGGGTGTCTACCAAGTTTGTGCAAATAAAAGCCCTTTGGTTAAATTGGCCCTGCAACGTTTGGGGGGGGGGGCCTATATACAGGTGAGCGACCTCAGGGCCATCATGGCCCTCTTGTTGTAATATTTTATTCAAAATATAATTATATCAGTTGTAAAGTATAGAATCATAACGAGGAATTATAATGTTAAGTATATCTAATAATGTGTTAATAAGGTGATTACCGGGTAGCAGTACTTAATGTGTAAATCACACCGATTTTTAATCCAGAATAAAATGCATTGGAAAATATTGTTAAAATAACTGTTAATATATAATTTTTAGAGGTAAATAGGGAATATTTGAGAATTAAAATAATTCGAGTCAAGTCAAAAAGAATTGGCAGCACTGAGCTAAATTGAGCCCTTTTCGGGTATATTTCAAGGGTTGACCCGTATAGTCACCTTATATTAAAAGAAAAGAAAATGGACACTCTCCTACGTGGGTACAAACAACCAGACTGTTATTTTCACGGCGAAAAGAAGGGGACGTAGCGAATTCCCCCTTCTGTCTGGCGGTATGTAAGCCCTTTGAGCCACCGCCCGTCCCTCCACCGTACTTTGCCATTCTTATCACTTTACAAAAAGTTAAAAAAAATCAAAGTACAAAAATGGACACATTCTCCAACGTTGGTACAAACAATCAATACTTTTGAAAGATAGAAAGATAGACAAGAAATAAAAAGTCAGAAAGGGGATAGTAAAGCAGGATGAACCGGGACCCTGTTCTCTTCCATAGTTCTACCATCAACTACGCAATCCATTGCGGATGTTGAAAACGTATGTAACACTTGTTAGGCGGAAGGTAATAATAATTCAAGAAAAAGGAAAAAAGGACCTATATCATACCACAACTACGCTTTAAAAAAACAACAACAATGATGGATAACACACGCAAAAACTACGCTTAAGAAGGAGACAACCCCTCACAATACAACTAAGATACCCGTATTACAAGTCCAATTGCTCACCATTGTGAGGAGGCGGGATTTCACCCGAAGCTTGAAGTTAGATACTGCATAGCCTTTCTAAAATCGGCTGCTCTTTGAATGTCACTATCAACAGTGATCTTACATAGTTCTTCAATTGCTTTCTACAATTGTGAGGAGGCGGGATTTTAGCCGAAGCTTAAAGTTAGATATATCTGAAGACAATTTCATTGTGTGTGTGTTTGCGTTTGTTTACCCTGGCCAGAGAATCATATATAATTATATAGATCTGACTGAAGACAATCAAAACAAGTATGCATTCAATTGCTCCCCATTGTGAGCAATTTTTAGTTGGAGGCGCTACCTCGGATTCATTACTGTAAAAATAACCGTAGGATATTAATGAAACATTTTGAGGAGGCGGGATTCACCCGAACTAGAGAATATATATATAGATCTGACTGAAGACGAAGACGATCAGGACGATCAGAGTGTTCCAAAACCAAGAACTTACGTATTGCAAGTCCAATTACTCACCCAAACGATATGGAAAAAAAAAACCGAAGAAACGACCGGAGGACAAGACATAATAGATCTGACTGAAGAAAAGCCAAGGACAACACATTAATAATTTTATAGATCTGACTGAAGATGAACCAAAACAAGATATCAATATTATAGATCTGACAGAAGACAAACCAGCAACCACTGGAAGATCTACAGAGACGATATACCACGTAGAGTAAATAAACTCTACGGCAACAACCCCTTGACCTGATGAGCTTACAGAGTTAGTCATGTTGGGCATTTGTGCTTCCTATAAAGTATGAGTTTTTCTGCAAGCACGTGTGAGACAATGTACACATGCTGCAACCTTCCTCCTTTTATCACGGGCTGAGGACCGTCGTAGGCGGAGTTAAAACTCATCTTTGAAAAATAGCAGACCGGACACAATGCGACCACAATAGAGAGTCTTAGGGTTCACGTTCTGTGTACCTATCTTAAAATGACCTTAGGCATTTGCATTGCTCATTTCAGCTCTTGTCGGCAGCGGGATTAAACGCCGTCGGAATAGCCAAGCAACGCACCCGACATGATCGTTTCAAACTTTTATAACGTTTCATAACGGCTTTTCTCCCGATACTTTATGTCGCTCTATCATAACAATATTTCACAGTCCGAGCTCATTTCAGCCCTCGTCGTCGGCAGAATTAAATGCCGTTGGAATAGCCAAGCAACGCACCCGACATGATCTTTAAAACTTTTATAACATTTTATAAGGGCTTTTCCCCGATACTACATGTCGTTCTATCGAAACAATATTTCATAGTCCGGAGTTATCCGCCGTAGGAATAGCCAAGAGACCCACCCGACATGATCGTGTCAAACTTATATAACGTTTTATAACGCCTTTTCTCCCGATAATACATGTCGTTCTATCATAATGGCCATTTTTATACAGAGGGCCGAGTCAGGCACAGAGAAGGCTAATGGCGGCCCGAGAAGGGCTTCTCGGAGCCCTCAAAAATTCGTGAAGAAGCTCAGGTGCTCCTCTGTGTATTATTTCAGGCAAAAACGGGCACTTCTATAAGCTTGCTGGATAGCTTCCTCATATGGAAGAATCCAAACTTCCTGTCTGGATTCGAGCCCACAGCTGTAAGGGGCAAGTGGTTTGAAGTTAATGACCTATACAACTCTGCTAAGGATCCCCCTTTATATTAATGTAATTTAAATGTAAACACAAAGATACTTGTTCTGATCATGTAATGAAAGAATCTGACAATTATTGATGTTTCATCGAAACATTTACAAATATACACTTACTCTATGATATTTTCTAAACCTGCTTTCCTTAATGTTTTTGGTTTTATGCTACCCGAAAGGTGAGCATATGATGAGCATTTAGTCGCCCCATTGTCCGTACGTCCATTTGCTTTTCTTGTACAGGACATAACTCGGAAGCAACAAAAGGTATCAACATGATACTTTGTAGGTATATAGATCTCATTGTGTAGATGAGCAGTGCTAAAAAAACCGTAACTCTGCCATGCCTAATTTTGGAATTATTGCCCGTTGTTAATTTTTTTACTTTGCTTAAACTATAAGAGATATCAACATGAGACTTTGTAGGTAGATAGATCTCATTGGGTAACCCTAACTCTGCCTTGCCAAAGTTTGGAATTATTGCACTCTGAACTTTGTCTAGGACATAGCTCTAAAACTACAAAAGTATACTTTTCTGTTTCCAAAACCTATTTAGAGACATCACCCGGTTCAACCGGCTTGTGTTTAAAATGGCAACTCATGTCATCTTCTATGTGTGATACACATACATTTTAATATTTGATGTTGTAATAATAAAAGTTATTTATAGAATGTTGCATTTTCAGACTGTGGCTTTCTTCAGTGCTGTTGATATTGACCAGTGTCTACGGAAGGAAGTAAATCTAGACTGTGTCACACCATCAAACCCACATGGACTTGAAAAGGGCTATGATATACCACAAGGTAAATTCTTAAGCAAAATTATAGTTCAAGGTCATAAAGGGGTTTTAGTTATTTACTTATGTTGGTACCTGTGCCATTTACCTTTTTGTATGTGGCACTACAAAAAACCACATAAACTTTAAAACAGAACACACTGAGAAAAACAGAAAACAAGAGCAAATTAAGTGCAAATTGCTTGTATGTATCATTTTGACTTCTTATCTTGGCATTCAAATTCCCACTAACTAAAAAACAAAACGAAACAACAACAACAAAAACATCAACGAAAAAAAGAGACAATATTGTTGGAGCCTTCAACATACACCATGAATAGTATATATTTGAAAGAAACAGGACTGGTAAACTAATATATATATATACATATATATCTTTTCCTTTTTTTTCTTCTGTAAAACACATGGGGATATACTATAATAGTATTCATACATTGACAAAACTAATGTGACAAGACACACCGATTTAATTTATAATAGGAAACGTTAGTAAAAAGTCGAGCATTGCCCCTGCCCGGCGATGGCTCTTGTTACACTTTGAACTTTGTCTAGGACATAACTCTGAAACCACAAAATATCCACAACAAACTTAGTAGGTAGATATATCTCATTGAGTAGAAGTGCAGTGCAAAAGAACTGTAACTCTGTCTTGCCTAATTTTGGAGTTATTGCCCTTTGTTTTCATTTTTACACTGTGAACTTGGTCCAGCACATAACTCTAAAACTACAAGAGATATCAACAAGAAGTCCAAAACGTAGGGAGACTGGCGCTTGTAATAAACTCTTTCAGAGAATTTCATTCAGTTTAATTGTGAAGTCTATTTCAAATTCATATGCAGCCTATTATACATAGTAAACAACTTCTATTCATTTTAAAAATTGTTATCAACCAAGTTTGATACACCCTGAAAAGATAATAAAAATTTATTTGAAACAAGGAATGTACATTTTAACAATCAAAACACTGACCTAATTTGATTACCTTATGATAGGAAAGTTATGATTGTGTAAAATTTGTCATGGGATAACCATGTGATGATCTAGTTATCATAGATAATAATGATTTGATATCAACATTACTTTAAATATTGAGATTATTTTAAACAAAACTCAAGTGTGTGTTTACCAAAGTACCTGAATTATGGCATTTTCAATTGGAAGTGATTTCAGTACCTCATTTACACAGGACTCTGATGAAGTTCAGGAAATGTTTTGTGAACATTGTGATAAACATGACAAGCAATATGTTCCTGCTGAGGGATTTTGTGAAGAGTGTTTCGAGTACTTGTGTGGAACATGTGTGAAGTTCCATAAAAGATTATTGGTCTCCCATACTATCAAGGATAAGGATAACATGCCACAGGATTTCTGTCTAGAGAAATGTTCTGTTCATCAAGATGAATTAGTCAAGTTCTATTGTCAAGCTTGTAAGAAATTTGCCTGTACTGAATGTAAGACACAAGACCATGGGATCTGTAGTATGGTCAGCCATTTGCCAGCTCTTGTTCAAGGAATTGAAAACAGCCAAGAAATTAAAGAACTCACTGAAAATCTTGATAGGTTAATGAAAGATTTGGAAAATACAGAAAAACATGTGAACATAAACATGAACTATGTTGCTTCACAAGAAACAAAGATATTAGATACAGTCATGCAAAAACAGCAAGAAATATTGTCAGTGTTCGAAAGGCATCAGAATAAAGTAATTCATGACTTTGACAAAAAGATAGAAGAAACCTTAAAAATACTTAAACAAGAGAAAAAAGAGAAGATTGAAAAATTACAAGAGCATCAAAATAGATTAGAAAAGTTATTTAATGATGAGGAAAATGAAATAAAGAAGAAAATTGAAATCATAAAAAAGGATGACGAAGAGGTTTTGCAGGCAATCACAGATACAACCTCTAAAATGAAATTAAAGTTAAGAACCATATCAAAGGAGCTGATTCATCACCAAACTACAGATCAAAGGTGCCAACTGTTTGTTGCTATGAAGAAAGGTAAAGGAGTTGTGGAACAATTGAAACCAGATGCAGATAAACAATGTCAGAACAATTCAATTCATTATTACAAAGTAGAAAGCAAAGCATCTGAACAAAATATAACCAATTTACAAGACTGTGACAAATTGTTGACCTATCAAGAAATACATGAGTCTGAAGTACCAAGAACTGCAAGTTATCACACAGATGCTAAATTTAAATGCTACGGGTTTTCATCTTTATGCTTATTATCTGAAAACTGTCTTCTGATTGCTCATTTTGATTTTAGAAGCCTGATTATATTCAAGGATATGTCAGTCAGCACTTTATCATATGATATAATATACCTGTATGCAGAACCATGGGTTGTTGCTAAAGTTGACAATAACAAAGTTGCTGTCACATTTCCTGAATTTAGACTGTTAAGACTGATAACATTCTCTAAGTCTATGAGTGTGACCAACACTGAAGATATAGAAGTAGGAAAATGTTGTTATGGTGTTGCCTGTAGTAACAACAAGCTTATATTATCTTACATAACCATACCAGCAACAGTGAAGATAATTGACATATCTGGTAAAGTACTGAAAATATTTGATAAAGATCATCATGGGAAATATCTGTTTGCTGATCCTCATTTCTTAACAGTCAGTGCAGACAACACTATTATATATGTATCTGACTATATGAAAAACTGTGTGATAGGTTTAACCTTTGATGGGAGAGTCAATGCCGTTTACGAGGATGACCAGTTGAAGGAGCCATGTCAACTAACTGTTGATAGGTCTGGGGCAGTGTTTGTATGTGGACGTTGGTCACACAATATGCATCAGTTATCATCTGACCTGACCAAGGTGAAGATTCTACTGGATAAAGAACAAGGAATAAATGGACCAGTAGGTGTGGCATACTGCCAGAATACAAACAGATTATATGTGATTCAAAATCTTAGTTACATTAAAGTGTTTGATTTATCACTGGAATAAAATAATATTCTTATCTGAATAGCCTGCAGAAAATACTTGACCAAAGTTAACACTATTTCAATATAAAATTTTACTCCATGTTTTTTTAATGCAGCTTGTAAATGATCAAACTAGTCCAGACATTGTGATTAATTCAACAAATATTTACGCTAAGTTTTGAATATAAATAAAACATAAATATATCTATAAAGAATTATAATGATGATTTGTTAGGGTTTTTTTATCAAATAAAAAAAAAGGATTTTTTTTAGTTTCTTGTGATGTATTCATTATTTGCGTATTTTTAACACTTTATATCCATTACAATAACTTAACAATTTGTGAGTGAAAAATAAGATAAGTTGGTCAGAGATTTTGAAATAGATGGTTGGTAACATGATCGGTATCGTAAACATTTGATTATTAACCCCAACCACACTCAATATCTTCATTGGACTTGTCCATTTTCAATCTGGACAAAATTATTGTTCACTTTAAAGGGGAAATTTCAAAATATGTATCGACTGAATAGTGAACACTGCAGACCATAAGATCAGATGGCACAATGTCTGTTGAAAGTAGATAGGAGTTATCACTGTAATAAAAAACAAATACGTTACCAACTAAATTCCAGCAGAAACATCAATGTCTCAATATATATATTAGCAAGTTGACACTATAAGCAATTTGATTTACTATGCATCATTTTGTCAGAAAGTTTTATTTGGAAACCTGCTTTAGATATAAGTTCAAGAGCTGCTTGCATTTTCTCTTCACAAGGTTATCTTCCTCTTCAGAGAGGGAATGTTTTTAATCTTTTAGTTTTTCAATGCTTGTCTAATGTTGTCAGACTACTGTCCACCAGCTTAGCTAAATAGGGAGAAAATTGGATAAGTAATCTAGGTTTGCTTATTTGATTCTTCAGCAAGGTTAAATTTCTCAGTGACAATGGATCAGGGCAGTTCATTTGTTTCTGTTCAGAAATCATGAGGGGTCACTTGTCAAGTACTTTATTGAGACTTAATGGTATAGGGTATTACTTTCATATATTATGTAAAAATTGTTTGAAAACCAATTTAATCATTGTAATAGATGTCCCATTCGTGTTAAAATATTAAAGGGACTCCACTGAGGTTTTTTGACATGACGGGACTGAAAATATTTTTTCCAGATAAATGTTCCATTTGATGAAGGTTTAGACCACTTATCTTTGTGCCAAATTTCAGATCATTCGCACACTTCGTTTTTCCAGAATTATTATTCAAATTGTAAAAAAATGGCCCAAAATGAAAAGCGTTTAAAACGCTTTTCACTCAAATCGGGCCAAGAAAAGCATAAAAATACGATTTTCAACTTATTTCAAAGTATATTTCTTAACTATCTTTGCATATATTTTTGTTTAAAGTGCCCCAGCTCATTTACATAAGAAATGTAAATGTTTGGTTTTTAGGCTTTTAAACCTCAGTTGAGTCCCTTTAAAATAGTTTAGATAGAGTGTTTACAGGGGCATATCATGTTGGGGGGGGGGGTCAGGAGCTGACCTCCCGTGTCTGTGTGGAAACCCTCCCAGCTTTGGACTTTAAATGTCACCTTAGTGCAGTGACTGGTTAACTCCTCTTAAATCATTAAATAAGAAGCTAGAGCATTACTGCTCTAGGGTGGTGTAATATGTTTTGTGAAAATCACCTAAAAATGAGTGAAAATCGCTCAAAAATGTCATTATGGAAAACTTTGAAAATGCCAAACGCTGTCTGAATTATTCATTTCCACTTGTCATAATTTTGAGACCCCTTTCTGGTAAAATGACCTGGATCTGTGCCTGCCAGTCATATTTTTCATTTTCATTTTTAATTCAGACATTTGCTGTCTTAATGAACCATAAAAATAGTATCATCAAGTTCTCATGATGTGATATAGTTATACTGAACATACATGTATATATTGATACAGTTATAATACATGTATGTATATTTCTCTAATAAATGTTTGTCCAATTAAATACACGTGTGATAAGAAAAGGAAACTTGTCCAAACTAACTTTGTTGATTACAGTGCACAACAACTTCAGCAAAAGAAACTGTATCATATGACTTTGTCAGTTACAGTATGACAGATAGTCAATCTGACTAAAGTTGACCTACTTATTTCTTTCATGTAGATCTGAAAACGACCGTATATGTTTCGCCTTCTTTATAATTCCGATTTCCCGAGAGAGCTATTTTAAGGCATGCAATCAAATCGGTTTTTACAGATAGGCATTAGAAGAAGTATCAAAATACTGTTATCCGTAGTAGAAGTAAAACAAATTGTTGATTTTTGTGAGAAAAAAAAATTGTTTGAAGTAATTTTTAATAAATAACTTGAATTAATAGAGTTAATTTTTAATGGGAAAGATTGTTTTGCAAGTTTACCTGTCGGCTATTTGGACAACGCCATGTTTGTTCTCCAAAATTTGAAAATTACCTACTCAGTACTGGTTTTCCCAGGGTTAAAATTAGTAAACGCATCGCTTTCAAAATAAGGAAAGCTCGTCGATGATTGGCAGCGTGTGAAAGGTCACCAAAAATGACTTCGTATTTGGTCACGGTCAGATCTAAAAGCGGAGTGTTATTCAGAGCTGGTTTTAATCAGATTTGACAGATAAACAAATGTACAATTTATGGAATTCATAATTGTGTTGAAAAGTATTGAAAACTTGTTGGAATTACCTGAACAACAGATAACTCACTAGGTTTACTCAATTTCATACCAACTATAATTTAATCTAGTACTATGATAAAACAAAAACATCTCCACATTCATTTGTGATGAAAAAAGACAAGAAGTTATTCAAACTTATAATATATATTTCTCAAAAATCAACAACAATCAAAATAAATTCAATGTTTTGTCATTGTTGCAGAATTATCTATTTTATGCTTATTATGGGGTAACCTATGGTTACCGAAATTAACACATTTTTTTTTATGCTTTTTAGTCCATGCTAAGACTATAGAAGTGTGTTATGCTTTAAAAAGTTGATTTGCCATAGTTTCAAGACTTTGATTATAATTGTAGTGATAACCTTATCCCACAACAAAGTTTATTCATAATGCATATTCAGATTTTTTTTTCACCCAAGGGAGACAACAATAATTTTATGTATCATTATAAGTTTTATTGGTTAACTCCCTTTACAACTTTTTTCACTATTAATTTAGTTAACTTTTATTGATTTGTTTTATTTGGTTTTACGTCACACCAACACAGTATAGGTCATATGGTGACGTTCCAGCTTTACTGGTTGAGGAAGACCTCAGGTGCCCTTCCGTGCATTATTTCAGGCACAAACGCGTACCTGAGTACCCTGAGTAGAACCACCGACGTTCCGTAAGCTCGAGTTGAACTTTTGCTTACCAATAAATTGTTCAAGTCAAGTGATGACTTTTAGCAGTTGTATAATTCTGTCCTGAATGGTAGCTGTGTTGTTATTTTTTTCTGATATAAATATTACCATTAAAATATTAAAACCTGGTAGTGAAGTTAAAGGAACTCCACAGAGGTCAAATATAAAATTGTCACATAGATCAGCTTGGGCACTTTAATACAAAAAGTTATAAATAAGATAATTAAGAAATATACTCTAGGATGAATTAAACATAATATTTTTGAGCTATTCTTATCCCGATTTGAGTGAAAAGCATTGCAACAATTTTCAACTTTGGGTAATTTTCACAATAAGTATAATTATTTGGGAAAACAGAGTGAGCAAATTATCCTAAAATTTGCACACAAGTTATTGGTTTTGACCTAAATCATTAATGGAATGTCATTAATCTCAACAAATAATTTCTTGTTGTGTCATGTCAAAAAAAAATTCAAACAATAGAGTCCTTTTAATGGGTACTTTAAATTATTATCAGTTAAGCAGTTTTGCATTTATTTTTTGATCTGCCTGCTTAGCTCTAAAGAGAGAAAATTGAGTTTATAATCTAGAAGTTGCTCAGACAATACTTTTCTGTGACAATAGACTTACTCAGGAATTAAGAACATTTGGGTTTTTCCCATCTAAAAATGTAGGTACAAACTCACTTTACAGTAACATCTTCAAAAACAAGCGAAACAGGTTGACTAATCTATTGTGACGAGTAGTGCACCGTGAAGCTATAACGGTAAAAGTCAGTTTGTACCTACAGATCAGCTGGGGAACCTACAGATCAGCTGGGAAAAACACATTTTGCTGCGTTCCGGATATCGTCTAATGATCTCGGACATTGAGTCAAATGTTCATACATATCTCACACTTGAATCATAAATCATGCAGGATGAGTAAGTTGGTCACTTGTGAAATAATTGATAATTTCCATTAAGTTATCCATGCAATTCAGTTAGGTGGACTTACCACCAAGATATGGTTTAAATTAACATTAAAACCCCCCAAACATGTAATATTCCCCTGCATTTCATTATTTTCTATTTTTAAGCTTAATGAAGCAAACAGCCTGTTAACTTATTTTGATTGTTGTATTTTCAGGTACAGCTCTAGATATACACCAGATATTAGAGAAAACAGGAGGTAGTCTAAATGAAGAGGTACCAGAGACTGAACAAAACTTTACACAGTTTAATGATACTGAATTTATTGAAAGCAGCGGAGACAGTTCCGAAGAGAATATGGAAAATAATGAAACTATTTCTGGGACAGTGCATGCATGAACTACTTTAATTGCTAGAGCTGAGGTGTAATAAATATGATTAATTTTGGACAGCTACTGATTTGTCCAGTATGTAGGCACATACAGGTGCCTCACAATGTTAACAGTTGTTGTTTTGAGTGGTATTTGGTACTGCTATAAAGCATTATTATACATGTGTTTATTATTTGTATATTATTAGTGGACTTACTAAATGTTTGTCTCATTTACTTTCAAACTTCTTAAAAACTAGCAAACAGAAAGTAAAATATACTTAAGTTAGTTAACATTTTATAAAAAAATAAGTTCAGATTATGAAATACTGGCCTGGAAAACTAAGGTTAATTCTATTAAAGTTACAAGGTTATCATAATGTTAGTTCTAAGACTGACATTTCCATTTCTCACAACCAGGTATTAACAAAATTTATAGGTCTTGTTCACATGAATAACCAACACGGTGTTTTCTAACTATTTTCTAACTATTTTTAGTTGTTTATTGTGTTAACATTAATTAAGTTAAAGGTAAGTAGTTCTTTATCTTAGACAACACTGTAAAAATCCAGCCTTAGGTGCTTGATAATTCATTCTTCAATTTTACGTAAAAGAATGGTAAAAGTAAGAGGGATGATCCAAAATAACATAGACTTTTTGTAAATGTTATATAGTTCAACCTGTTGTATACAAAACAACATGGTCTTGAAGAAGAATATGTCCAGCATATTCTTACAAAATGTTAGAAAAAAAATACATATAAAACAAAATGGTCACTATCATTTTCCACGAGCATGTCGGTACTGATTAAGTAATGTCTTTAACATGGTTAGGCTATTTACTAATTCATAATGCAACTTGTGTACCAGACGATTTTATGTTTATTTTTTCTTTAAGACATGTTTTTGCAAAATCTGTGTGCACTGCATACATGATACATTGATAATAGAATCGCATGGCACATTTGCAAGATTTTCAATTATTGTATATACCAGATAAAATATATGTACAACATTATGCAAATGCAAGGGAGGAAACTCGTAAAACATCCTGCTGGTGCGTTAACAGTTATCCTTTGATTGCTGTAGTACAGCTATATTTAATATAGTGGTATGTTTGACCATCCAACGGATACTTCATTAAATAGGGCTGATCACACACATTCCTCAATCTTCAGTTTGAAGCTGTGTCTGGAACTAAGCTATTTTTCACGCACCTACGCGCACGCACACAAACACGCACACACCACAACTATGTATGTTTACTGAAAAGAAAACAAATGACGATTGAGAGAGTCCTCTAAAGAGATGATATCATACATATTTCTTGTGGTGTACGGACATAATCGCCTTCAGACAAAATCCCCTTCGCATACCCGGACAAAATCCCCTCCATGAGTGGACATGATTCCCTTCATGTTTTTGCAAGGCTGGACAAAATCCCCTTACTGTACCTACCCGAACAAAATCCCCTTATTTCATAAATTTCTAATGTATTATTAAGCTCCATAAAAATTGATGAATATTGTATTATTATGCTCCATTATGTTATACCCACTGGCCTCACAATAATCAAACTTCATAGGATGAGTGTCAATATTGGGTAGAAGACCCCTATTGATTTTAGGGTCACATGGTAAAAGGTCAAGGTCACTATTACCTTAAAAGTTAACTGAAAACGGTTTTCGCTCAATAACTTAAGTATTAATGAACCTACAGCTGTAAAATTTTATAGGATGAACAGCCATGTCCAATACATGATCCCTATTGATTTTAGTGTCATAAGATCAAAGGTCAGGGTCACAATGACTTTAACACTGAAAAATTGTGCTTTCTGGAGCATAAGTCTTACAGTGTTCAAACTTCATAGGATGATATTGCCTATTTAAATAAAAGATCCATATCTATATTGAGGTCACAAGGTCAAAGGTCAATATCAAATGACCTTATATTGTTAACAGTTTTACAACTGTCAAACTTCATATAGGATGATCACTTATATTGAGTACATAAATTATATGCCCTAAAAAATTTGCTTATATTATGTAATACCCCTGGCGTCTTTCCGTCTATCCGTCGTAGCATTTTTTCTTACAAGATAACACATTGATGGTGGTGTTTTAGAAACAGCAACTGTATATATATATGAAGGTTCTTTAGCTATAAAGCTCAGGATTGCTTTTTGAAAAAACACTTTCGGGCATGTCATATAAAATGCTCCGCCTAGTGGTGCTCTTGTTTGCTGTTGTTTTGATTCAATTTTAAGTAAGCAAGTTTTTTCCATTATTTTCATAGTATGCTAATATTTAAACAGACAAATTATGTGTTGTTGTTGTTGTTTTTTTTTGTTCAACTTCTTTCATGGTCAGCTAATAAACATGATTTACATGGAGATGCGCTAATAATTGGTTAAGTTGGAACTTACTTGGAAACGAAACACAAACAAAGTTTTTAAATCAACAGTTTTCAATATAAACATTAGAAAAGAAAGGTAAAAATAATTACGCAAAAAAACAACAAAAACATAACAATACCACAAAAATGAAAAATAAACTTAACACATTGAATTAAGAAGAAAAACTAGAAATATGTCCATATAGTACACTCACAGAAGCCCCCAGTTCATTTGATTTTCATAGTGGCATATTTGCCACTATGAACTAGTGGCCTTTAAAGCTGCATGCCTCCAGATGAACCAAAATATTCAATAAAATCAAACTTGAGAAAAATAGACTATGAATTTAAAGAAAAGTAAAAAGATTAAACATTTTAACAATAGGATATACACATATGTACTAGTTAACTGACCAGACTCATCACAGTTATCTCAAATCAATTCTCCCTGTAATCTCAACTCAACTCTGCCCGTAACATCAACTCAACTCTCCCCTTTACCAGTCAACTCGACTCTCCCCTTTAGACCTCAACTCAACTCTCCCGGTAACCTCATCTCAACTTAACTCTCACCATAATCTCAACTAAATTCTCCCCTTTATCTCAACTCAACACTCTTGGTAACCTCAACTCAACTTTACGCTCCCCTTTACCTCAACTCAACTCTCCCCTCTACCTCAACTTAACTCTACCAGTAACCTCAACTCAACTAAACTCTCCCCTAAACCTCAACTCAACTCAACTCTCCCCTTCGACTCAACTTAACTCTCCCGGTAACCTCAAATCAACTTAACTTACCTGGTTACCTCAACTAAACTCACCCCATGACATCAAATCAACTCAACTCTCCCCTTTACCTCAATTCAACTCACCCCATAGCTTCAACTTTACTCTGCCCTTTACCACAACTCAACTCTCACCTTTACCTCAATTCAACTCAATTCTCCCCTTTACCTCAACTCAACGTACTCTCCCAGTAACCTCAACACAACTTTACTTTCCCCTTTACCTCAATCAACTCTCCTGTTAAGCTCAACTCAACTCTCCCTGTAGCCTCAACTCAACTCTCTTGGTAACCTAAATTCAACTCTTCCCATAACGTCAACTCAACTCACCCTGTAGCCTCAACTTAACTCTCCGGGTTACCTCAACTCAACTCTCCTGGTTACGTCAACTCAACTCAACTCTCCCGGTTACGTCAACTCAACTCTCCGAATTACCTAAACTCAACACTCCCGGTAACATCAACTCAACTCTCCAGGTACGTATATTACGTATGATTACTTGAAATATACAAATGTTGGTGCGTGATTAAGTCAAATACACAAGTGACACGTGGATATTTGCATTAGTTGATTGGTTTTTATAGTAGAAAGGTTTTTAGTTACTAAATGGATGAAATATAAATAAAACTAAAAAAAATAATGAATTTAAAAAAAATGATATAATTTAATTATATACATGGCAAAAGCCGGTTTTTTTTAAAATTTATAACAGTTTTCTATTCTCCCCTTTTGTACATTTATTTCGTCAGCGTTTTCCTTCTATATCTATATCGCCCGCTTTTTCACTATATATGTCTATATTGTCCGCGTTTTCTGTAGCCACTTTATCAAATATACAAAGGTGAGGTGTACGTATGATTACTTGAAATATACAAATGTCGGTGCGTGATTAAGTCAAATACACAAGTGACACGTGGATACTTAAATTAGTTGATTGGTATTTATAGTAGAAAGGTTTTTTAGTAACTATAAATGGATAAAATATAAATAAAACTAAAAAAAATAATGAATAAAAAAAACTTGATATAATTTCATTATATACATGGCAGAAGCCGGATTTTTTGAAATTTATAACAGTTTTCTATTCTCCCCTTTTATACATTTATTTTGTCAGCGTTTTCCTTCTATATCTATATATATATAAGTAAAATCTCTAACTTGCCGTATATAAGCAAAAACGCTAATTTAAATTTGCCGTAGCTTTCGGCCTTGCGGCCTTCTTCAGCAGCATTTATTTCACATACAAATATATCAAACAAAACAATGGAAGTGACGTAACGTCAACGAACGACGCCCGCCGTGGCGTTGATTGCCGTCTGCCGCGTTATTCTTTTGTATTCACTCCATACGGTCTATAGGTTCTAAATTTATTTTTCCACAAATTTTCTATTGTTTTTCTGTATTGTTCATTCCCGTATAGCTTTTCCAGCCCCATTATTGAAAAATCATTTACTGTGTGGTCGTTCGTATAAAAATGCGCCGCTAACGGATCGTTGTATTTGGTTCGTATTCTGGATAAATTAAGAAGGTGTCTTTGGTACAACGTATCCCCTGTTTCTCCAACATAAATATAACGTTCGCAACGCTTACAATAAACTGCATACACAACATTCGTAGATTTGCACGTGATCTGATTTCGAACCTTATACGAGGCCCCGTTCACACCAATGAATGTGTCTGCTTCAATAACGTACGGACAAATCGCACACTTTTTGGATCTGCAAGGAGCACAGGAATTCGGCTGTTGAAAAAATAGTTTATTGTGTTTCTTATGAACGAGAATGTCTTGTAGGTTATTATCTCTTCTAAATGCTGCAATTGGTGGATTCGGGAATATTTCCTTCATTCTATCTGAGGTGTGTAATTCAGGTAGGTGTTTTCGTACTATTTGTCCTACATTCGGGAGCGCTCTGGAAAATGTCAGTACCAAGGGGATTCTTTCAGTGTTTTCTTTATCTTCATTATAATGTAATAGGTCACTTCTTTTTTTACTATCTACTTTATTTAATTCTGTTTCAATATGTCGATCTTCATAGCCTCGTTTCTGTAACTGAGTTTTAATATTTTCTCTATGTTGTTTGTAAGTTGATTCATTAGAACATATTCGCTTAGCACGGAGGGCAAGTCCATATGGTATTGATTTTTTTGTCGATTCCGGATGAGACGAATTTTTATGCAAGTACAGGTGTTTATCTGTGGGTTTAGTGTATAGGTCTGTTATTAAAATGCCATTCTGAATCTTCGTCATTACGTCGAGAACTCAAGTTTTTCAGTAGAATATCTTAATTCTAATTTTATTCTTGGATGAAGGTTATTCCAAGCTCATGGAATGTTTTTTTTTAACGACTCGATACCGTGAGTCCAAAGGCCCAAACGTCATCAACATACCGGAAATACTCAAGCGGAAGTTTATCTGTTATCGTCATCAGCTGTGATTCCCATGATCCAAGATATGTAGATGCGTAATTCATCCCTAATCGTGAGCCAATCGCTGTTCCTTCTGTCTGCGTGAATTTTCTTCCATCAAATGAAATAGTGTTATTTTCAAGGACAGTGTCCATCATATTAAGAACATCTTCTGTGGGTATGTTAGGGTTGGCACGTTGATTTAATGCACGTGCAACCGCATCTCGTGCCTCTGCCCGTGGGACACTTGGGTACAGGGCTTTCACGTCTAAACAGAAAAGAATTGTTCCTGCCGGAAGTGGTTGTTTAATATTCTCTAATTTTCTTAAGAAAATTTGATGGAAGAAAATTCACGCAGACAGAAGGAACAGCGATTGGCTCACGATTAGGGATGAATTACGCATCTACATATCTTGGATCATGGGAATCACAGCTGATGACGATAACAGATAAACTTCCGCTTGAGTATTTCCGGTATGTTGATGACGTTTGGGGCCTTTGGACTCACGGTATCGAGTCGTTAAAAACATTCCATGAGCTTGGGAATAACCTTCATCCAAGAATAAAATTAGAATTAAGATATTCTACTGAAAAACTTGAGTTTCTCGACGTAATGACGAAGATTCAGAATGGCATTTTAATAACAGACCTATACACTAAACCCACAGATAAACACCTGTACTTGCATAAAAATTCGTCTCATCCGGAATCGACAAAAAAATCAATACCATATGGACTTGCCCTCCGTGCTAAGCGAATATGTACTAATGAATCAACTTACAAACAACATAGAGAAAATATTAAAACTCAGTTACAGAAACGAGGCTATGAAGATCGACATATTGAAACAGAATTAAATAAAGTAGATAGTAAAAAAAGAAGTGACCTATTACATTCTAATGAAGATAAAGAAAACACTGAAAGAATCCCCTTGGTACTGACATTTTCCAGAGCGCTCCCGAATGTAGGACAAATAGTACGAAAACACCTACCTGAATTACACACCTCAGATAGAATGAAGGAAATATTCCCGAATCCACCAATTGCAGCATTTAGAAGAGATAATAACCTACAAGACATTCTCGTTCATAAGAAACACAATAAACTATTTTTTTCAACAGCCGAATTCCTGTGCTCCTTGCAGATCCAAAAAATGTGCGATTTGTCCGTACGTTATTGAAGCAGACACATTCATTGGTGTGAACGGGGCCTCGTATAAGGTTCGAAATCAGATCACGTGCAAATCTACGAATGTTGTGTATGCAGTTTATTGTAAGCGTTGCGAACGTTATATTTATGTTGGAGAAACAGGGGATACGTTGTACCAAAGACACCTTCTTAATTTATCCAGAATACGAACCAAATACAACGATCCGTTAGCGGCGCATTTTTATACGAACGACCACACAGTAAATGATTTTTCAATAATGGGGCTGGAAAAGCTATACGGGAATGAACAATACAGAAAAACAATAGAAAATTTGTGGAAAAATAAATTAAGAACCTATAGACCGTATGGAGTGAATACAAAAGAATAACGCGGCAGACGGCAACCAACGCCACGGCGGGCGTCGTTCGTTGACGTTACGTCACTTCCATTGTTTTGTTTGATATATTTGTATGTGAAATAAATGCTGCTGAAGAAGGCCGCAAGGCCGAAAGCTACGGCAAATTTAAATTAGCGTTTTTGCTTATATATATATATATATATATATATATATATATATATATATATATATATATATATATATATATATATATATATATATATATATATATATCGCCCGCTTTTTCACTATAGGTCTATATATATTGTCCGCGTTTTCTGTTGCCACTTTATTAAATATACAAGGGTGAGGTGTATGAAATATACAAGTGTCGGTACGTGATTAAGTCAAATACACAAGTGACACGTGGATACTTGAATTAGTTGATTGGTATCTATGTATCGTCCGCTTTTCTATATTTGTAAGCGTTTTCCGTATATGTTTATATTGTCCGCAAATTGCGCTTGCAAAGTGCACATGCGTTGTTCAAACTTATTTCTCGTGCCCTTATAGTTATTCAATTTTCCATACGTGACTGTTGCATACTTTGTACTGTTTAATTAAAAATTATTAAGTCAATTAACATGTACAAATAAATAAATAAATAAATAAATAAATAAATAAATAAATTGTTTTTTTTAATACGCCTTTTCTTATCAACAATGATTACGTCAATTAAACTGAACAAATACATTATTGAAAGATTTCTTTTAAAAACGGATTTTCTACATAACAATTATTATTTAAGAATTTAATCAAATAAATAAACTAAAGTCTTTTTAAATTATTATAATAATTACACCTTACAGCTTTTATATACTTTACAAATGTCATTTCTCCGCGCGTTTTAACACAATACATTTAAAATCAATTACAACGCCCGCTCTTTTCCCGTTATTTAAAACATACATAAATAAATAAATTCAGGGCAAAAAAAAGATTATTGCACTTCGTAAATATATTTTATAATTTTGATTGCAAATTGACTCATTCTAATAAAATTTATGCATCATAAGATTTTCTTTTATATATCTATACAAGTATATCTATACAATACTACTGCTTCTATCTAATGCCTTTCATATATATTACTTTATAAAAGCCAATTATTTGCCTTTAATATAGATTTAACTGTGCTCAGTCATTTTACACTATATATATCTTTATCGTCCGCTTTTTTCCTCTTTGTCTATATATCGTCAGCGTTTTCATTGTTCGCTTAATTAAGACGTCCGCGTTTTAGACTGCGCCATGAATTTAATGCATTTCCGGTTTAAGCGTTGTTGTTGTTGTCGCCGCAGAAATTAAGAAATATGGACAAAAGATCAGGAAACGTACCTGGCTTACCTCCAGGATGGTCAAGGGAAGAATGTGTAAGACAGTGTGGTTTGTCGGCTGGAAAAACAGATGTGTTCTATATAAGGTTTTAATTTTTCATTATAGATTTGTTACTGTTTTTGTTGCAAATAGACCTAATTTATAAAATTTTGCAAAATTCTTATTTTGGTTCTTTTCTTATCTCTATTTCTCGTCGATCTACTGCTTTCTACTTAACTTGTTTAAAATTTTACATTGCTTCACAGTTAACTCCCGGTTTCGGTTCACGTGTGCATGCAGATATCATATACTGTATCCTACAGGTATCCTAGAGTCATTAGTTTTGACGCCCTTAAGCTGTTTAACTAGTGCATTTCTTTATATTGAACCTGATCATTAAATAATATACAATATAAAGTAACTATGGCATGTTGTTAATCACTGCAAACCATTTTTATGTTTGTTAAAATTCAAAATCAGTTAAGTTTTGTACTTAACTAAACAGACTGTGGAGGCATCCATTGTTGTTTACAGTCATATGAAATGACGCCTTTTCATTGGGTGGTTATTTTAAAAGGATATTTCACTGTAATGAAGTATGAACAGCAAAAGAAGTTTTTAAATGAGCAAACCTGCAATGTAATGTTACAGGGGGGGTTTTCTTGGGTGAGATGGATACAGGTGGATAAACAACTAAAGAGGTTTCAGCTTCATCTTGGTTTATACAGTTTTTCTTTTATACATAGAATTCGACTTATGATATAGTTCTCTCAATTCTTCATAACCAAGCTAATACTTGTCAATAAAAAACGTCCTGAAACCAAGAAGAATTTATTAATAAAAAACATAAACTCATCAGGGCTAGCACTGGCAGATTTTTTCTTTGAGCCAATTTTTCGCGGCAAAAATTGCGTGCCTGTATTTTATTTTCAAGAAGGCAATGGTACTGTCAAATAACCAGAATTCAATTGTCAGACTAATTTATAGCATTAGTTCATATATGGAACACCTTAAAAAGGCATGAGATATTTAGAAAAAAAAACATAAACTACATATATATCCAACTTTATTTTGGTAGCTACATTTTAATTACTTTAATACTGATCATTAAAGCTTGCAGCTCAGTAGCTATAAGAATAACATTTTCCAGGCTAATTTGGTCAGCAATGTTTTCATAAAATCTAAGTTAGTGGCATGACAGTGACATCAGAACCACATTCCAATGTGCTGCTTCAGCTTGCTTGGTTAATGCCAAAGATTTGGTTTGAGGACTATCTGTATCTGAAATTGTAAAAACAGAAACATTTGAGAGTAAGAAGAATAATTATTAATGAAGAAAAGAATATTGAAAAGTTCTAAAGTAAACATAATTCAGGAAAAAAAAAGCCAAATATTCATTATAAGAGTAAAGTAATTAGCATAAGTTTCCTAAAAATATGTTGTATGTTTCTTGGATTTTCCATAAACATTTCACAGCCATGTATGCCATTTGTAAATGAATGCTCCAGATAGAGGTTATGTACAAAGTAAGGTCAATTTTTTTTTCAGGAATACTAATTGTCAAATATACTCTTTGTCAAATTTATGCTTTTTTGGAGCCATTATTAGGTCAGATTTAATTTGCAATTTAAAAAAAACAAACTTCTATTCTATAACTCATAATTCCTTTGATCGTTTTATCAACAACAATAAAATTATATGATTGCAAACTTACCGTAAAGTCGTCCATTTCATAACCAAGCTGTTGATATGATTGGCGATAATCTTAAGATGCCGCTATTTATTGTTTCATACCGAATATAAAGACCAATTATCCAGTGCACATTCAACAATTCACACCAATTAATGTCATATTTATCAGCTGATAAACATGTAAACATACCACGAGGTCAGTGTATTAGACTGTGTTACTGTTTATAACGATATTTTATTTGGAAGGGAAGTAACAAATATAGACCAGTCAATGACCCCACAAAAAGCAGACTGTGTCGCAGTGTTTTTTGATGAGAAGCGGTAAAGCGGAAGTTGTAAATGGAAAACCAAATGTGTACTTTTCCATTCTTAAAATAGCAAATGCTAAATTTAGACTGGATATTCCAAAAGTTATACTTTTCGTAAGTTGGAGCCAATCATGATTTTCTTGAGCCAATTTAATAATTTTGGAGCCAATTTGCTCATTGGCTCCTGCCAGCGCGAGCCCTGCTCATTACGAAAATAATTATTAATACAGCATTACAACATTTCTCATTTTCAACATTTCACACAATGGTTCAAACAATATTAATGGTTCAAACAATATCAATGGTTCGAACAATATCAATAGATAGCTGGAACAGCATCTTATCAACTTATTAATTCTAAACAAGTATTTAACAAAGTTTAGTTTAATAAATAATAATAATTCAAGTCAACACTTACAAAGGATAAGCTCCTAACGACATATGACATTATAATCTTGGCATGTGCGTCTCTCTCTCATTCCTATATGGTGAAAAATAAAAGTGTTCATGCATATTAGACAGAGCAAAAGTAGTTATTTTAACTGCCCGAATATCGATGTAAATAATCTCAATATAATTGAAATAATAACATATAACGCGAGACCAAATACTCAACGATAGAAATAAACCAAAATCAAACTAAATACATTTCACTATTTAGAAGGATGGCTAGATATAAATACCAAAATTCCTACCTATCATAGATCTATCTGCAGCCTAACCGGAAAGAGAATGAAGCGCTACGTAAGATCAGCTGTTTATATACAGGGCCTTTTTACCCTTCTTTGCTGTAGCCTGTATCAGGCTACTTCCCCAAGCCAAATTACTACCTTTTTTCCCCAAAAAACAGTCTAAAATTCCCCTTCTGGCAAATATTTTCCCTTTAACTGAAGAATAAAACTTGTAAACAAACTTTCTTGTTTATAAATAGATAATGTTTTGTCCAATGAAAGCTAATAATTCAATAACCCAATAGAGGGATACCTTGATTTAATACAATTGATGTTAACTCAGAGCCTCAGTCTGAGTTTGTAACTTTCTAAAAACAGCATGGGAAATCCCTGCTGCCTTATTTTTTAGTGCACATGTGATTTGTTATGACAACATGGCGATTTATACGATGTCACTAATGTAAACAATGTCACAGAAGAAGAAAATACGATTGAGTGACGTTTGTAATTGTTTATTAAAAATTGGATGAATTGATGACCTTGTTAGTGCAAGCCCATGTCTCCGAGTAGCACAACATGCCCAACTGTCGGAAATAGCTAGCCTAGCACATCAGTGCCAGTAATACAGTGTAAACTGATAATAATGTACCTTCTGAATCAAACCAAGAACCCTCACATGACCAACGTAAAATACTATAAATAGGAAATATGAGTTAATATAAAGGGGCAATAAATTGATCTGTAAAAAATGTTTTTTACTCCTGTTGGACAGAAAGCTTAGTACTATAGTAAACCTTAAATGTGATTGGAGGAATATATGCAAATAAATTATGATATTTCCCCGAAATGTGTGAAAATATGATATTTTCCCCAAAAGTGTGAAAATTGCGCATTTTTTCCCCACAAAAAGGGCTAGGGCGCCTTCCCCAAAACTAGTGAAAAGGCCCTGATATATATTTTTTGTGATATGGTAGAACACCACCAAATAATCGAAATACACCACTAAATTTCCGCACCGCTACATCGTGAAAACTTAAAATTATAATATATTTCATATAAAACTATCCATTATTTAGGAATGTCATACACCCTGGCAGTGGTCTTATTAGGTGCACCTGTCTCTTTAACCTTGAATGTATTTACCATTAATCTTGATGAATAGCATCTGTATTTGGCTTAAAGGGCTGAAAAATATATCTAAAATGAATGCTGTAAAGATATGTATATGTTTATTTGAAAAATGATTTTTTTCTTTCTTTTTTTAAACTTTATATACAATAATTAATCCATTATGAATTTTACTCAGTATCAATTAAAAACCAATTAACGTTTTCAAAAAATATAAGCTGTACACCTTATGATACAGTGAATATTAAGGACACTTTGCAAAGTTTTAGTCACATGACACTCATTAGACATTTTAAAATGGAGGATAGAAACAGAAAAGGGCAGGTCAAGATTTCACAAAGGCTATATTTGCAAAATTATGGCTTGCATAAACATCAATTGAATTTGCATTAGTAAAAAGATGAAAAAATACAGTACATATGATAAAGGTGAAGTATTTTCAGTGAAATATCTCTGTCTTTCCACATGTTTTAGTTATACGTTGTAAATACATGCTTGCAGTGCAGTCAGCAAATTATGACGTCATACGAGGTCGTTTTCGTCATTTTTTAGGTCAAAACAAAAATGGCGTCAAAATAGATGAGCGTCAAAACACATGACCCGACGATATGTTTGTTCACAAAATTATGAAAATGTGAACTGTCAACAGGCTGGTGAAATTGTCCGATCTGGACTGCTTATAAGTCAGATGGAGCTATAATTTCTGGAATTTTGCAGTTCTGAATTAGATCTTACATGCCTCGGGCAGTCAGGCATACACATGCCATATTTTACAGACTGCATATAAGTGATTCTAGCATGTTCTGTAAGAGTGTGGTATTTGCAGAATTCACACACTGTTTCTTGTTAAGATAATACAGGGATTGACAGTTTCCGAACTAGCAGACGACAGGCTATTCTTATCAGTAGAATTGCGAGTAAAGATAATCAATTGCATATCTCACAGTATAAAATGAATGTAAAATGGTCTGACTTGTGGTAGGTTTAACCTAGTTTTATAAATATGATGTAGCTTTGAGATATTTTTGCTTCTTGGCAAAGCAACGTCATATCGAAATTGCTCAAAAACCAATAGCATGTTCCGCCTGAAAATCGGGCGGAATGAAAAACAATTAAGACAGCATGTATTTACATTAATTTTGACCTATTTATGAACAAAACTAAAATATAAATACCTTTAGACAAAATAATTAAACTGTCACATCCGAAAAATCATGATTAAAATTAAAATCCAGTTTTGAGCCTCAAAATCCAGCTGAAAATCCAGATTTGGCCCATTTCATTTGTCACATGTATGTTAAATCCTCTCATGTATTTTAAATTCCTTTAACAGCCCATAAACAAATGGCGGCCATACAGTGCGCGAAATCTGATTGGCTAATTCAAATGCCAGCGTTTAACTGAGTCTGTATATTAAATGTCTTATATATTGGACTAGGTTTAACTATAAATTTAAATACCTTCAGTGTCAATCAATCACAGCAAACACATGACGTTGTTTCAACGTTGCTCAGACGTTAGAGTCCGACGTTGGATAGACGTTGGATTTTAGTTGTATATGAAAGTTTTTTAGACGTCAGAATCCGACGTCAATCCAACGTCATAAAATGACATAAATCCAACCTCTATTCAACGTATATACAACTACTTTCCAACCTATAATTCCCAAAGTGAATCCAACCTGTTTCCAACATGATTCCAACCAGTTACTTACGTAATATCAACTAGTTTCCAACGTAATTTCAACCAATTCCCAACATAAATCTGACCCGTTTTCATGAATAATTCCCAAAGAAAGAGAAAATACAAAACTTTCTTTACTCGCAAAGTGATTTTATAATTTTAAGAAAGTGATCATAAAAACAATTAAACAAACTGTATAACACTATTTCTGATTTATCTATTCATGTAAAACTTAATATACAGTTCTTTCCAACACATTTGTATAACATCACAAAAATGACTCATATTTAATCATTTATAGTGATAATAAATAATGTTTGATATTTATAAATTGTATATTAACTATTAAAATTTAAAAAAATAAGAGCTACATGTCTTTTCAAAATTGAAGTTCAACATTTATCAGACCTCTTTCAGTCAATACAATAATACACATTATGTAACGTAAAATTAATTACAAACAACAGTCAACAAATCATTTTCATTTAAAGGTCTACAGTATACATTAACTATTACAATATATGTCAATTAAAGTATTCATGTTTACAACATGCTTAAAAAGGTTTTCTTTTAAATAACTCATTGAAAATGGAAATCATTGAAAATAAATAAAACCTTTTTTGCAGTTGATTTCATCAGTAATAAAATCGGATAAGTGAGGGAAAATATTCCTTTCTGTCAAAATTAAGTGTAACACACAAAACAATAAATAAATAAATATTCACTTTTAAAGAAAGTATTAATTTTTTATCTTTATTCTTTCAAAACTAACTTAAAAGTATTAAATTTGGAGATATACTCCTCCATGTGAATATTTCTGGTATACTAAACGTCCACCACTGAATCCTGATTATTTTCATCTATGAAGACACTGTGTCAAATAATCATGTAAAACTTGTTTTGAGGTTCAACTTGTTTTTTTTCCCTTGAAACTGCAAAAAAGAAACATAAATAAATAGGTGTACATAACAACCAAAATGGTAAATTAAATTATATTAAATTAAAATATTATTACACAAAGATTACCCTAGCATATCATAAATTAAAATCAGATGTCGATTGATGATGTACAACACTCAAATCTGTAACTTCAAATATATGTAATTTGCAAAACTTTATCATGTAAAGGTGCAAATTCAACCATAAGACATTTCATGTTATTGTTTCACTTTTGGTTAACAGTTAATTTTGACAAAACAGAAATTACAGTAAATAACAAAATCAAAATCCATATATTACCTTAATTTGATGTCCTTTATCATTCTTTTATGTCCAAATGGTGTTTTCTATCGACTGTTTTTCATGTATACAATCTTATCAGCTAATTGTCATCACACATAAGTGTCAGTCTATAAAAAAACAAATCCAATGATTAAATTGACAAAAAGTTATATATTTACTTTGACAGTATACTTCTGTATTGATAGATCCCTACTTTGACCTTTTACATGTAGATCTATTTAAATAACAATAGATTAAATCTCAAATATTGACAGGTGTTCCTTTGTTAACAAAAACGTTGTGGTGAAAAACCTATTGTTATCAAGTCTACTAATCTGATAAATCGAATTAGAGAGATTAAGGTCATGTAGGGATCTTGGCTTAAAATGACAACACAAATAAAACAAAATGTTTGACAGAATTTCATACAATTTATATATCAATTGAATCCCAAAGTACGAGTTAAATGAGAGCGAATCAGACTTCATTAATTAACTGGTTCAGAAATGAGATAATTGAATATCATGAAAATATAATTATATTCCTAATGTAACTAATAATTTTTCAGTTATTATATTATGCATGCAGTAAGTTTAATACAAATCTACCTTCAAAAATATCATTTACTTTTCACTATGATAGTTGTCTTCTATGATGTGTATAATGTCGTTTGTCTTTGTTTGAATTTGAAAGCAAATTGTTGTTGTAGCCTCGTTTTGAAATTCATCAAGTTTCCATTATTTTTTCAATTTATTTAATTAAAGTACTTATATTGTTCCTTTTTATTGTCAAGTACATTGTATAACAATTAAAAAAAAAATAAATACAATGGATGTGGAAAAAAAATGAATAACCAAATTCAAATGATTATCTTGACCTGAAATTAGAGCGACCTATCGGTTTTATAAATCAGAACAAAAAAACAAGAGGGCCATGATGGCCCTGAGGTCGCTCACCTGTATATAGCCCCCCCCCCCCCCCCCAATTTTTACCCAAGGGCTTTTATTTGTTTATTTGAACAGACTTGGTAGACACCCATAAGAAGATGTTTCATGCAAAACATCTAAGTTCTAGCTTATTAGGTTTTTTAAAAGAAGATTTTTTAAGTTTTTACTATACACATATAGTTAAAAACAATGACACCCCTCGGGTTTATTTGAACAAACTTTGTAGATATTTACTTAAAGATGTTTCATGCTTAATATCTAAACTCTAGCTATTTGGGTTTTTTCAAAGAAGATTTTTAAGTTTTTGCTATACACATATAAGGAAAATCAATGACCCCCTGGGCGGGGCCAGTTTTGACCCCAGGGCTTTTATTTGAACATACTTGGTAGACACCCATTAGAACATGTCTCATGCTAAATATCTTAGCTCTAGCTCTTTGGGTTCTTTAAAAGAAGATTTTTTAAGTTTTTACTATATCAGGCTGTCCAGCACCTTCTGACAAAAAATTAGGGCAACTTTTAGGTCAATTTTTAAGAAATTTTAGGGCTAAAATTAGGAATTTTAGGGTAAATAAAAGAAATTATAGGGCTAAAATTTGGAATTTCATTACTAAATTATGGCCTCAAAAGACCATTATATGGGTTCAACTTTGCATATTTGACACAAAAGTTACTCACAAATAATGCTCTAGTTTGGTTATAGCAAAGGTGTTACCAGTGTTCCATAGTCACCAGTGATGAAATGGATTCACTAGTCAACTGCCTTTAAAAAGAGCTGAAAAACTACATTAAAACATAACTAGAATGAAAACATTTTCAAAGTTATAAGTATCCCGGAACAACCAATATTCAATTAGTTAAGCTTTGATCAGCCAATAATTAATGGAAGGGGAAATTATGCTTTAGATTTATTTTAGCTATAAATGCATTTATTATCAACATTTATTCGTTTTAAGGTTGGTACATTTTCAACAAGTCTTGATATTTCTTAAAAAACAATAAAAACAATATGACCAACTGAAGTCATTCCCAGGAATATTAAAATTTAAATTCAAACAGCAGGGTAAACATCTATGAAGAATTTATTCAAGATAAATCTTAATAAATTTTACAACATTGTCAGTTTTTTCAATAATTTTCAACAGTTCTTTTCCAGATTTTAAAAAAACTTACACTATATGTTATAACATATGTTCAGTACATGTTAATGTGTACATTATTTACATTATTACAAGTATGATTTGCATTAAATTAAGCAATCATTAAACATAGTTATTAGGTTGTTTTTTTTTTGTCCCATTATAGAAGGCGTACGCGTATAAGCGTCTTCCCCCCTTTTTAATTTAAGTTTAATTTTTAAATACAGTTTTTAATCTAAGTGTGGGATATAATCGCAACTTTTTCCGGCTTCATCTACGCAATTATTTGCCGATTTGAGGCAGGAAATATGGCACTCAATAGCCACATATGCAGTTATTTAACCAAGTACAGTTTTTCCCTATCATAGTTGAAGCATATGCTCGCCCTTATGGTTTTATACTGGTGGTGAGGGTAAATAAACCCAACACACATACATGTGTACATGCAAAAAGGGCAGCTGAAGGTGTCACTTCTTAGTACCCTAATTGGGTAGCAAAATAGTTAAAGCATCAAATCATTACTGCCATTTTACCTACTACCCACTTTATAATTAGCAATGGAAACTTGTCTAGATCTGCCAGCTGGTATCACTTACAAAAGATCTGTTCTACAGATAACTTGATTACAAATTAAGATTTTATTATTTTTAAGTTTGATGACATTTAGTGGTTCATCATGTAAATAGTTGCTTTAAATACACCTAAGACTGAGGTAAATGGTAAAACTCTGTAGCCAATAAAAATGTAACTTCCTTGGAAATTTTTTTATCACAATTTTAAAAACACTGGTGACTATTTTAATATAGTCACCGTCAGACAATTTTCATTGTTCCATTTAAAACAAACAGTTTTTTATTGTGCCCCCACGTTAGTGGCGGGCATTTAGATTTACCCTTGTCCGTCCGTCCTTCCGTCCGTCCGTCCTTCCGTCCGTCCTTCCGTCCGTCCGTTCACTTTTGTGTCGCACGAAACTCAAAAAGTATTTGACCTAGAGTCATGAAACTTTACAGGAATGTTGATCAGCATGTGTAGTTGTGCCCCTGGGTATTTTGGTCGGGATATTTTTAGTATTTTCAGAGTTATTGCCCTTGACTTAGTAAAATTTTGCAATTTTCAACTTGTGTCGCATGTAACTCCAAATGTATTTGACCTACAGTCATGAAACTTTACAGGAATGTTGATCAGCATGTGTAGTTGTGCACCTGGGTATTTTCGTCTGGATATTTTTAGTATTTTCAGAGTTAATGCCCTTGACTCAGTAAAATTTTGCAATTTTCAACTTGTGTCGCATGTAACTCAAAAAGTATTTGACCTAGAGTCATGAAACTTTACAGGAATGTTGATCAGCATGTATAGTTGTGCACCTGGGTATTTTCGTGTGCATATTTTTAGTATTTTTAGAGTTATTGCCCTTGACTTAGTAAAATTTGGCAATTTTTAACTTGTGTCGCACATAACTCACAAAGTATTTGACCTAGAGTCATGAAACTTTACAGGAATGTTGATCAGCATGTGTAGTTGTGCACCTGGGTATTTTCATCTGGATATTTTTAGTATTTTCAGAGTTATTGCCCTTGACTTAGTAAAATTTGGCAATTTTCAACATGTGTCGCACATAACTCAAAAAGTATTTGACCTAGAGTCATGTAACTTTACAGGAATATTGATCAGCATGTGCAGTTGTGCACCAGGCATTTTCGTCTGGATTTATTTAGTATTTTTAGAGTTATTGCCCTTCACGTAGAAAATTTTTGCAATTTTCAACTTGTGTCGCAAGTTTCTCAAAAAGGATTTGACATACTAAGTCAATAAACCTTATGGGCAGGTTGCACAGCATATTTTAGATTTGCACCTGGGGTTTGGCTTGTGGATTTATCCAGTATTTGTAGAGTTATTTCCCTTGACTTAGTAAAAAGATTGACAGAACAGTGTCGCGGTGGGGGCACCCGTGTCCTATGGACACATTTCTAGTTATTTCTCTGTTAACATCTGGTAATTAATCAAGAATGGCATTTCTGCAGGAGTTGAGGTAAATACAACATGTGACTTTATGTAATTTAGTCAGACATGACATTAGCTCCACTGACTGTGTTCGAATTTATGTTGTGATTGAAACATGATTGTTTCATGATATGTTTATCACAAAAGATAAAAAAAATAGGAATTTAAGTGAAAAAATAGGGCTTTTTTAGGAATTCCCTTTGAATTTTTCATTTTTTTAGGAATTTTAGCCAAACTGAAAAAAATTAGGATTTTTTAGGAATTTTAGGGACGCTGGACAGTCTGCTATATGAATATAGGGAAAATCAATGACCCCCTGGGGCGGGGCCAATTTTGACCCCAGGGCTTTTATTTGAACAAACTTGGTAGACATTCACTAGAAGATGTTTCATGCCAAATATCTAAGCTCTAGCTCTTACAGTTCTTTAAAAGAAGATTTTTTAAGTTTTTACTATATGCATATAGGGCAAATCAATGACCCCGGGGGCCGGGCCAATTTAGACCCCAGGGCTTTTATTTGAACAAACTTGGTAGACATTCACTAGAAGATGTTTCATGCCAAATATCTTAGCTCTAGCGCTTTCGGTTCTTTAAAAGAAGATTTTTTAAGTTTTTACTATATGCATTTAGGGAAAATAAATGACCCCCTGGGGCGGGGCTAATTTGGACCCCAGGGCTTTTATTTGAACAAACTTGGTAGACATTCACTAAAAGATGTTTCATGCCAAATATCTAAGCTCTAGCTCTTACAGTTCTTTAAAAGAAGATTTTTTAAGTTTTTACTATATGCATATAGGAAAAATCAATGACCCCCTGGGGCGGGGCCAATTTTGACCCCAGGGCATTTATTTGAACAAACTTGGTAGACATTCACTAGAAGATGTTTTATGCCAAATATCTAAGCTCTGGCTGTGACGGTTCTTTAAAAGAAGATTTTTTAAGTTTTTACTATATGCATATAGGGAAAATCAATGACCCCCCCAGGGCGGGGCCAATTTTGACCCCAGGGCTTTTATTTGAACAAACTTGGTAGACATTCACTAGAAGATGTTTTATGCCAAATATCTTAGCTCTAGCTCTTTGGGTTCTTTAAAAGAAGATTTTTTAAGTTTTTACTATATGCATATAGGGAAAATCAATGACCCCCTGGGGCGGGGCCAATTTTGACCCCTGGGCTTTTATTTGAACAAACTTGGTAGACATTCACTAGAAGAATGTTTCATGCCAAATATCTAAGCTCTAGCTCTTAAAGTTCATTAAAAGAAGATTTTTTAAGTTTTTACTATATGCATATAGGGAAAATCAATGACCCCCTGGGCGGGGCCAATTTTGACCCCAGGGCTTTTATTTGAACAAACTTGGTAGACACTCACTAGAAGATGTTCCATGCCAAATATCTTAGCTCTAGCTCTTACGGTTCTTTAAAAGAAGATTCTTTAAGTTTTTACTATATGCATATAGGGAAAATCAATGACCCCCCGGGGCGGGGCCAATTTTGACCCCAGGGCTTTTATTTGAACAAACTTGGTAGACACTCATTAGAAGATGTTTCATGCCAAATATCTAAGCTCTAGCTCTTAGGGTTGTTTAAAAGAAGATATTTAAAGATTTTTCTTTCGGTTGCCATGGCAACCAGAGTTCTGCATGGAATTAAATTCTTTGAACAATTTTTAAAGGTTACCACCAAAGGAACATTCCTGTGAAGTTTGGATGAAATTGGCTCAGTGGTTTATGAGGAGATGTCATTTAAAGCAAAAGTTTACGGACGGACGACGGACGGA
This sequence comes from Ruditapes philippinarum, assembly GCF_026571515.1. NCBI lineage: Eukaryota > Metazoa > Mollusca > Bivalvia > Venerida > Veneridae > Ruditapes > Ruditapes philippinarum. The sequence goes on along the minus strand of NW_026866929.1, from coordinate 26,134 downwards.
CGGACGGACGCCGGACGAAAAGCGATCACAAAAGCTCACCCTGTCACTTTGTGACAGGTGAGCTAAAAAGTAACTCAATGAAGACTACTATGTTGGATTACACTGAAATCCGACGTCCTATCGACTTAATTCCAACACATTGATACGACGTCGCAAATACAACGCTGTTTCAACGTTGTATTTAGGATTTTGATGTCGTGACATAAATCCAACTTTGATCCAACATTGAAACAACGTCAGGTGTTTGCTGGGATGTATTGAAATATATACTGAGACAAAGCTAAGATCACATAGAGGATATTTGTTTAGTTCAGTGTAAGATCGGAATATATTTCACCGAGTGAGCACCAAAAGGTATATTTCACGAGTGGCGCAGCCACGAGTGAAATATGAACTTTTGGTGTTCACAAGGTGAAATATATTTCAATCTTACACTAAACTAAACAAATTTTCTTTTTATTACATGCAAAGAAACGTTTTAAAAAGACATTAAACCTAATAGTGAATGAAAAGCGCGCCAACTAATAATACAACGTGACGTCATTTACGACGTCACGTCATTAAGTTGGTACCCAGTATTGTGCACGCTAGTATTTCACTATAACAACGTAAGGGGTTTAAATTCAAAACAGTGAAATTATCAAAGTGGTAATTTCACTGTTTCAAACAGTGAAATTACCAGTTTTATATCACTGATATATTTGTATAAACCACCGAAAAGCATGTAATAAAAGCTTTTCATTGGTGCAATTAATTTTAAAATCGGGATATTAAATCGCCCCAACAAGCGGTTACAGCTAAATTTGCATTGATTTAGCATTAGAGATATTGATTTTACTAGAAGATAAAGGAAACAACTCGTGTTTTTTTTTTCACTAGATATACCTCAGTTATTTACAAAGTTTATATTGAGACTATAAATGGGTGTATTGTTCCTTGTCATCAGTCATGTTATGTGTAACTCAAGCATAGATCTGTATTTCAAGAGTTATTTTTCCTTTGAGTTTGAATTACTAAAAATTTGCTAGAGAAATGTCTGTTATTCTCGTATCAGAATTTCAGATTTTAACATGACTTTCTCTGTTATAGGGGGGGGGGGGGCATTTAGATTTACCCCCTTGTCCTTCCATTCGTCTGTCCTTCCGTCCGTTCTCTTTTTGTGTCGCACATAACTAAAAAAGTATATGACCTAGAGTTATGAAACCTCACAAGAATATTGCTCAGCATGTGTAGTTGTGCACCTGGGTATTTTCATGTGGATATTTTTAGTATTTTTATAATTATTGCCCTTGACTTAGTAAAAATTTGCAATTTTCAACTTGTGTCGCATGTAACTCAAAAAAATATTTGACCTAGTGTCATGAAACCTTACAGGAATGTTGATCAGTATTTGTAGTTGTTCACCTGGGTATTTTTGTGTGGATATATTTAGTATTTTTAGAGTTATTGCCCTTGAATTAGTAAAAATTTCCAATTTTCAACTTGTGTCGCACATAACTGAAAAAGTGTTTGACCTAGAGTCATGAAACCTTACAGGAATGTTGCTCAGCATGTGTAGTTGTGCACCTAGGTAATTTTGTGTGGATATTTTAGGGGGCAGGGGACCTAAAAATGAAAAATTTTGTATTTCAGTGTGACCAGAAACACAATTCCAAATATTTCAAAATCTGTTTCACAGGCAGATAACCAGTTGCACAGCATTATTCAATGATACAGTCGAGACTGTCATATGCGACTTTCCAAGGGATCTTCAGAAAAAGGTCACATATGACAGGGAGTCTCTAAATACAGTCTCAAAGAAAATTAAATTTAAATACCATCTATCTGTCTATATACCATTGTGACTTAACATACATAACTGTGTGAAGGAATAATATCTAACCAATTGCAAATAAACATAGGTAATCGTAAATTTTTAATGTAAATAAAATAAGAATCCATGTAAAACAACTATATATTAGCATGTTTATCACACAAAATTTAATTTTATTTTTTGTATTAAGATTTAAATTGAATCTTTTTTGTATAAATTAACTGGAATTTGATGCATCCATGTACTTGTAAAAGTTAAACATATCCATATCCAAATTTTCTGGTTTGGTATCCATATTTTTTCCGTATTAATTATGCAGCCAGTAAAGGTAAATTAAAAAAATGCTGTCTAAAATATCTTCCGTTGGCACTCTCTTATTAAAAAAAAAAAATCTGACACAAGCTTAATCCAGTTTACTCAGGTCATTATATGTACATTACACACCATGATGCTTCCCATTAACAGACGCTTAGTGACGTCACTCGATACCTGTATACATGTTAACTGTGTAATTGAGACAGAGGTGTGTAGTCTTTGTTTGCTACTGGATTATAATTGGACTTAATTATTTTGGCCCTCTGGGTGTTAAAATAGGTATTATTTATCTGATTAACGGACAATTAAAAGGTGTGAAAGTCGTTTAAATCAGACAAAACATTGCATTGGGACCAGACAATTAGGGTCGCTTGTCATATATGACAGGGAGTCGTTTAATTCAGACCATTTTTATAGGAAAATACGTTGGGAGTACTGAAACAATGTCGGATAAGACAGGGAGTCGTTTAAATCAGGGGGTCGCTAAGGCAGTCTCGACTGTATATGACATACATTGAAGAAAATAATAGTTTGCATGCATTGCTCCTTCAAAAAATGACTGACAGCAATTTATATTTACCCCCACCCAGCCAAAATCACACCTAAAATATACCAATATAGGCAATCTTCATGAAGGTGCAGCATACTCCAGAATCCGCCCGATTCCTTTAAAAATATCAGTAACACGCAGTGCAAGCTATGGCATTTTCAGAAATGACAAATAAAGTGTCTGTCATACGTTTAGATTTTTCACAAAATTTATCTGAAGTTTCTTACTTGTTTGGCGCCAACTGTCAAAGCTTGATTTTTAACTTTTTCACCTCCATTCGGAGAGTCAGAAATACATACAAAGCTACCAAAATGCTTAGTTTCGGATAAAAACCCAAAAATATATCTCATTTCCTACACACAAACAAGAAAAAATTACAATGACAGAGAAATATCAGAAGTTATCAGTACCTTCAAAACACCATGTCTGAGTTATTAAAAAATTTGACCGGGGCCATCATTCGAATATGTCTCCTGCCCCCTTAAGTATTTATAACCGATTTTTAGAGTTATTGCCCTTGACTAAGTAAAAATTTACAATATTCAACTTGTGTTGCACATAAATCAAAAAGTATTTGACCTGTAGGCCTGAAAGTTTACAAGAATGTTGGTCAGCATGTATACTTATGCTTCTTTGGGTTTTCTTGTGGATTTATTCAGTATTTGTAGTATTTGCCCTTTACTTATTAAAAGATTTTTACTTTTCAACTTGGGCACATTTAGCAAAAAAAAAAATTTGACCTAGAGACATCAGGTTGACAAATCTATGGAGGGTGGCGGCACCCGTGTCCTATGGACACATTTCTAGTTTCCATAGTTTTGTCTTTCTTTACTCAAGTATTGGATTACTTGAGCCTTCTGTCTTTTCTTGTTAGTTTTTATGGGCAGATGAACTTTAGCTTCACACAAGTATAAAAAAAACATGTTCAACGTGTCTGATGGCAAACAAAAGTGCATGTAGGTTAAACAAGATTTTCTGAGTAAAGATGGATTTTAAAAATTCTGGGAGCCCTTAATAAGTAAAATTAGATTCACTAGATTTATAGATTTAGATGTTTGGTATGCAACTAAGTGGCAACTTGATCAAAAGATGTTTTCGTAATTGTCACAATAAGGACTACGATGGGATACCAGGCCGACCACAATTGCTATCTAAAACAACCAACAACTCAGAACAGAAAAATATATACAAATTTATTTACAATAAATGAATATTTATTAATGAAAAATGATTATATATGAAAAGTACTATGATAAGTCACTGCACAAACAAACACTATCAACGTATCTCAGTCTATTTCTCCCGTAAAGTTTCTGTCATGATGTTTCAATAAAGTGGTGGCGTTGTTAAACAAAATTCGTCACAATGGCTGGCGTCTTGTATAAAATCTTATCAAGCGTAACTGTACTTCCTACAGTGTTGGCACAGTTGATAGGATCCTGAACAAGGGCATGCGTCACCCTTTAGCCATGAACATACGTGTGGAGGGCCCGTGTCATCTTCGGGTGTGTCCTCAAATAAGAAGCTACAAAGTATAAAACATGGTAAGTTCCATGATAATCAAGCATAAGGGTATAATAAAGTCCATTGGAAAAGACTCGACCTTTGTCGGTTTCCTATAAAATAACGTGCTTCTTTGAATAAACAAAATGTCCACTATAGTACACCATACATTCCGTGGAACAAAAATTCAATCACATCCGCATAATACTGCGTTGCAAATATATTCAAATATACGCCACATAATAACCACCAATAAATAAACGTCTTCCAAAATCATGCCACTGAAGATCCTTCTCTAGAGATACGTTAGTTTTGATACGTTGTATTTACTTATAACAAAAACTGATGATAAATGAAATGAAGTAAGATGATAACGTAAATTAAATTGATTGAAACAAATCATTACGATACTGCAGCATTTTACATAAAGTTGCACAAATACGGTAGAACCATAATAAATTATATGAATAGATATATATATATATAAAATATTCACGGCTCCTATACAATTACAATACAATTAAAACTTCAATTAACATACATCAATTAACATGTCTCGGTATAAATTTACAATAGCGAAACACTAGATTAAAAAGAGCTTTTAAAATTTAGAAAATTTAGAAAACAATAAATTACTGCCAAATAACTAAACCTGAATCAAATAAACTATAATTCTAATAGAAAATAGTATTTTACGAAATAGCAAAAATTTATGAAACAAAATCACTAGAAAATTAAATTTACCTTGTACAAGCTGTAATTTTATGACAAATATAATTTGTCTGTCACCGTCATAGTGACCTGTATAACGTCCAGTGCATTGCAATATGTCACTTAAAATTTAGTCAATATATAGCAAACTACTGAGTACTGAGCGGGAAAACAGATCGTGCAAAACATGAAAAATCGATTTGCACGAAATAAAGCTGGGACGGCGGGAAAAATAGTTATGTAAAATATAAATGCAATATTTTACAAACGTACTTTCACTTTGTGACATTTACGCCCCCCTTTAAATAAGAAAATTGATAAATTTTCTTTAAATACAACAAAGTGAAAACGACAAATTGCAAAAATGTAAGTAGAAATACTGTACACCATATTTATAACCACCATAAATACTACACTACACTCTACATTATACCCTGCTTAAATAATCTGCACCTATGTTCTCTCTACCTGGGATTGCTCTAATCCTCATCCTGTATGGCTGCAAAAGCAAAGACCATCTCATTATTCTAGAGTTACTTAACTTTGCCTTGTTAAGATACAAAAGCGGCTGGTGATCTGTCTCTAGAATAAATTCCTTACCAAACAAGTATCTGTGAAATTTAGAAATTGCCCAAACAATACCAAGGCACTCCTTCTCTATTACAGAATACTTCTGTTCTCTTGGTAACATCTTTCTACTGGCATAAGCTACTGGAAATTTCTCCTCACCTTGTTCTTGAAGTAATACAGATCCCAATCCACAATCAGAAGCATCAACTCTGAGAATAAATATCTTGTCTAAATCTGGTAATTTCAAAATTGGCGGACCGGTCAAACTAGCCTTAAGAGTCTGAAAAGCCTTTTCCTGACTTTCACCCCATTCAATACGATTTGGTTGAAACTTTTTTGTCAAATCGGTCAACGGAACAGCAATGGCGGCAAAGTTAGGGATGAACTTCCGGTACCAAGACACAACCCCTAAAAATTGCCGGACTCCTCGCTTAGTTGTGGGTCTCTCGGTCTCCTGAATTGCCTTGACCTTACTGAGAACAGGTTCAATGGACTTACTACCTCCTATCATATGACCTAAACATTCCAATTTTTCAAAACATATGAAACACTTGGACGGTCTAGCAGTAAGCCTAGACTCTCTTAATTGGGTAAATAACTCATACAATGCATTGATATGCTCTGGCAATGTGACTGTATAGACCAAAATATCATCTATAAATCTATCTGAGTGATCTAGATCTTTCAAAACCTTTCTCATCAGTCTACAGAATGTTGCAGGGGCATTGACTAAACCAAAGGGCATTTTCCGGAATTGAAAAAATCCCGACGGGGTTTCAAATGCGGTCAAAGGTTTTGCATTGTCAGACAAAGGAACTTGCCAGTATCCTTTACTAAGGTCAATTTTCGAAAAATACCTGTATTTTGATAATTTCGAAAATATCTGTTCCATATTGGGCATCGGTTCCGCATCAAATACCGTGCATTTATTGATCTGTCTAAAATCAATACAGAACCTAATCGTGTTATCCTTTTTCCTGATAAGGACAATTGGACTAGAAAACGGGGCATTAGAAGGTTCGATAACTCCCAACTCTAGCATTTTATCAACTTCTTCCTTTACTATCTGCTGTGAGTGAAAAGGAATAGGATAACCCTTAGTCCTTACCGGTTCTGACGTAGTCAACTTAATGTCATGCTGAACTAATGACGTATTTCCGGGTATATCTGTTAAAACATCAGAAAATTTCTTTAACAAGGTTGCAATCTGAGTCTTACAATCTGTTTGTAAGTCAGGATTGACCTGAACATCTTTATATGTCTCTGAACCTTTCTTCAATGGACATAACAATATGTCACTATCATCTTGGTAACTTGTTTCTAAACTATCATCTTCCTCTAATCTATCATACCCATTTTCCGCTTCTACAACAGCTGCACTTACCTTTGCGAATGCACCTCGTTCTGGTTCGAAATTTCTTTCAACATACTCCTTCAGCATATTGGCATGGAAAGTTTTGATCTTATTGTTACCTATGTCTATCCGATAATCTAATTTGTTCACGACCTCGGAAACTACAAATGGACCTTTCCATTGTAACAACAACTTATTGCGTTTTGTAGGTATAAGAACCAGTACTTTACTTCCCTTCTTAAAAGTTCTATCTCTAGCTTTCCTGTTGTAATACTTTCTATACCTAATACTGCTCTTCTCTAACTCCTGCTGTGCTATCTTACATGTACTTTCTAGTCTTTCTTGCAAATCAACTACATACTGATAAGTTGTCTTAACTTCGTCATTCTCTGTTTTTCCTGACCATAACTCTCTCAAAATGGTAATTGGACCTCTTATACTTCGTCCATATAACAATTCAAATGGCGAGAATCCTAAACTCTCTTGTGGAACTTCCCGATACGCAAACAACATAGCATTCAAATACTTATCCCAATCTGTAGGTCTTTCACTACACATCCGTTTCAACATCTGCTTTAAACTACCATTAAATTTCTCCACTAAACCATTACACATCGGATGATACGGTGTAGTTGTTAACTGTCTAAGAGACAGTAACCTACTAACCTCATTCATAATCTGTGAAGTAAATTGTGATCCACAATCTGTAAGCATTTCCTCTGGAACACCTAATCTACTATACATGTCAACTAATGCTTCGGCTACTCTTTCAGTCTCTATACTAGGCAATGCAATTGCTTCAGGATATCTGGTAGCATAGTCTACCATGGTCAAAATATATCGGTTCTTTCTATCAGTCATAGGTTCGATCGGACCAACAATGTCAACGGCAACTCTCTTAAAAGGAGTATCAATCAAAGGCATCTTACCTAAAGTTACCTTACTTATTCTACCTTTTGAAATAGTACGTTGACAAATATCACAAGACTGACAATATCGTCTAACCTCTACAAGAACACCTGGCCAATAAAACTCCCCTAAGACTCTATCACTTGTCTTCCTAATACCAAGATGTCCTGCCAAAAGCGAGTCATGCGCTACTTTTAACACAGTCTCCCTAAGAACCTAAAGAAATACTAACTGCCTACTTACGTCACCATTTCCTGCCGTAAACTCTCTAAACAACATCTTATTCCTGATCTGATACTTCACTTGCCCTTTACCTCTACAGTTTCTAACAGTACCTTCCTCTGCTTTCTTTCTACATCCATCTAATGAACTATCTGCCTGCTGCTTCTCTACAAACTCTACATTAGTGATGTCTAAAATCTGTGAAGGAACTTTAAGTCTTCTATGAGCTTTAACTTTACTCTGCGATCTTGTTTCTACTGCTGAAGCTAACTTACCAAAATTTGGTTCTACAGCACCCTCTATGTTACCGATAATTACATCATTTGTAGGATTATCTACACATAGTGCTTCTACAGTACCCCTGTAATACGGACAATCCAGATCAATTAACGCCATGTCTAATCTGTGCTCACTACCATCAATGTACTTACATCGTCTGGACTTCCCTAACAATTGATTTGCATTTACCAAATTCCTTCGTACTATGACACATGTACACCCAGTATCTCTCATTGCAACTATAGCTTTACCATTACATATACCTCTAGTTGTCGGACATGAATTTTATAGTAACTGTACCCACGTCTTCAAAATCCCCAAGTTCTATCAAACTACTACCACTATCTGATCTCGGCATCGAAATTTTCGAATCTGCATCTCTATTTCTTCCTCTACCTCTACTCCTACCTCTATAACATCCTCGCCTTCTATTACCCTTGATAACTATTATCATTCTTACTTGGATTCATTGAGTTCAGTTCTATGTCTTCCGCTGCGTTAGCTTTATTTGTAGCCTTATTTCTACAGAAAAATGCTGTATGCCCTAAACGACCACAATATGTGCATTTATAACCTTCATACTGATGAGATGCTCTACCTCTATTTACCAGTCTATCGTTACCTCTTTGCATACGATAACTACTACCTTGATTTCTATCTACAGGTCTACTCGGCAGTGCATAAGGCTTAGCTCTTTCTTTAATTCCATGATTCACTACATACTTCGGACCTCCTCTAGTCTTGGCAAACAAATCTGCATCTTCCGCTACTTCACGGGCTGAAAACAACTTCTTACTACTAAGGTTCTGATATAGTTCTCTATTGCAGATATCTAAAAATTGATCCCTTACTATGAAGTCTAACAACTTTTCATAAGTCTTCTCCACCTTACTCAATCTTAACCAACCATCTAAGTATCTAGAAATTCTAGCTAGGAACATAACAAAAGTCTCATTTTCACGGGGCCTTTCAGTCCTAAACTTCTTCTTATACCCATCATCAGTCAACTCAAACTGCCTTAACAAAGCATCTTTCAGCTTATCATAATCCGTCCTATCTTCTAATGGAAGCCTATCAAATACCTCCCTAGCAGTACCTTTTAACAGAAACGGTAAGTTTAGTGACCACATTTCATGTTCCCAATTGAGCAGACGCATAAGTTTCATAAACATTCAAATACGCATCCATAGAATCAATCTTTTCGTCAAATGGAGTCATCTTAACCTTAACCTTACCTACACTCTTCTTACCTAACATATCTAACTCTATCTTCATCTTATATTCTGTATCTAACTTCCTAGCTTCTGCTTCCTCCTTCTCTCTTTCTAACTGACGAGCTATTTCTAACTTCTCTTTGCAACCCTAGCCTCATTACTTAACTTCTCTTTTTCCATTTCTATCACTATTTCTAACTTCCTATTTTCGGCTTCCTCCTTCTCTCTTTCTAACTGACGAGCATAATCTAACTTCTCCCTAGAAATCTTAAACTCATAATCTAACTTCTCTTTCTCATTACTTAACTTCTCTTTTGCTAACCTAGCTTCTAATTCTAACCTATCCTTCTCAGCTTCTAAACGTTCCTTCTCAGCTTCAAAACGTTCCTTCTCAGCTTCTAACCTACTATGTCTTTCTTCACGCTCCCTTGCTTGCTCCTCTTTAACAAAGTTTCTCAAAGCCTCATCAGTATACCCTAACTCCTGACCTACCTTCATCAACTCATTTACACTAGTCATCTTGAACTTATTATGTATATTTCCTACACTGTAACACTACTACAACAACAACTTAGGATACAAGTAAAATCTTACCGTGAGGTAGAACAATGATATCAAAGTATCATTAAAGGGTAACACTACAACCCTTAAACACAAAACGCTATATTCACTAATCACGGTGCACTATAACACTACACTTCAGTGTAACACCATATAATTAAACGCATTTATCACTCTAGCGCTATAAATCACAATGTACCTTCACTGTACACAGTACTAAAATAACACAATGTATCATATATTCTAAACACTATACCTCATCACTACAAACACTAAGTTTCAAACTCATCTAAGTATCTCACTAAGGTTGTATAATAATAATCTTAAGTGTACAGTAGACAGTAGGCAATAATTAAAACTGTTCAAAATACTTTAAACTTCAAAGTCCAAACTACGACCCAAAACTCAATGTCGCGTAGCACTTACCCCACAGTGCAAAAATATAAAAGGTATATGGCCAGTTTCAATATACTACAGACACAAAGTAAACACAAAGTAAAATTGTAAATGACAATAAATTAAATGTTCACCTAGATAACAGACACAGTTTCTTTATCTAGAAAAAGTACACAAGGCGGGTAGTACCTTAAATTGCAGAGTGTATGTGTGTATATATGTACTTCCGGTGTTTTACCGAAAGGTCACTTTCAGATTACAAAACTGGTGGTCTCATCATAAAGTGACACCTAAAAGGAGGAAAATGGAACGAACTCACCCTAAACGTCCAAACGTCCACTGTCGGGTCTGTGTGGCTGTTATAACCTCTCAGCTGGATAGCTGTCACACACACAAGTCCGTTTCATTTGTCACGGTATCAATCTGAAAATGTTAAGAAATTATAATCACACGAAATATAAAAAAAAAGAAAATAATTAAAAGTGATACAAAATTTAACTACCTTTAAGTAAACTAAATTTTTAATTGTAAATAAAACTTTTTACTTAAAATAAAACCAAAGTTTCTAGTGTTAGCTATATAACCTAGCTGTAGTTAAATGAGTGTGGTTTGTTTCAAATAACAACTATAGCCAACCGGTATCCAATCACGTCGAGGTCACCAAATGTCACAATAAGGACTACGATGGGATACCAGGCCGACCACAATTGCTATCTAAAATAACCAACAACTCAGAACAGAAAAATATATACAAATTTATTTACAATAAATGAATATTTATTAATGAAAAATGATTATATATGAAAAGTACTATGATAAGTCACTGCACAAACAAACACTATCAACGTATCTCAGTCTATTTCTCCCGTAAAGTTTCTGTCATGATGTTTCAATAAAGTGGTGGCGTTGTTAAACAAAATTCGTCACAATGGCGGGCGTCTTGTATAAAATCTTATCAAGCGTAACTGTACTTCCTACAGTGTTGGCACAGTTGATAGGATCCTGAACAAGGGCATGCGTCACCCTTTAGCCATGGACATACGTGTGGAGGGCCCGTGTCATCTTCGGGTGTGTCCTCAAATAAGAAGCTACAAAGTATAAAACATGGTAAGTTCCATGATAATCAAGCATAAGGGTATAATAAAGTCCCTTGGAAAAGACTCGACCTTTGTCGGTTTCCTATAAATAACGTGCTTCTTTGAATAAACAAAATGTCCACTATAGTACACCATACATTCCGTGGAACAAAAAATCAATCACATCCGCATAATACTGCGTTGCAAATATATTCAAATATACGCCACATAATAACCACCAATAAATAAACGTCTTCCAAAATCATGCCACTGAAGATCCTTCTCTAGAGATACGTTAGTTTTGATACGTTGTATTTACTTATAACAAAAACTGATGATAAATGAAATGAAGTAAGATGATAACGTAAATTAAATTGATTGAAACAAATCATTACGATACTGCAGCATTTTACATAAAGTTGCACAAATACGGTAGAACCATAATAAATTATTTATGAATAGATATATATATATATAAAATATTCACGGCTCCTATACAATTACAATACAATTAAAACTTCAATTAACATACATCAATTAACATGTCTCGGTATAAATTTGCAATAGCGAAACACTAGAATAAAAAGAGCTTTTAAAATTTAGAAAATTTAGAAAACAATAAATTACTGCCAAATAACTAAACCTGAATCAAATAAACTATAATTCTAATAGAAAATAGTATTTTACGAAATAGCAAAAATTTATGAAACAAAATCACTAGAAAATTAAATTTACCTTGTACAAGCTGTAATTTTATGACAAATATAATTTGTCTGTCACCGTCATAGTGACCTGTATAACGTCCAGTGCATTGCAATATGTCACTTAAAATTTAGTCAATCATAGATATAGCAAACTACTGAGTACTAACCGGGAAAACAGATCGTGCAAAACATGAAAAATCGATTTGCACGAAATAAAGCTGGGACGGCGGGAAAAATAGTTATGTAAAATATAAATGCAATATTTTACAAACGTACTTTCACTTTGTGACAGTAATCACTTCTTACAAGTTACAGCCTTCAAATTTCTAAACAAATATTTCTTCATATGAAGGTAATATGCATGGATGTGGTATTTAAGGTTACTTGGATGATGGTAAATCTAAAAAAAATGAGTTGCTGTTCTTCTTTCATGAATTGATGGGCTTGAGATGAAAGAGATTGTATCATTAATTGAGGTGACTGCTAAGAATAGCCATCATGACTCCCATGTCCTTCATGTTATACATGTATTTTTTGTTATTAATTAAGGTATTTTTCTGATAATAACAATCAGTAGGTTGTTAGTTGCAAAACAACTGATACAATTTTATATCTTATCTTATATCCAATTCATTTCAGCCCAGATGGAGTTAAAATTAGAAGCAAGCCCCACTTATCTCGTTACCTTGGTGAGGCATTTGATTTAAGTTCATTTGACTTTAGGACAGGAAAAATCATCAGTAGTTCTCATAGAAAAAGTAAGCGCCACAAAGGATCATCATATGACTATGCCAGAGGTTTGTGTGTTGTGCTTTTTGTGCATTTGTTCTTCTTATTTATAACCAACTGAAGTATAGAAAATATGCCAAAATGAAGTGTCATTAATAAAAGTCAGATATACTTTATTCTGCATTCATTGTTCATACTTAAAACACTCTTATTTGTCCTATTTTGTAATTTATTAGATAATCATGAAAATATTTAAAGAATTTTTTAAGTTTTCTCTTGAAAGTTCCTTCTTTAGGATGTCATTGATATCATAGAAAGATCTGTTTTATTACCTTATAAAGGTAAGCAGTTTCACTTTTTATAACAGGGATCAAGTAAGTAGTAAGAAATACATGTTTAGTCACAATTACTGTATTATAGTATACCTATTGTATACAATTCACTTTGACAAAAAAGGACAATTTTTTTCTTACATTTTATGAAATCTGACTGGAATTAAATGTAGCCAGTTTAAACTGAACATACATAAGTTTGAAAACAAATTCTTCAAATATATCATAATGCTCCATGTTCATTTTAATTCCAATTAAGCATGTTGGTGTGTAATTAGCAATAAATGATAAAAGATAAAACTAAGAGGCAGCATGATAATGATTAATCATTTGTTGTCCTTTTTATTTGCAGTAATTTTAGAAACATTTCTGCATGGTTCTGCAAATCATTTTTCAGTCATAAGAAACCATTTTTATGCCCCCGCCATAAAATGGCTGGGGAAAATAGTGTTACCCTGTTCCTTCATCATCAGTTTCCATTCATTATCTAAGTAACGGTTGCACATATTCAATTCAAATTTGACATATGGATATATCATGAGAAAAAACAGGTCAAGTTTGAATTTTATCATGGTCGGATGATTTTTGAGTTATGCCCCTTGATGAAATTTTCAGTTTCTGTTCATTATCTCCCAAACAGTTGTACACATTCAACTCAAATTTGACATATGGATAAGTCAAACCAGTGCGCAGGTAGGATTTAGTCAAGGTTCGATGATTTTTGGCAGAGTTATGCCCTTTTCACTTTGAAAAAAGAGAGGAAATTTTCAGTTTCAACTCAAATTTAACATATGGATATGTCATAAGGATACACTGGTCCAATGATAGCTGATAGAGTAATCTCTCTTGAACTTTGAAAAAAAATCTGAAATTTTTAGTTTCCATTCATTATCCCCAATTTGGTTGTACACAATCATTCAACTCAAATTTGACATATAGATACATCTTAGCAATAAGCAGTTCAAGTTTGAATTTGGTCATGGTTCAATGATTTTGGACAAAGTTAGCCCTCTTGAATGTTGGAGAAAAATTTAATTTTCAGTTTCAGCATTCATACTTTTATGGAAGTGTATGTAGTCATTATTCTGGCTACAAATATACAATATGCAATTTACAAAAGGTTAACACTGAATAGATTCAGTGCCTTGAACTTTATATAAAAATGGTTTGTGTTAGCATTGAATAGTTTTAAGGGCTTTGAATTTAAAATGAAAAAAATAGTTTGTGCAAACAAATTTTGAACTAAATATTATAACATTTGAAATTTCGGCTGCATGCGGGGGCATGACGACACATTTCTAGTTTCCCATTAGTATCATGTAGACACTTATTAGAGCTACTGTGCTTATTTGGAACTTTAATGTTCTCTCAAATTTGACTTTTTTTGTGTTCAGTTGTGTGGTTTGCATTAAATTTTATTTGATAAACATTTGCACATTTGTTTTGACTTGCTGTGGTATAGTCAAAGTGTAGTTGCTTAAATAAGAAATTTGTAACTACAATGTATTGTAAATTTACAGATCATAGTAAATAAAAGTATGTCACTTTATAAATGAAATTAATAAGTCAGTCAATTCATAAGGTTCATATAACTTTATCTTATTACACCCTCACAAACAAAGTTTAGGGGGATATAGGAGTCAGTCTGTTGGTCGGTCCACATCATGGTTTCCGGACAATAACTAGAGATTGGAATGAGGTATTGAAATCAAACCTGGTGTATAGCAACCTTATGTAGAAACCCCGGTTGTTATTGCATTTGGACTCCCTGGGGTCAAGGTCACCATTACTAAAAATAGAAAAATGGTTTCGGGACAATAACTAGTGTTAGGTTTGAGATATTGTAATCAAAGTTTATATGATGACCCTGGTTGGTATTGCATTTGGACCCCCTGGGGTCAAGGTCACTGTTACTAAAAGTGAAAAATGGTTTCCAGACAATAACTAGAGTTAGGAATGAGATATTGTAATCAAAATTGGTGTATAGCAAGCTAATATGAAGACCCTGGTTGGTATTGCATTTGGACTCCCTTGGGTCAAGGTCAGAGTTACTAAAAGTACAAAAATGGTTTCCAGACTCTAACTTGAGTTAGGAAAGAGATGTTGTAATCAAAATTGGTGTATAGCAAGCTTATCTGAAGACCCGGTTGGTTTTGCATTTGGATCCCTGGGGTCAAGGTTACCGTTTTTAAAAATAAGAAAATGGTTTCAGAACTCTAACTAGAGTTAGGGATGAGATATTGTTATCTAACATGGTGTATAGCAAGCTTATATGAAGACCCCAGTTGGTATTGCATTTGGACCTCCTGGGGTCAAGGTCACTGTTCATAAAAATAAAAAAATGTTTTCCGGACTAACTTAGAGTTAGAGCTGGTGGGGGTAGTACATGTAATCACCTTCAGTGATAGCTCTAGTTTAATAAAGAATCAGTCATCATAAATCAAAAGTTATTATAGATAATGTAAGATATATTAGAAATGTTACAGTGCCTATTGTATGAAGAATAAGTTTTATTTACATGGATGTTACACTACATTAGTAACATAGCAGAAATGAGAAGTTTTTTTCAAGAACTTTAGAATGTATGTGATTTCATATCTGTTATTGTAAAAGTCTAGCCTGTGAATAAAGACTACACATGTAGCTTTGAAGTAATGAAATTGACACACAAAACAACAATAACTAACTTATTTTAATCTATAATCACAGGTTTCCAGTTTTCCATGTGTGGTTGTTACTTGTATTGAATTGGCTTGTGCACAAAATGAATATTTCATCGATGAACATTCAAGTCAATGTTACAACTTAAAAGTAAAGCATAGCAATCAATGTGATAATCATGTATAATAATGTTATTACTGTAAATTCTAGGGATCAGACAGGACGCCAACCTTGCATTGCCAATTCGTCAGACAGCGTCAATATTTAAACAGCCTGTGACAGTGATCAGGAACCATCCCGACAGTGCAACTAAGTCAGATCTCAAACATGGCCCTCAAGAACCCCCACGACAGGTACAGGTTTTTATGATTTTCCACATACAGTAAACTCCGCTTATAACGAACTCATTGGGACATTCGAAATCTGTTCCTTATATCCGGAGTTCCTTGTAAGCATATAGCGAATAAGTTCCTTGTATCAGAAGTTTTTATAGCGAACAGTTTTACATAAAACGAACTAATTGTTTACCATCGTCCTCCATTTTGAAGAGCATTTGATTAAGAGAAATAACTCTTGGGCCATATATGCAATATTGTTATTTATTAACAATACAGTATCATGCACAAAAATAATCACTTTTCTTTGAAGAAATCGCTAATTTTAATTTAGGAATGTTTACAACTCTTCAGGCTAATTTCAATTTAATCTGTGCTGATGAAAACGAAAGTAGAATATACGTGATCTGTTAACGTATAGCCGATATTTTGGAGTTCGTTATAAAAGTGTAATTTTCTGTACTTTTTATGGCATTGGGACTAAAAAATGAGTTCCTTATAAGCGATAATTCCTTATATCCGTGTTCGCTGTAACCATAATTTTTTACATTAAATAAAGAAGGGCAAAATTCGGGCCAAAAAATTTTGTTCCTTATAACCGGAAGTTCGCTATAACCGTGTTTGCTATATTTGAAGTTTACTGTATATTTGTTGTATACAAGAATAATGTCTATTAAATAGATAATGAATAGTTTGACCTTTACCTTCTAGAATCTTGTGTTTAAATGAATGCTTTGAACTTGAAACTGTTTAAATGTTGTCAGTTAATACACATGTATTTAATTGATTTAAGTGTTAAAGTTTTAAATCTAAGCATCATACTTGGTTCAATACATTAGACATAGTCCTGTTATAAATGACTGGGCATTTTGTTACTGTGAACCACTATGGTCTGCAAGTTGTATTTTCAATTAATTATTTTTTATTTACTTATATTTTAATTAATTCAATTAAAAACTTCAACAATGATGAGTTTATCCCTTTATAAGAATATGATGGGTCAGTTGGTGTATGCTTGGTGAGTGGGTGGGTGGTTGGTCGGGTGGCATACATATTTTTAAAGTTGGTTAATTGGACCTTCAAGAATCTTTCTCTTTAAGCTTATTATTGGTTATGACTCATTTCAATCAGAAGTTGGGTTGTTATTGTTTTTTCCAGTTATTTTGGGAGAAGAGACTTCAGGGCCTTCGAGCGTGTGACAGTACTGAAGAACTTATTCAAAGCTTAGAACTACCTAAAACTGTTCTAGGTAAGTTAAATGTACACATTTATTTTAATGCTTTGTTACAAATAGTAATTTTACATGGCCGCATGTGTTCAAACCCTGTCAAGGGCAAGCTGTTGTTTGCTTGAGCAAGAAATTTTACATTCATTGCTTAGCACTGGTTGGTTCCAGAAACAGATTTGAGAGTATTTCAATAAGCTTATAGCTTTGACATCCAACTAAAATACATTTGTATAAACTAAACTAAGAAGTAATTTCCTAAATTACAGAACATGTTAACAATGTATGCAGGAAGGTTCTGTCTGTTTTAACGATTATTAGGGAAGGAAGGGATATTTTGAAGGACACTTGCAATGCAGGAGATAAGATTGTCTAGAAATGTTATGAAAATGCAGGTTTTTTTCCCCATGATTTTGGGAACATGATACCCATGGAATTGGGAATTTCAGTGATGTTTTGTTAAAAATTGGGAAAAAATGCATGACTTAAATTTTACAATGATGAAATGAATCAATGCAAAAAGTCACTGACTATGATGGCATCTTCAAACATTTAAGCCCTTATTTTGAAAGATTTTAGAATTAATTTTGTTATTCAATATTTTTATATTGTAACTTTAAATTGGGAATTTTTTTCTGCGGATTGGGAAAATAACATACTGTTTTAAGTTGGGAATATGACTGAATATCGGCAATAAAATAAGCCAAAAAATCCCTGAAATGTTGTGTAAAGAACTATTTGCTGAACTAACCCATGACATCTAATCAGTAATCAAAACATCTTAACTACTGTAGATACTTTCTGTCCAGATTATTGTTTTGACTGCACATTAGAGAGTCACAGTTTTGCTCTTTTCGGAAAATGGTGTTTAGTTCTACATGTAATTGAGAATTATATTATGCTATATTTGTTTTGACTGTTGTTTCAGGGATAGGACCAGAGTTGACAACAGAGAATATTCTACAGAGTATATCAGCAGCTCTTCATCTTGGAGCTGTCCCTATCATAGGTCAGCATAGTAACAAGAATCTGGTACAGAAAAATCCAGGTGTTCACATGGATGTTAACCAACCACATATTCAGGTAACTAAAGGCTGCCAGGCATTTGCTATATCAGAGATGAGATGTCTAGGAATGTTGTACCAGTTCTACAATAAATAATCTCAATTTATCATTATGGCTAAAAAACATCTGTTTTTAGTACTTTAAATCTATTTTATAACATGTAATATATGCAATCCTAGCTTGTCATGTGGAAATATTCATGACCCACTCAGTGGTGGCATTGGTTAAACATTTTAACAATTGAACACTAATAAAGCTGTAACAATGTAGTTTAATATATGGATACACCTGAGTTATGTTTTCCAAGCCCATTTTTGGGTCAAAAAGTTTAAGGTCAATGCAAATGTGACCTTTAGTTCAAATTGTCTCTTTATCTTGAAAATTTCCAGGATTTTAGTTAATCTTTGAATGTTAATGTCTACCTTTCATGAGATTACATGCACACATACTTCGACCCAGAATGAGTTACTTATTTAACATCATGATAGCAGTATTAGTGTTGTAAAAACTTATATACATCTTTGAAGCTCTTCTATCTGTATTGATGATCATGTCTTCTTTTTGATTCAGCAACTTATTGTATCAGATGAGGATATTAAGAAACAAGAGTCTAAAGTGAATGAGGCTAGACGTAAACTACAAGAGGTGATGAAAACATGAAGGTATGGTTTCTTAAATAAATTGCTCTAGGTCTTCTGCTCAAAGCTCAAGGTCACACTTGTATGAAAAAGTCATGATTGTGAAAAGATTGTCATATTTTGTGCATATTTTTGTTATAACATAATTTCCAGAGAAGTACAACCTAGAGCTTGCTTGAAATGATAAAGAGAAACAAATAAAAAAAAAACAACAAAACACCAGTGTTATTGAATTCTTGCTAGATCCTGAAACAGATATTAAATTGAATTTTGCATCTTTTAAACTATATATATATATATGTTTGATACTTTAGTTTATGATGAAAAGTAAATTTGTGTTTTGTATTACAGAATCCTAAACAGGCAGATGAGCAAAGTGACGTGATGTGCCACATCAAATTTTGACCTGGTGTAGCTTACCTTTGAGACATAGGGAGATGTGTAATAGTGAACATTTTGTACAGACATATTATGTGAATGTTATACTTGTACATACATCATGATGTCATAAAACATGGTCTCAAACTCATGTCTTCATGTAGAATGATTTGTGAATAGAATGTCACAAGAAAAAAAATTATGGATATAATTACTGATCTAACATCTTTTTTTGAATGTATTTATTTGACCATTTCAAGTTGAGTGTTATATTATGTTAGGTATATTAGTTAGTGGTAAGTAAATATCTGTTAACGTAGTTAAAGTATAATCATAATTATTATTAAAACAAAAAATCTTATAACAACACTACAGTGTTTGTAAAACATAAAAATAAAAGAATGTGAATTGTATTGATATTTTTATGATGATGACATTTACTTGGCTATACTTTGTAATAAATGTGTAAAAAATTTTGTTGTTGTTTTTTTTTATGTAGCATATTGTAGATCTTTGTATAAGTCCCTGACATAGTTTTTGTATAACTCCTTGACATAGCTAAGGTTGCTGACTTCAATCATTTGTCCCCAGCCCACTGCTGCAAGAACAAATCCTGTCCGAGATTTCGGATTCTTATGTGTCAGAAAATTCTCCAGATAGCTGTTGTTGTGCTAGGGGTGACATAGTGCTTGTGTGAGCACATATTCTTTCAGCAACTGGAAAGAAGTCATATGACTTTTATTATTTCAGGCCACTCACTTTCACCATTTTGAAATTACATATCAATAATTATCCAAGTGATTAGAAGTTTTCTTTGAAGAAAATCAATTTGAGTAATAGACTGACACAGAAAATCAATTTGAGTAATAGACTGACACAGAAAATCAATTTGAGTAATAGACTGACACAGAAAATCAATTTGAGTAATAGACTGACACAGAAAATCAATTTGAGTAATAGACTGACACATATATAAATAAGAAAAAAACTTGACTACACCGAGCAAAAGTAAGATTGTATTACATGTTTATTAAGTGTTTTCCTTTTAATTGCCCTAGTATCTGGCCTGCTATAACCATGTAATTACTATTTAAACCTTATCAAGATTCAAATTTTAGTACACTACACTGTAAAAGTGTTTCCTTGACCACAATGTCCAACTCTAAAATACTGTAACTGATCTGAAAAAGTATGAATAGAATTGTGTTGACCATGCCGACTATTTTTGACAAGATGTCTTAATAAACTTATTTGATAGAGTTTGGTTTTCACTTGGAATTTATCAAGGGAGGTAATTAAAATTA
Organism: Ruditapes philippinarum; assembly: GCF_026571515.1. NCBI lineage: Eukaryota > Metazoa > Mollusca > Bivalvia > Venerida > Veneridae > Ruditapes > Ruditapes philippinarum. Next base: position 5,290 of record NW_026866929.1, on the reverse strand, counting down.
CTTTTCTTTGGTTTAATATTTACTTTTTTAATTGACCCAGTCCTTGACTAAATTCTGTAGAAACACTCTTTGGTTAGCTCTAATTTTAACACCAAATCTTAAGTACGTCTTATAAATATTACATTTGTTACTTAAATTAGTATTAAAATATCTTTTTGTTCAATATTTTCGTTGGGTTAGTGAAGCTCTTTTCTTTTTGTCCAATAGAATTCTTTGAAAACATTTAGCTCATGAAATCGGAAGTGAAATGTTAACAAGGAAGAAATTTTGTAAACACAGGAAACGTGTTTAATTATTTTCAATTGTCTTTTGCTAAGTAGCTTAAAATTAGATTGTAATGTAAATACTACTTGATAATTACGGATCTTAAACTTTGTTCTCACGTCAGGAAGTGAAAGATGAGTGCAATGTATTCAAGGGCCTTTGATCATATCACAGATACACAAAATGAAATTGAAAATGACTCGGATTACACGTATCAGGACCCTGAGGTATATCGTTGTTGTTACGTTAATTCTACGTTTTTGAAATATGTAAAAGGTCGTTTTTATTTAAAGAAAGTGTAAGCTTTTTTTGTGTGTTTAATAACACTTAATTAAAGGTAGAGTTAATTATATCCTGATCCAGTAAAATTTTGTTATTTCACTAGATCTACACCCTAAAAAATTATACTACTGGCATGCAAGAAGTTCCCGAACGCAAAATTTTAGTAACTTAAATGCTATTTTTTACTATGCTGACCCACCATAAAATTGATTGTTGCACATCAATATATGGAAATTCCATTATGTTCTTAAAAAAGTGCAGCATAATCAGGGTCCACAGGAAGAGGAACCCCATCATATACCTGTACTCCTTGAAGGGCCACACACTCGAGAAAAACTTGACAACCAAGTACCTAAGAGTCCATATGTCTGGAAACCTCTCCTGGAACCAACACGTTGACAAAATTGTGAGGATGGGCAACAGCACACTCGGCTTCCTTCGACGCAACCTGCACATCAGCAATGAACAGGTAAAGAGCACAGCCTACATGTTACTCCTGCGACCAGGTCTTGAATATTGCTCCACCGTCTGGAACCCTTACACCAAGGACCTTACTCGTAAGCTCGAGATGGTCCAGAGTAGAGCTGCAAGATGTGACAAACCGTTACAACACCAGCAGCGTATCCTCCATGATTCAACACTTGGGGTGGGAGACATTAGTCACGACGGACCAAAGCCCAGCTGACCATGATGTTCAAGATCACCAATGACATACCAGTTAGCGATTACCTCACCCCAGCCCCAAGTTGCACTAGAAGTGACCACTCCAAGAAGTTCAATCAACCATCCACATCTACATCATACTACAAGAACTCCTTCTTCCCTCGTACAGCCACAGCCTGGAACAGCCTACCTGCCCTGTTGCAGAGGCCCTTAACTTGGTATCCTTCAAGCAGGGGTTATTATCCCTCACATTCTAATCCGCCATTAGGGGCCCAGCTACAAGTACCCACTAGTGATACCCAAGGCTGTGCCGGCCGCCGCCACCGTAACCGGAGAGGTTTGGGTTGAAGAGGCAAAAATGTAGCTGGCCAAACTTTTTGTCTACATTTTCTTCTTTTGAACTATCCAACCTCTTCTAACTTTCTATCATTTCACGTATATTTCTTTTTCTTGACCTAGCACCACCCGTGGCGTTATAATCAAGTGTGATTGCGCCGACATACGATGTAGATGTAGAATGACACAGTGTGAGAAAAATGTGCAGCCTGATTGGGACTCGAACCCGGGACCCTTGAAATACCGTACCACGGCTATACCGACTGAGCTATATGGCTGCTTACACATCTTCTCCCTATATATAGTGAACAATTCTGAACTGTGATATTAACATAGACCTTAGTTATGAGGCTTGATATCGGGTACTGCCCACTTATCTTCTGACTTCACACAGGTGGTAATATGGTTAAGCCAGGCAAAGAAGTCTCATGGTATTTCTGGCACCACTTCCATTTTTAATTGGAACAGCTTGAGGATTATTCTTTAGCCAAAAAGTTATGATTGTTTTCAGAGTCTTGTTTGTAAGCTATCCAGCTAGCTTTCAGGACTTTGGTTGGTCTACTCAGATGCCTGCTCTAAGCTATCCAACTTAGAATGATCCAGCTAGCTAAAAAAAATAGTAACAGGACATTGGTTGTTCTACTAAGGTGCCTGCTGTTGCTTAACATAATGCACAGAGAGGCACTAGTAAATATGGCAAGTTGCCTAGCCCTTTAAAGTGTTGTCAACAAAACAAACTATATGAGTCAGACAACCAATTAATTTCACTCTTAAACAATGCTTTGAGTGTGACAGATACTGATAGAGCTGTAAGTCCTGTAAGTTATAGAGATCAATTTTTATGCACCCACAAAGTGGGGAGCATATAGCGTTACACTTGTCTGTCCGTACGTCCGTCTGTCCGTACATCCCCAAATCTTGTGAACGCAACTCCTCTTAAACCGGATGGCAGATTTTGCTTAAACTTCCAGGGATGAACAACCTTAATGTGTAGATGGTAGTAAAGGATGGAATTTTTGCTGCGACCAAATTTAACAGAATTATGGTCCTTTGTTGAATTTTTCACTATATACTATGTAGAAATTTTGTGAACGCAACTCCCCTTAAACCAGATGGCAGATTTTGCATAACTTCCAGGTATGAACAACCTTAATGTGTAGATGGTAGTAAAGGATGGAATTTTTGCTGCGACCAAATTTAACAGAATTATGGCCCTTTGTTGATTTTTTCACTATATACCATATAGAAATTTTGTGAACACCAACTCCTCTTAAAGTAAGTTAAACCGGATGGCAGATTTTGCTTAAACTTCCAGGGATGAACAACCTTAATGTGTACATGGAAGTAAAGGAAGGAATTTTTGCTGCGACCAAATTTAACAGAATTATGGCCCTTTGTTAATTTTTTCACTATATACCATATAGAAATTTTGTGAACACAACTCCTCTTAAATTGGATGGCAGATTTTACTTAAACTTCCAGGGATGGACAGCTACTTCCAGGGATGGACAGCTTCAATGTGTAGATGGTAGTAAAGGAAGGAATTTTTGTTGTGACCAAATTTTACAGAATTATGGCCCTTTGTTGATTTTTTCACTATATACCATATAAATAATTGAACATATAAATTTTACATTTCAGTTTGTAATTTAATTTAACATGTACGTAAGGTTACCTGTAGATCATTTTAGATATATGTACAGAAATGAAACAGTGGAATGAAAAAGTTCTACATAAAAATCTTACATACAGATATGCATGCTCTTGTTTACGAGCACATCTGCACAGTGGGGGCATCAGTGTCCTTTGGACACAGTTCCAGTTGATTTTCTTCTAACACAACTTACCATCATACATGTGTTTTTTCTGTTTTAGCAAAAAATGAGATTTAACTGTAAATCACTCCCAAAGAAATTATTGCTAAATACAATATGCTTAGCGCGGATTTGTCTTTTTGGCGATACCACCGTGGACGATTCTTTTCTATCGTGGACAATTACGATGGAGGTCTTTGTGATTTATATTACTACTCATTTAAACTTAACCCGTGCAGTATTTTACATCAATGCACTCAGAGTAATTATTATATCTATTTCCTAAACAATGATTTTATTAGCTCGACTTTTCTATGAAAAGGGGAGCTATCCTACTCGCCCCGGCGTCGGCGTCGGCGTCACACCTTGGTTAAGTTTTTCGTACCACCCCACTTTATTTCAGAAGTATTACAAGTATGGCTTTGAAACTTACCATACTTGTTCACCATCATAACCTCCATCTACAGACAAGAGTACATAACTCTGTCAAGGTTTTTGACAGAATTATGGCCCTTTTTTGACTTAGAAAGTGTATTGAGCTTGGTTAAGTTTTTTGTACCACCTCACTTTATTTCAAAACCATTGGAGGTATTGCTTTGAAACTGACCATACTTGTTTACCATCACGACCTTCATCAACAGACAAGAGGACATAACTCTGTCAAGGTTTTTGACAGAATTATGCCCCTTTTTGACTTAGAAAATACATTGAATATGGGTAAAATCCACTTATTGCCTTAACCCTTTGAGATATTGCTTTGAAACTTTTAATGCTATTTCACATCATTACCCCCATCTGTACGCAAGAGAAGGTAACTCTGTCAGGGATTTGTTTTTAAAAATTAAGGCCTTTTATCGACTTAGAATCTTGGTTAAGTTTTTTGTACCAGTCAACTTTTTGACTGAACTGGTTGAGATATTAAATTGAAAGTTGGAATACTTGTTTACCATCATGGTCCCAAACATGGGCAGGAGACGGTAATTCTGTTAAGGATTTTATTTGAATTATGGCCCTTTTTGACTTAGAAACTCAGTTAAAATTTTCATTCTTGTCCACTTGTTGACCTAACCATTTTGAGACTATTACTTTGGAAGTTGGAGTTCTTATGTGCCATCATGAGACCTATCTGTAAGCAAGAGAAGATAACTCTGTGAAAATGTTTCTTGATTTGTACTTAGAAATTCCTAGTTAAAGTCTTGTGTGCCCTTAACTGTCAAAGTTTTGTTTTATAGGCAAGCACTAAAAAAGTCGAGCGCGCTGTCCTTCTGACAGCTCTTGTATTGATATCTGATGACAGATATCAACGAGGATACACAGACCCTCTATGCATTTATAATTACCATTTTTGTCATTATTACTGAGAATATGTCCATTATGCAATAACAGCATAGTTTTAGACATGTAATTTCCACTGAGCACCTGCTTCCTTTTGTGATTTTTTCATAACTTTTAGCCATTAAAAAAAAGAAGAAAAAATACAAAATTTTAATGTAAGTTTATTATTGCTTTATCAAATCTGTATCAATAATTTATGAACAGGAAATATTGGCAATACATTGATATTGTTTCTATTGACCATGGTAATGTCACGGCTCTAATTTCAATGTCAAGTTGTTTTGCCTAGAAGTAATTTCACAGAACAATGTTTTTTAGTAATAATACTGCAACTAGTACTGTTGTTAGTTTAGGTATATATTGGCCGTATCAATGATCAACTTAGTACCTTTTTTACTGTTCAGCGGTAAATGTTTAGGCAAGATATTGGATGCTGACTTTGTCTAAAATCATATAAAATGCTGTATTAGAATATCTGTCAATTGTCTAACCATATAATAAATTGCTAGAATAATGTATTTATGTTTGTTAATTTCCAATAAAGTGTGTGGTGCTTTCACAAAACCATTACTAAACCCAATCCGTTTTTTTGTTGG